>NW_012121265.1:5232698-5351784 GCF_000951035.1 Colobus angolensis palliatus | reverse complement strand
CAGGATGGTCTCGATCTCCTGACCTCGTGATCCGCCCGTCTCGGCCTCCCAAAGTGCTGGGATTACAGGCTTGAGCCACCGCACCCGGCCTGAACTTTACTTTTTTAAAAATGTAAAGTAATTATAAACATTAAAAGTTAGAAAATTTAATAACTATACCATATATTGAAATGTTTCCTTTGGTCTGGGGAATAATATCTGCTATTCTAGTGAACTTGTTAGAGTGTGTCCATCCTGTAGGTCGAAACGCCAAAATCTGATTGTATTTCCCACCATACTTCTTCAAATGATTCTGTAAGCCCTATTAAATAAAAATAGCACATTGAGGTCAATGAAGACAGGTTATGTGGAATAAAACAGACTGATTAAAGATGTTACACTGGTGCAGGTGTGGGGAGTTTTCACTTTTTAAGCATTAGCTTCAACAACCTAGTGCCATGCTTCTAAAAAATAATCACTGAAAAAATATACAAAATATTTTCTCCTTTATTTATCTGAAGTTAAACAAGTACCGTCTGGAAAAAAAAAGTATAACAAGACAACTTTAAACACAAGCAAATAGGTATAAACAAATTACAATTCCGATAGCTACCAAAAACAAAAACAAAACTACTCTCCAAATCTTACTCCACAGAGATAATATCAACAATGGTATCAACAATGGTAAACACCAATGCAAACATATCTCCATGCATATACACCAAAAGGGGATAGCTAGGTGGATAGAAATAATTTTATGTGAATGGCATTATACTCAACACAGAGATACATTTTACAGCTGCTTAATAGCATTCTTTTCAGGTGTTTAAGACTTTTACCCTTTAAACATGAACTAGATTTATTTTAAAACTTTTCATACCACTATTGTTGGAAGTAATATGCTCCCCTTATAAGTCGTGAGTAAAATAAAACTTCCCTAAAGTAATCATAAATGATGACATTTGATAAAACTCTTAGAAAATCAATGACCGAAGTTCAGTCTTTGAAAGATAAGAGAAATCCAGTTACAAATAATAATGGCATGAGGGATACAAAAAAATCTAATAGTTTTGGTCTAGAGACTAAAACCCATAGTTTCAAAGACTTAGAATGAATAATAAAATTCATTTTGTTGATGAACTGGTAACAATCCTTTGATCTCTCTTTTGTATCAAATAAGAGCCTTTTATTAATTAGAAGTGAATATAAAAATACCTACCATAAGACAACCATATTTCTTACCAATTACTATGCACACCAAAAAAGTTAGTTATTGATACGTAACTAAATTTCCATTTCAATATTCTTGGCTCTGCAAATTTGCAAGTTTTTGCCTTGCTCAGTCTAGGACCTAGCTAATGTAATATTATTTGTTTAATCACTATTCCTTCTGCCCTTGTCCTCACAAAGAAAGAAAATAAGAAACTGAGGTTTAGAGTAATTATACATATAATACATAAACTGAGTCCAACTTTCAACACACATCATCAAACCTATCCATTCATATTTGTCTCTGCAAAACCATCCAGAAGAATTAAATGATAACTAATATTTGATTTTTGTGGGACAAATTAGAGTTACCACAAAAACATCATTAACCTGTACCATAAACAAAAACTTCGGATATTATCATATAAGCCAAATCTACAGAAAAAAAGACTACCAGCAGCTACAAGTAGCCCATTAACCACAATTTGAGAACTATTCAACTATTCTCATGAGGAAATTTATTAAGAATAGTTTAGTCAATATGAAATCCCTGATTTATGACTTGTCTCTCTCTATTGGTTTATTTGTAACCAGTTTGGGAGAAAAATACTTTTTGCAATGTTACTAGAAGTATGTTTTCAGCATGCAAATAATCATCTATAACATCACTGTTATAACAATTTACCACAATCAATCAGTCAGGTTTAAATCAGTTGGTAGTCACCTATGTAGCACATACGTGAACTTGGGATGTTGAACTAGATAGCATGAATGGTATTATTTATAGCCTTTCAAAGGCTTTCAGGCATACCCTGGGCACCTTGAAAACTGTATTAGGATTACCTTTTCACAAAAAGTAATTATCTCTCATGAAATACAATTCTTGACTGGTAAAAAAAAAAAAATTGGCTCTAATGACAAACAACAGCTTCTGCTCCATGTGTGTTTTGGAGGTAAGAAATCTTCCGAGGCCAGGCGCGGTGGCTCACGCCTGTAATCCCAGCACTCTGGAAGGCCGAGGCAGGCGGATCACGAGGTCAGGAGATGGAGACCATCCTGGCTACCACGGTGAAACCCCGTCTCTACTAAAAATACAAAAAATTAGCCAGGCGTGGTGGTGGACGCCTGTATTCCCAGCTACTCGGGAGGCTGAGGCAGGAGAATGGCGTGAACCTGGGAGGCGGAGGTTGCAGTGAGCCGAGACCAAGCCACTGCACTCCAGCCTGGGCGACAGAGCGAGACTCTGTCTCAAAAAAAAAAAAAAAAAAAAAGAAATCTTCCAAAAATATGTAGGTAAATGAGGGACAGGGGAAGATAAAAAGCTTTTCACAATATGCCGTTTTATATTTTTGTTTTTACCGTTGTGAATGTATCACCTATTTAAAAACATTTTAAATATGTATTTCCATTATCATTACTAGAATGTTTAATAAACAAATATTAAAAGAAAAAAAAGAAGTCTTCAAAAAATCAATACCCAGTCACTTTAATGGAGCAAGGGGAGGGATGATTGAAGGCAATACCAGTAAATATCCATTCCGGTATTACATAGTTGCTAGGGTCAGTGTGGAGGAAAAGAGGATACAGATTTCACTCTCTGCAAGCTTACAGCCTAGTGGGCAGGTCAGTAAACCCCACCTCCTAATGGAAACCACCTGCCCTTTCTCAGCTTTTTCTATCTCTCATCATGTATTATACCATCGGCACCTAGGAGCCTTACAGATTGACCTTTTCACAAAGAACTTGTGTTTTATTATAAAATCCTAAATGTGGAAACATACAGACTTGACGACTATCAAAAATATAGATTTAATGACTCCAGATCACTCCTCCAAGGACACTAGCCTCAAAAAATCATTCAGAATCAACATTTCTGAGTTATTAAAACCAACTTGAATTCCTGTACTAAAAAGTTATGCTTACGCCAGACGTGGTGGCTCATACCTGTAATACGAGCACATTGGGAGGCTGAGGCAGGCGGATCACTTGAGCTCAAGAGTTTGAGATCAGCCTGGCCAACATGGCAAAACCCCATCTCTACTAAAAATACAAAAATTAACTGGGCATAGTGGCACATGCCTGTAATTCCGGCCACTTAGGAGGCTGAGGCATGACAATCGCTTGAACTTGGGAGGCAGAGGTTGCAGTGAGCCAAGGCTGCACTACTGCACTCCAGCCTGGGCAATAGGGTGAGACTGCTCAAAAAAAAAAAAAAAAAAAATACACTTGAGTAGTAGTGAAAACCTAAATCTTGTTTAAGTTGGGATTTGTAAATATATGCTCTCTACAAGAAGGCCATAAGCATCAGAACGCACAGTCTGTAGGGTGGTAGGCTGTGAGAGAACTGTCAGAGAGGAAGAGGTGGCCCTCTTTCTGTTCAAAGTGGATGCACCTCATTACCTATTTTTCAGGTCTTGCTCAGAATTATTCTTCTGAATAATCTTGCTCATCAATTATTCTCTTATCTTAGATTCTCTCTGTCCCTCACAACATAAAAATCCCCATCTCTGATGGCCAACAAACAAGCAACCCTCCTCCCTTTGGCCATCAAAGTATCCAGCCCCTCTTCACGCCATGCTCTAGTCTTCCTGTCTCCATTGCCTCACCTTTCATTCATTCTTTTTATTTCATAAACACAATAACAAATGTGAAAATATTCTATTATAATTGAATTCCTCTAAGTTAAATGTAGTTTAAAATCATAAGATTACCTTTTTTAGTTCACCCTAAAAGACATATCTCTTGAATGCTTACCTTAAAATTAATTTGCATCATTGGGAGAAGGTGAACCAATGAACTGCACATGTCGGTAGTGATGAGTGAATTAATTTCTGGTATATTGAGGCACTGTAGAGTTTTATATTTTTCCTGGGTCATGCCCACTTTTGAACCTAAAACATCAGCAATGGCTATGGGCAAAAGAAAAGATTAAAAATAGTAAACGTACAGCTTGTGAAAAAAATAGTTACAGCTTAAGCAAATTTTAAGGTAAGAATTTACCAAATAAAAGGAAATTAAAAACATTCACACTTTTACCATGATATCTCAAAAAGACAGAATCATTTTGTTAGTTTACTGTGTGGAATAAATTGTGAGAAAACCAAATAATTTATTTTTAAAGGCTTACTATTTACTATTTAAAAACTGCAAAAGTGTATAGAAAGTGGATAGAGGAAGGGACGGAACTAAATTTGAAGAAGTTAAAAGCCTCGGCTTTATCATCTTTAATGTTTGATATAATGTGGCCATACTTAAGAAGAAATAGAAAGTATTTTGCAAATTAGTACAATACTACCTGGACAAACTAAGTTATACATCCAGAAATCATTTAGAAACAAAAATTAAAACTCATTGCTAACATAATTATTATCCTCAAAGAATGCAGCAATACAACTATGCATTACTCATCTTTCAAAGTTTACTAAATAATAATGTAGCATGGGCAGTTGCTCTATAAATTTCTTATATCTAGAAAGCCTAAATTAAACACACTTATCAAATGTTTCCCGAAAGTCAAACCTTTCAAAGATTAAATGTTTCAAACTATCAAATTTTCCTTCAACTTCAAAGGTAATATTGAATCATTACAGGAAATAATTATCAAACGCAAGAGTAGAAACTTAAAGGGTTTTATGCAAAAAGAATCTTTATAATATATTAATGTAAATTAGATACACCTATCACTCACCTAGGAAGACTTTCTCTTTTCCAATAGAGTAAGTGCCACAGACAACAAGAGCATGTGGGTTTAGAGTTAGAGCCTCAAAGGCAGTATTGATGGCAAACTGGATAACCTCTTGCTGAGATGGAAAGGTGTATTCTGGGCTACAATATCTGTAATATGGAAACATGGTACTTACTAAAAGAACAATAAAAAAGCCATCACCTTAAGCTGGATGCTATTTTAGAAAACAAGCGTTAGCAACTTATATACAACAGCAGTATAATATATTAACACCACAAGTTATCTCACTGCCTGTAGTTAGAATTATTTACCAGTTACTACTAACTTATGATCAAATTGTAAGTTTTCAATACATCTTTTTCATTATATTTCTTTTATCACTCTCAAAAAATTGTCTTTTTGAAGACTTTTTTCCCCAAGAATATTTCTAGCAAGCCAGCTATTTTAGTTATAAATTATAAAACTCAGTATCTTTTATTTAACTCCAAACACTATCAAAAAATCATATTGATAAGGATTATATCTGGACTAAAGATTGACTTAATAAAAAATGATTAAAGTAATGAAACTAAACATGAATTTAGTGAAACAGTTTTAAATCAGTTAATATTGACATGGTTGATACTAATATCATTCTTTACAGACACAGAATATATATACTATGTGTATATATACATATATGTGTACACACACACACACACACACAAATACAACAGATCCAGTTGGGTCTATCTCCATACAGTATAACTCAGCGAAAAATTAACTCTAAGCTACTATCTACCTATCTATATTTGAGATGAAAAGTAAGCACTTTTTCACTAAAAATGTAATAAGCCACAAAAAACAAACATTTTTCCCAGTTTTTGGAATTGTTTTTGCTAGTCAACCATTAGAGAAGAGGAAGAAAAACTTCCTCATTAAAAACCCATGAGGAAATTCAGAATCGTATCAGAATAGAACTAGGTAACAAAAAAGGTTCTTTTTTTTAAAAAAAAAACTTATTTTCTTAATTTATCTAGTGCTTAAAACTCATATAGAAGAGTGGAAAAATCAGTTACAATGTGAGAAAACTGGATGCAGAAAGACCATCTTTTACAAAAATATCGCATCCAAATGTACTTCTTGAAACAGGTTGAAATGGTTAAGATAATTTCTAACAAGTTGATGAGATATTTTAATATATAAAATCACATCATATACCAGAAATATATACAATTTTTATTTACTTAATAAAGTTAGGGAGAAATACATACACAGTTAAAATGTAATGGCTTATGCCATTATATTTATAGTACTCAGGAATTCAAAACTGTCACTTATAAATTATCTTTTTAAGAAAAGAACAACAGTAACTTTGGATACCCAAAAACAGAATCACATTTTGGCCTCTGTCTTCTCTTCACAATTAATAGCTACGCAGTTACTCTTAAAAGGGTGTCTTCCTAAAGTTTGCTCCTAAGTTTTTCTTCCTTGTTTAACAGGATTCTCATATAACATGTTTTCAAAAATAAACCACAAAAAAAAAAGAGCTGTAGTCAGTTAACACATGCAATCTCAAATTTGCCCTTAAGCAAGTATATATAGATTTTTCAAACAGCATCCCTCTGATAAAGAGCCTTAAAATAATAATTGGCAATAAGCCGTCATTTTGATAACCATAATACAGAGAGCAAAGGCTGTCAGTGGGAAAACGAAGCACACAAAAAAAGCCTCTCTTACGTGGTATCTAAGTACAGCATATGGACTTTCCGGTCTGCAAGAAGAGAATGTTCCATGCTGGGATCTGCCCTGAAGTCTCCCGTGTGTAATATGACAGTACCATTGGGAAGATAAAAGAGGATCATGACAGCACCTGGACAGCTGAACACAAATTTCAAAAGAGTGTTCTTAACACAGGCAAGCACCTAAAGGAACAGTATCTATTTCAATTATCACCAAGTTAGCACACTTTATTAGCTGACCACAACGACATAGCATTGCACTACAGAGGAAATGCACACTTCAACTCAAGGAAATTTACATCATAAAAAGAACTGGTGTGCAGGAAAGGCAGACCCAGGTTGCTCAACCTCCACACATTCCCAAGAACAGCATGTCTTTAGGATTGGCCCTTGGCTGGCTCCTGGGAAATGAACTCTGAACCCTAGGAATATTATGCCTGGTAAGACTGTTTTGTATGCCTGAGACATCGAACTATGTGATACTAGCTTGATGCTAACTTTGTGATCTATGGTGAAAACCCCATAAAGTTGAAATTAAAAATCAGAACTTGCCCGCCCATGGTGGCTTATGCCTGTAATCCCAGCATTTTGGGAGGCTGAAGTGGGCGGATCACCTGAGGTTAGGAATTCGAAACCAGCCTGGCCAACACAGCAAAACCCCGTCTCTACTAAAAATACAAAAATTAGCTGGGTGTGGTGGTGTGCGTCTGTAATCCCAGCTACTTGGGAGGCTGAGGCAGGAGAATCGCTTGAACCTGGGAGGCAGAGGTTGCAGCGAGCTGAGACTGTGTCATTGTACTCCAAACTGGGCAAAAAGAGCAAAACTCCGTCTCAAAAAAAAAAAAAAAAAAAAATCAGAACTCAAACTGGCAATTAAAAAAAAAAAAAAAAGACAGCAAAATTAGCAGACAAAAACTTAAAGGCAACCTAATGTAATAGCTTGGCCTGGATTTTAGGAAACCTATATTTAGTCTTCTTTCTCTTCATCTATGACCTCTATGGTACAGAGGGCTAACATTCTATGGAAAGTAGAAAGCGGCAGAGTTGATAACATGAATGTGTTTTGACAACATGAATGCTGATAGTACTTTATATTAAAAGAAAAAAAAGAGGGAAAAATGGAGGCTATTTCCAAGAAAAAAAAATCTTCAAAATCTTTAATATCTGAAGCCTGAATGATTTCTTAAAGAGGGGTAGGAGGAGATAAAACTGACCCTCTAGTATCCGAATGGAGTACAAGCTGTTAATTTATATATATGATACTAAAGAAAATGGCAAAATGTTATTTTGCAAAGAACAGCAGCAACAATATGTTAAGGTATTTTAAAAAATAAGATGGAATCTCAGATGTCAAGTGTAGTAATTTAAACCAGATTAAAAAATGGGTTAGATAACATTTAGAGGATCCCTTTAATTTTAATCTTTGATTCTATAATTGGGCACATTTTTCTTTTTTTTTTTTTTTTTTGAGACGGAGTCTCGCTCTGTCACCCAGGCTGGAGTGCTGTGGCCAGATCTCAGCTCACTGCAAGCTCCGCCTCCCGGGTTCACGCCATTCTCCTGCCTCAGCCTCCCGGGTAGCTGGGACTACAGGCGCCGCCACCTCGCCCGGCTAGTTTTTTGTATTTTTTAGTAGAGACGGGGTTTCACCGTGTTAGCCAGGATGGTCTCGATCTCCTGACCTCGTGATCCGCCCGTCTTGGCCTCCCAAAGTGCTGGGATTACAGGCTTGAGCCACCGCGCCCGGCCTGGGCACATTTTTCAAAAGGAGAAATATCTTACTCAAGTTTTAAGAAATATCAAGCATATTAATTATAATGAAAAAAGTTATTAAATAATCATGCCAATGTGTTGTCCTTTTGAACATTTAAAAAAATGTGCTATTAAGATGACTTTAATACTTACTGATTGGCATCAAGCAAAACAACTTTGACATCATTCACGACACATTCAGTGTCCAGTGGTAATGGATGAATATATTGTTCTTGCACATGAAGCTTGTTCTTCAGCAAATTGCCAGTTATCTGCAAAACAGGACGTGCTTATTGCTGATACAGTAAAACACTAAATAAGTATTTTATTTCATATCTAATTTAGAACCATAGCATCTTAATAACATCCCTTTTCCTGCTCATATTTAAGTAAACACTCCACAACGCCAGGAAGAATTTCCTATAATGGCTGTGCCACTACTCTTCTTGAACATCGTCACTGACTTCACCTCATCTGTGAAGAGTCCACCCTCACTATGACATACAAAAGCCTGAGTGATCTGGTTCCAGCCCATTCCTGTGAGTTTGTCTCCTGTTATTCCCTACCTTGCGTTCTAGCCATTTTGAATTATCTGAAGTGCCTGGAATGGGCATATTTCTCAGGTGCCTGTGCCTTTACATAAACTTTATTCTCTACCTAGAATGCTCTTTCCTCTGCCTGGTCCTGGAATCAGACAGATTTGCATACAAGTTCAGACTCTGCCATTAGTATCTCTGTGACCTGGGGCATGTCACTTCACTTCTCCAAACCTCAGGTGTTTCATTAATAAAAAGAATTCTTAAAGCACGCTTCAAGAATGCTGTGAGGATTAAATCAAATCCTAGTTCAAGCCTTTAGTAATGAGCATTAAAGTGTTCACTTTTTAATAATTAGTTCAAGGTATCTTTCAAAACTGTGTCTAACCTTAGCCCAGGACAGGGTAAAGCACTCTCTTCTCCCTACTCCTAGGTACTCCATTCATTTTTCTATTATAATACCAATCCCAATGTGGCATTATTTATGAATGTTTCCTCTGGAGGTTATAAGCTCCTTGAAGCTCGATACAGTCATGTCCCTCAGTATCTGCAGAGGACTGGTTCCAGGACCCCCGGAGGACACCAAAATCTCAGGATGCTCAAGTCCTTTACACAAAATAGCACAGTATTTGCATATAACCTATGCATACCCTCTTTAAATCATCTTTAGATTAATTATAACACCTAATACAATGTAAATTCCATGTAAATAGTTGTTTTACTATATTTTTAAATTTGCATTACTTTTCATTGTTGTATTAGTTTTTATTTTTGAATCTTTTCGGTTGCAGTTGGCTGATTCCATGGATAGGGCACTCACAGATACAGCAGGCTGACTGTATTTTGCCTAGAATCCATTTAGGCTTTCAGTGAATGTTTACTGAATGCAACTTCTTGTTTTTAGTACTTCGTGAAATAGTTTATCTTTTGTTTCCATGTAATAAAACATACGGTTTTCTAAAAACTGAAACTCGATGTTAACTCGTTTAAGTTTAGAACTTTTATGTGGAATATGTTTTCTCATATTTTTTTCTAGTAGAATGAAAGATCTGACTGTTTTAATTATTCTTTTTTAACGAAATTGCTTAGAAATTCACAGCATTCTACAAAGCCAAAAGTTAGAATACTAAAACTTACCTCACTACAATAAACTGGAAATGTGAAGTGTTTAGACAACCCAGCATAATGATCAGAATGAAAATGTGTGAGGAAATAGGCTGTGCAACCTTCAACCATGCCATACTGAAAGGCATCAACTGTAAAGCCAGTTCCTGCAATAAAAATACCGACACAGCAGGCTGAGCAAGAGCTAACAAAGACACTCAATTTGATGATAAATACTGAATGAACCCTCTATACTCTTTACCTCTTATTTCCAATTTAACTATATTTAAAAACTTATACCACATAAATTTAGCAAAAGGTAACACTAAAGATGAGACTGTCTTAAAAGTTTCCACCAGGTATCTCGGTATAGAGAACTTTATTTGTGAATAACTGCACCAAAGAATTTTTTAAAATTCTAGGTTACAAACCAATTACTTCTTCGTTTTAACTAATACTTTCATAATACTTAGCACTTGACTTCTGCAAAACAGCAAAAGGAGAATGCTAACTTTCTTTTAAAACATGAATTCTCAATGGGGGCAGTATTGATCTAAGGAAGCCAAAATGCTTGAGGGCCAACATAATCTCACATATGACACAAACGACGTATCTATCATCTTTGAATTTCGCTGCACAGTCAAACTGGAGAAGAGGGGTGGGAAACAAGAAAAAAAATGTCTAAAAAGGTTCCTTAGAGGAGCAGTGACGAAGAAGAGGTTGAGAAATACTATTGTAAAATGTGTTCATGCAAGAAATAATTAAGTGTACTGACTGGCGATGTGCAAATAAATAAGCATAACTTCTCAATTCTACTGAGGCTTATCAACACATGGTTTTAGGATCATTTAAAGTACAGAAAATTGGCCGGGCTCGGTGGCTCACGCTCGTAATCCCAGCACTTTGGGAGGCGGAGGCAGGTGGATCACAAAGTCAGGAGATTGAGACCATCCTGGCTAGCATGGTGAAACCCTGTCTCTACTAAAAATACAAAAAAAAATTAGCTGGGCCTGGTGGTGGGTGCCTGTAATCCCAGTTACCTGGGAGGCTGAGGCAGGAGAATGGCGTGAACTCGGAAGGTAGAGCTTGCAGTGAGCTGAGATCACGCCACTGCACTCCAGCCTGGGTGACAGAGCGAGACTCCGTCTCTAAATAAATAAATAAAATAAAGTACAGAAAATTAATCAAAATAATTATTAAAAACACCACTTGTGTTACGAAGTATATAACTGCTATTCTATATATAAATGCTATATTGAACAAATTATAGATCTAGAACATCAATAAAGCACTTTAAAAATCTTGCAGCAACCAAGTATATGAAAGGGCAGAGAAACTAAGTTCTAATACGGTTTTTAAATTTTTGGCATTTACCATGATAGGTAAAACCTGTGATATTTCCCATCTTTGAAACTATTTAGTACTTTGTATTTCTCACAAGCATTTAGAGGCTGCTTTTTATTATAGTTATTTATAGAGATGCCTTTCCTCCTTTTGTATTAAGCTGAATCCCTACTCCTCTCTTACTAATCTTTCTATAGCCTGTAATATCTACCTAACTAGTATAGTCACTTACATAGAAGATATGTTTAATAGAAACTTGATGAACTGAATGGAGCAAAAAAAAATAAAATAGGCAAAAACCAGATCTACGTTAGAGGCTCATGAAGTATCACAAAAGCAAAGGAAACACATACAAAAAATTGTTTCATACACACACACACAACAGGCAATAAACACAAAGTTCAAAAATGTTGTCTTTGTTGATATATTGCGTACTGATATTTCAACTTACCAGGTATTTTCTTATAGAATGGACATGTCTTTTTTCTTGATCCTCCTACATTAGATGACTCTGGGATTTTCTTGTTCCCCCTTTGCAGCCCACCATGAGCTGATTTTGTGAACACTTTGACTTTACTTAAATTGACTGCTTCAGATTCAGTATTAATAAGGTGATCTGATCTCTTCTGATACACTCCTTCCTGCAGTGAATTTGACTTTTTACGTCTCTTTTTTTGACGCTGTGACCTTGCACTAGAAAGTTCCACAGAAAGCTGACTCTCATTTAAATTACTTGCATCAAATTCTAAATCACTTAAAGATTTTTCTGCCTTCCTCTTGCACTGCGAGGACCTCTTATTATTAGGACTTGGAACTGGATTGAAGTTTATCCCTTCTAGTGCACTTTCCCCTAGCAATTTTTCTTCTTTTCTTTTGGGAGGTAGTCCAAAATACACACCTATATCCATTTGCTTCATTACCTTGGTAGAAGGATGTCTTGCATTACACTCAAGACCAGAAGGCAATATTTTCAAATACTTAGGAGCAGGTGTACTAGAAAAGTTTTCTGTATTTAAAATTGTAGCTTTACCAACGGGCACACCATCTAATGCCTTTCTGCAGAAACATGCTGAGTTAGTATTATTCTTAGCATTCAAGTTCTCACTTGATAATTTTCTAATTTTACTTTGGGTTGGTTGGGAAGAAAGATATCCTTCTCCCTGACTTTCAAAAGGTTTCAACATTGAACTCTTAACTAACGGAAGAGAAACCTGATTGTAAACAGCTGATTCTTCAATTACCTGTTTCTGTTTATTTGATTGAGCTGAGTGAAATTCTGGCTCATCTTGTTTTGCTTTAGCTACCTGATGAACAGAAGCAGCAAGCTGCCCTGCCCATGCAGGTGGAAACAACACAAAATCACCACCAGTACATGCCAGATCGTAAGGCAAAGTACTCTCATTATTCTGGGAAATAGGTTGAGACAAATCATTTAGACTATTGTATCTATACAGTCCTTCATGATACTTATCCTGAGTTAAGAAGCTGTTCACTTCGTGGCAGCTCTCATCCTGGTCCTTCAGTAAGAGACCATGTCGTTTTTGAAAAAAAGCACAGCTGTCATCTTCTTCGAGGCTGCCATCTTTAGAGCTTTCAGTAAAAAATAGTTGTTGTTGTGAATCATCCAGTTTTTCATCGATATCATGAGTGTCTTCATCACTTTGAAGTGGAGAATAGGAGATTCCATAGTCGCTAAAGTCATTATCTGGCAATGGCAAATTTATGTGTTCTGAGTTGTTTGCAAGACGCAAAGCAACTCCTACCAGTTTGTCATTCTCAACAAATTCTGTAAATTGTAGAGCTTGTTGGGACGTTTGGATATTAGCAGAAATCTTTTCACTGGCTTTGGTTGGAGATGGAGACTTTTTTAAATACTGTGTCATCAGTAAGGGATCACTTGAAACCGAGTTATCGGTTTGGCTCTGATACGAAGACCATCTTTCCTCAAGGCTACAAAGAACACCTGACTTGGTCTCACTGAAACTGCCACCTGATGCAGGTGATGGGCTGCTAAAAGGATGATCACCAGCCCTGCTTTGAGCTAGCATGAAGTGAGTGTATCTCTTGTAATGAAAAGGAATGGTTGAGGTACACAGAAGACCCTCAGGACACTCTGAAATTTTAATAAAGAAAAAAAATTACAGGATCAAAGAATATACTAAGCTTTGACAACATTAGCAGTATAAATTGGGTTCCATTATTTAACATTCACATTGTATACAATAAAAAGTAACAATTTTAATAAGAGTAGTTATAACTGTTGATACGCTGAACAAGTTTTAGATTCTATTCTAAGAATAGAATTTGAGAAATTGGTTAATTATAAGGCTTTACTAATTTGGAAACTATTCCCTGTCATACTACCATGATTGAGAAACTTTCTATAAGCCATCTTGGCATATCCCTGTATATGTTAATTTCCAGGTATATCAAAAAATGACACCTCCCTCCCCTCAAAAAAGATGTTATATTTCTTATATTAAATTAGAAAACATCATAGCTTACAACCTAACTTAAAAATGTCTCTTAAAAGCATTTGTTATAGAATGGAATTTAATTCAAGAGAGCCATCTGAGAGTCTATTCACAGGAGTTTAGTGAAAAACTGAAAGAAAATTTTTTTGAGATGGCTTCATCCATGAGACATTTCACCCTAAGGTCTTCAACCATGGACTCCAATTTCCATTCTTGATTTTCAAGTTACATGAAAGCAAATTACTAGCAAATTTATGAGGTTTTCACTTGCTATCCTTTTATGGGAAAGGCTAATGCCAAATTTAAAGAAGAGGTTTTTTTTGTGTGTGTATTCATGCGTACTTTAAAATAACTACAGGTTAACAATAAAATTTATTCTGAATCATAGCTAACATGAAAGCCATATTGAGTATTTTTTTATTTTACCGAATTTAACTTTTTAAGATGAAACTATATATGGAATATAAATGATTTTAAAATATAAAAATAATCACAACAACCCGTTGTCCATATATATTCCAAGTAGGATTTTCTACGTTAAATACCTATTACATATTTTAAAAGATAAAAAACAGCATACTTTTATTATCATTTGACACATTTATTGTTAGAATCTTAATCACCTAAGACTCCCTCACAGTTCCTCTTCCTATATACATTAGCATGATGACTAAAACATAACCATATTTAGAAACCATACTATATCCATCCTTTTTTTTTTTTTCAGACAAGGTCTCACTCTGTCGCCCCTGCCAGGCTGGAGTGCAGTGGCATGATCACAGCACCCCATAGCCTCCACCTCCTGGGCTCAGGTGATCCTCCCATCTCAGCCTTCCAAGTAGCCCACCACACCTGGCTAATTTCTGGTATTTTTTTTGGTAAAGACGGGGTTTCACCATGTTGCACAGGCTGGTCTTGAACTCCTAGGCTCAAGTGATGCGCCTGCCTCGACCTCCCAAAGTACTGGGATTACTGGCATGAGCCACGGTGCCCAGCCTATTTATAGTTTTCTAAGAAGTTCCATAAAAATAACCAACTGGGCAAGTTACTTGACTTCTAAGAACTTTCGTCTATAAAATGTCAATACTACCTACCTTATATGGTGGTTGTAAAAGTCGGGTGAGTAAACAGTGTGAAAGTACTCAGCATAGTAAGGATTCAATTAACATTTATGGAAAATAATCCAGATACTTAGGAACTTTTATGAAATAACACAACGTATTTGAAGTGTTTTCTAGTCTGCCATTTTCTTTACTATTATACCGTTGACAAGTATGGTGTCTCCCAGTGTCCCACCTCTCTTTTAGTTTACTGCTTGCCTTCCTTGTTTCACTGAATTGGTATGTCTGACCTAACGAAGACTTTTTAGATTATTTAGAAACTGCTACCTTCTCTGCAGTCTTACCTGTTTCAGAGCGTGGTGGAGAATCCAAACATTCAAAAACATGCCATCGAGGTGTCTGCCCTATCAATGAGGAAAAAGGCATCTGGCAATTTGGACAGTATCCATCATAAACTGGACGTATCTTTGGGGACACGTGTTGGCTTTTGTAAGTTCTACAGAGCTTTCCTGGAGTAGTCTCCTTGTCTTGGGTGTGCTGAATATCATCTCCACAACTTGAATTCTGACTAGAAGCTACAGAAGTCTGACAATCTGCATTTTCAAGGGGCATTTCATGGTCCTTCACCTCTTTAGCTTCTGCGGCTCTTTTTCTGTTTCTATTCCGTTTTGACTGGTATTTTCCGTCTGTTCCGTTTCCAACAGATTTTAGAATATTTTTAGAGCCATTATCTGGATCAACTCGTTTTGGTTTTCTTTTAGATTTGTATTCCCAAATGTCTTCTTCGGAAATGTCTTCTAACATGGCAAAATGATTTTATCATTCAAGAAGTATTAATCTTAAGTAAATTGAGAGTCCATTTGTTGTCACAAAAAGTTATAGAATTATTTTGCTGAGAAAACAAAGGTAACAAAACCCCCACCAACTCAATGGGTATCTGGAGTGTTGGTAATGCACATATTGGCAAGCTACAAACCTTGTATCTGACAACACCTGCTGTTCCATACATACCACAATAAAACTAAGATAAACTTATCACAGGAGCAGCAACTGTGAAGTTCTCCATTATGGGTGCTATTTCGTTCAAATATCTTGTTCTTTTCCAGGACTTGATTCATAAAAATAAGAATAATACTTCGAAAATTAAGCACTAATGGGAAATATAGGTTCAACAGCTTAATTTTAGAACGAGCTTTGTAACATTGTTATGAAGCTACTGTCATTCTTTCTCTCAAGTGGACAACCGTCCAAATAATTCATAAATCCAACCACACTCCCTGGACACAAGTGGATCAACAGGTATCCCAAACACTAAATGGCTATCTCAGTTTGCCAACAAAACTAGTCACAACATAATCAAAGAGATGTGTAATTCGCAAAAAACTGCGAAGTCACTGCCATTATCCACGACTAGTGGATACTCAACCACTTCAGTTTCCCGGGACAGTCCATGATCTTCCTCCAGCAGCAATGAATCCCTGCACAGTGAACAAGAAAAGTTCAGATATGTGAAAAAAGAGTTAAAATATGTGAAAGGGTGGGCTTGTATTGAGGTCTGACTCCGTATTGCACCCATGGTTCCGAAGGTGGCCAGCCCTCTGGCCACTTCAAAACGGGGTCACATGCCAGCCTCTCCCTTATCTTTTGGCATTAGAGGCTGCAAGGCCAGGAAGCGGGGCCTTAACCCTCTCCAGAAAGCACAGCCAGCTCCAAAAAAAGCCCTCAGAGTCCTCCCCTTTTGAAGACTCTTAGGTCCGCCCTCAAGGACCCTCGCCGCCGCCCACCTGCCACTCGGCGCCCCAAGGGAGCCGCTCCAGCTGCATCCGCTCCCCTCCGCACCCCCACCTAAAAATCTGTTCGCACCCGCACTTTCAGCACTCCCAGATGACAAACCGCTGTATTTGTAAGTGAATGCCACTCGCGCCAGTCACTCCCAGCTTACAAAGCCTTCTCTCTGGAGGTTATCCCTACCCCCTTTACCTTTAGTGTCTTGGCGGGAACAACTTCCCGCTGTCAGCGCCGTGTCGAATCGGCGGATGCTGGTCAAAGAGAGAGACTTTAAAAATAATTTTAAAAAATAGGTTGCCCTTTTAAGTCCTACGGATTTATTGTATTTTATTTTTGTTCGAAAGCCTGCTAATTCCCAATGTGGAGGGTGGGGGATGGTTCCCTTTGCGCCTCTGGGACGGTCTTCCTGAGGCCTCATTCCATGTTGAATCAGGCGCTCTCAATGTCCAGGCTCGGCTGCGGCGTGGGGACCGAGAAGGGGCGGGGTGGGTCGGGACGGCGGTTTAATTGCGTGCCCGGGAAGTGCGCCGATTTGGACTTTTGGAACTTGGACGTATGCTTTAAAAAGAAAAAAGTGTCATTGGCGTGGAGTGGGGCTAGTGGAGGGTGAAGTGAATGCGCCGTTTGGAAACCACAGGACAGTGAACGTTTCGTCTCTCCCAGCGAGACTCTCCCGCGAGCCCGGCGGCCGCTTCGGGAGCCCGGCGGAAACATGGCGGCGCCCGGATCCCGTGGCCGCAGCCTCTCCGGCCTGCTCCCCGCGCAGACCTCGCTAGAGTACGCCCTGCTCGACGCCGTTACCCAGCAGGAGAAGGACAGCCTGGTCTACCAGTATCTGCAGAAGGTGGACGGCTGGGAGCAGGACTTGTTAGTACCCGAGTTTCCGGAAGGTGAGGGGCTGGCGTCGGGGTGGGGGCCCCTCCCGGCACCTCCCCTTCCTCGGGGACGGCGCCCTTCCCCAAAGCTGGGGGCTAAGAGGGTTTGTGTCGCTGGCGCCCCGGGGAGTGGCGGTTCGCCTAACGTGGGCCGCTGCTCGCGTACTCTGCAATTCCCAGGGGTCCCCAGGCGGCCACCGACTGGGGGGTTTCCCTGGCATGGGGATCCACATACTCGCCTGTGTATCCTGAGTCCCGCCCGTGCCTGATATTAGTCAAGTAGACACTCCGTAAGTGTTGTGTCCCCGGTGGCAATGATTGCAACATCCACACCATTCTCTCCATTCAGTGTGGTTCCCCAGTGTCGTCTCGTCATCTTTCGGCATCATCTTGACACTTACGGATCACTTTTTCATGTATAACACACTTTTTTTTTTTGATACGGTGTCTCGCTCTGTCTCCCAGGCTGGAGTACAGTGGCGTGATCTTGGCTTACTGCAACCTCTGCCTCAGCGTCCTGAGTAGCTGGGACTACAGGTCCGCGCCACCACGCCTGGCTAGTTTGTGTGTGTGTGTGTGTGTGTGTGTGTATTTTTAGTAGAGACGGCGTTCCACCATGTTGGCCAGGCTGGTCTCGACCTCCTGACCTCAAGTGACCCGCCCGTCTCCGCTTCCCAAAGTGCTGGGAGTACAGACTTGAGCCACTGCGCCCTGCTTGCCACACAGTCCTAAACACTTGAGGGGATATTACCTTATTCATTCACCTCTATAGCCCAGTGAGGTTCTCGTATCATTTCTCTTTTACAGTTGAGGAAATGGAAGCACAGAGCGGTTAAATAACATGCCCAGGGATTCACAGCTGATAACTGCCCCAGTTGGATTATACAGACTCTAGATTTGCTGGTTTCTTAGCTGTGCTGTGCTTCTCCGTTCAAAGTCGTGAAACTAATACTTTTAAAAATTAGAATCAATTATAGCCTATTTCCAGGGTTTAAATCCTGGCTATGTGAGCTTTCGGAGCGTGAAGGAACAGATATTCCCAGCAGGGATGTTTGTGAAGCACATCTTGCCATGATAAATGAAAACGTATTTTACCTTCTTTGGATGGGAGTAGCATTGCTTTGCCTGGTGATGCTGGCATGTGTCCTGGCGTGACACTGAAACCACATGTATAGTTAATTGGTTGGATGTGGCAGAGTTCAGTTATCTCATGGGAGGTATACCGGAACCAGCCTCTGACAACACAGTATTTGGTGTCTTTCCAAGCCTTTTGCACTACCCACCTTGAGAAGTGCTTATTTTTCCTATTATTAATCTTATACTGGATTTGAAATATTGTGGAATTCTTACAAAAGAATTGGGTACATAAAGCTTATCAAATCAAACTTTAAAATATTGTTTACATCTATACAAATAGATGATTTTTAAAAATGTTGGTACAGAAGGTAGTTATAAAGTACACTGTTATAAACAAGCAGGCCATCAACTGGGATTTGGGGAATGTTTTTTATTTTCTAGTCTTGTTTGTTTTTACAGGGAGTGTATTTTATTCCCATGAGATTTGACTTCTGTGACTCATAAGTAAAAAAAATACAATAAAATATTCAGGGTTTGTGTTTAGCATAGTATGATTTTCTCCTGGACCCGATTATTGAGGACAGAATGCTAGAAATGACTATTTTCTTGGTTTCTTTAGCAGTAAACTATAATCAAGAAGTCATAAACATAACTTTATCTAAAAAACTGTATGCTTTATTTCTTAGAAGACTTATGTATTTATGGGTGACAGTGCAGTGTAATGGATAGATTCACACAGACCTGGAATTAGATCCTTGTTATTTCCATTTTGTTGTGTGATTTTGAGCCAGTTACTTGACCTCCAAGGCTTATATTTCTCACTTGCAAAATTGAACTATTATTTACCTTTCAGGATTATTATTTATATTGAAAGTAATATATGTAAAATTCTTAATTCACAGGAAAGCTTACTAAATGTTAGCACCTTTTTATTGTATTCATTGTAATTATTATTATTGTAAAATACATTATTATTAAGTCTGGTAAGTATCTAGCACAGTAACTGAGATGTAGTAATTCTTTCTATACCTCCAGATCTAAGCCACTCTTGACTATTTACAGAAAAGTCATACAAGACAGATTCATAAATATTTTGCAAGTAGGATATGAAATATACATTAATTAGTGTGAAGTTTTGCATGATCACTTGATCTGGTATATAATTAATACTTTAGCAAAATGGATAACTGAGGTCACTGTATACTGAAACCTCATTAGTTTGGACTAATTGACCCAAATACTAGTTTGATCTGCAGATTTTTTTTTTCTAGAATTTTGTTACAATTGAGTAGCTACAGTTATTGTTGTTAGTCATTAGTTGTTACTGTTTACTTATTCCTCTCAACTTTGGCTTTCAGTTGCTACTATTCTAAATACCTGCTTCAAAGTATAATTAATAGTTGTAATAGCTGCATTGAGTTATTTATAAGCAGTAAACTTTGTTTTCTTAAATTGGTTAAATAGAGATGCTGTACTTTATTATTAGTTAACAAAATCTTTCTTCATAGTACAGAGTTTACTTTTTTTGGAGGAAAGGGAACACGTTTTTCATCAATATTAATGTTACCTCAATGAAATCTGTAACAACAATAAATGTATTTTGCTTAACTTTACATTTAACATATTTTATTTTGTATTTACGGTCTCATTCAAATCCAGAATATTTCAGTTTCTTCTCCTTTAGGAAACTGGCTTGGGCATTTTGTGTGTTTATCCTTACACACATTTCACTCCTTTTTGATGTTTAGTTATGTCTTGCTATTCTTAAGCTTGACCTTTATTCTTGGTAGCCCATTTGTATCTAGTTGTTTATGTAATTAGGTTGATTTACTATTTGATATTTCTTCCTATTTTTTTTTTTGTGCCTAAGTGTGTTGCCCTTACTCCTTTTCACAGACTATTACACTCTTTCTGAAAGAATTTAGTAGCTTTTTCTTGCTTTATTTGCAGACGGCATTATAATAGCCAGCTTTCCCATCCTCTATTCCTCCTGCTCCCTGACCCGTATCCCCATCCCTTCCTTTTCTTTCTTCCCTTTTTGGGCTTTTAATCTCTATTAATTTGCCTTCTTGGTCTTTTCTTCCAAACCACAAATAATCTGTTTAGTCACAGTCATACAGATATGTCTTTTATTTCTTTTGTTGATAGAAAATGATGGTTCATAGTAAACAACAGTAAATAACATGCAACTGCCATAGCCTTTAAATGGTGCTACTTTCTCTTAAAGTGTTTGACTATTCACATTAGTCTTAAAAAAAAAAAAAGATCACATTTTAATGGAAAGTTTCAGGTAAATTCCTTTTCCCTTTAATCATTGTAATTTATTTTATGTAAATTTCAGGATTAGAATGGCTGAACACAGAAGAGCCTATTTCAGTCTACAAGGATCTATGTGGAAAAATAGTCATCCTTGATTTCTTCGCCTACTGCTGCATAAACTGTATTCACCTATTGCCTGATCTCCATGCATTAGAACACACATACTCTGATAAAGGTATCTGCTCTTTAATTAGTTTCTAACAGACTGTTCTGGCATAGTCACTGGAAGAGTGGCTGACTCATTAGCTCATAGGAGAATGAACATTTGGCAAGACTTCAGTGATTCTAAAAGTAATCTCTAATCTATGACATATACCTTTTCATAAAGGGTTAAGCTTAGTGATAGTGGTCTGCCTATCTAAAGAACCAGCATTTAGTATATGGTTTTTTCTCTGAGGCTAAGGGCATAATTTGCTTTTTTCATGATCAGATATTTTAAAAGGTCTTTGTATGTTGAAGTTTACTTAAATTTTTTCTATTAAAAAAAAAATATATGACCTTAATTTTATACTCTTTTCACTGTGATATAAAGGTTTAAAGTTCTTATTAGGAAATGTGACTAGGCTTTCATTAATATTGAATGACATTAACTGCAGTGGAATGCCAAATATAACAGATATTCTTTCATTGACCCTGCTTCATTAAAAAATGGTTTATTACAGTTAATGTTTTTCAAAGCACACTAGGAAATCCATTTTTATGGTATTACAGATTCTAAAGATGTAGATTATACTTACTGGCTTTAGAAGTTCCAAAAATTAATCAGATTTTTGTTTTGGTTTACTTTCTAAAAAAAGAGCATGGGAGTAAATGAAATTAATTAAAGGTACCATTTAATTAGGTTTAAATGAATTGAAGCACTAATCTTGGAGTGGATAAAAAAAAGAGATAGGGTCACCAATCATGTGATAGTAAAGATGAGAATAGACGATATATGTACAAAAGTAAAGGATATTCTGAAACTAAACTTTAAAGAGGAAGTGATAGAGAAATCTTCAGTGCAACTTAAACTTCAGATGCTTCTGAATTGTAATAGATTGTATGTTAAAATTACCAAATGATTTATCAAGAACTCAAATATTTCTACTAGCTAAATCCTGTTACTAAAAATATATCTGTATGGATTTAAGAAATGTGGATATCTTATCTCCTAGGTTTTGGATCCCAGTGTTTCTTGTTCAAGACATCACATTTATTGAACATGTTGTTATGTGCAGGGTACTCTGCTAACTGCTGAGGAAATATGTAACAAAATTGAATAAAAAGCATTATGGAACCTGAGGAAAGGAATAAGTCACTTTGCCTAGAAACATTGGAAAAGATTTCTCAGAGAAGGAAACAATTGAGCTAGAACTTGAAAAATGAGCAGGAGTGCAGCTGAAAATGAAAATGGGGCAGAAGGGACAATCCTGGCTGAGGAAGCGTCAGGTAAACAAGCATGGAAGCACAGAGGAGTAGGATTCTTGCTCCAAGAACAGGTAAATAATTTAGTGTGGCAAGATTGTAAGGGTTCATGGTAAAAGTAAAAGGAGACAAAGGTAGGTTAGGTTAGGACCACATTGTGAAATGCATTGTATAGCGTTTTTAATAGTTTAGACTTTTCCTCTGTTGAGGATACAGAGATATTGAAGTTTGTTTTTGATTTGTTTTTTAGTAGACAGATGACTTTTGTGTTTTAGAATGGCATTACACATGAAGTTAAGAATCTCAAAGTTTACCAGTTCCATACCTAAGATAACCCCTAAAAGACTATTTGGTGAGTGCATGGTTAACCCCATACCTTAAGCAGCTTCAGTGACTTCCTAGAATGGATGCTTATAATCACCTACCAGTTTACTGGAAACATTGTTTTTATAGCATATTGTGACAAAAAAATTAAAAATATCTTTATATACAAATACACTTCTGAAAAGTAAAATACTTTGTAAGTGGAGCAAGAATTCACTCTCAGTTTCAACAAAGAATCACAAAGCATACACAAAGAACAGGGAAGTGTGGCCCATTCAAAGGAAAAAAAGTAAACCGATAGAAATTGTCTCTGAAAAATACTTGATAGCCTATCTATGAGACAAAAACTTGAAAACACTGTCTTAAAGATACCAAATAAATAAAGGAAAATGTGGAAAAAGTTTAAAAAAAAAATGTATGAAGAAAATGGAAATAACAAGAGAAAACCTAAATAGAAGCTAGAAAGAAATTCTGAAATTGAAAAGTGGGGACTAACGGAGAGGAGAAACTCACTACAGAGGCTCCTTGATTTATAGTGAAGCTTGATAAACCCATGGTAAGTTGAAAATATTAAGTTGAGAAAGTATGTTTAATGCTTGGCAGCGCAGCAGATGGTGTCTGACTTACGATGATTCAACTTAAAATATTTTGACTTGATGGTGGAAAGGTGATACTCAGTAGAAATCATAACTTCCTAAATCATAAGGAGCTCTTTGACTTACAGTGGGATTATGTCCAGATAAACTCATCATAAAGTTGAAAAATCATAAGTCAAACCCTCATAGGTCAGGGGCCATGGAGAGATTCAAAGACAGATTTGAATAGGCAGGAAGAAGAATCAGTGAACTTGAAGATAAGGCAATGGAAATGATTGAGGAACAAACAGAACAGAGATTGAAGAAGAGGAAACAGAGCCTAAGGGACCTTGGAACGCCATCAGTCAGACCAGCATATGCATTTTGGCAGAGAATATTTGAAGAAATAATGGTTGAAAACATCCCAAATTTGATGAAAAACATGAACACAAACATTAAGAAGTTTAGTGAAGTCTAAGTAGGATGAACTCAAAGAGAACCACGCCAAGACACATTATTATCAAACTGCCTAAAATCAAAGAGAAAATCTTGAAAGCAAGAGAGAAGCAACTCAGCACATACAAGGAATCTTCAATAATCAGCTGATGTCTCATCAGAAATTTTGGAGGCCGGAAGGCAGTGGGCCGATATATTCAAAGTACTAAAGGAACAAAACTGTCAACCAAGAATTCTATGACTGGCAAACTGTCCTTCAAAAGTGAGAGAGAAAGTAAGACATTTCCAGATAAACAAAAGCTAAAGGAGTTCATTAATAGACCTGCCCTGAAAGAAATGCTAAAGGAGCTCTTCAGGTTGAAATGAAAAGACACTAGATAATAATTTGAAGCCTGTGAAGAAATAAAGATCTCAGTAAAAGTAAATACATGGGCAAGTATAAAAACTAGTGTTACTGTAACAATGGTGTTTAACTCAACTTTTTGTTTTCTACATGATTTAAGAGACTACTATATTTTTAAAATTATTCTAAAAGCTAATGTTACTGTAACATCACATTTTGTTTTCTATGTAATTTTTGTTTGTTTGTTTGTTTTTGAGACAGTCTCGCTCTATTCCCCAGGCTAGAGTGCAGTGGCACAATCTCGGCTCACTGCAACCTCTGCCTCCCAGGCTCAAGCAATTCTTCTGCCTCAGCCTCCCAAGTAGCTGGGATTACAGGCGCCTGCCACCATACCCAGCTAGTTTTTGTATTTTTTTTAGTAGAGACAGGGTTTGCCATGTTGGCCAGGCTGGTCTCGAACACCTGACCTCAGGTGATCCGCCCACCTTGGCTTCTCAAACTGCTGGCTGGAATTAAAGGCATGAGCCACTGCACCTGGCCTGTTTTCTATGTAATTTAAGAAACTAATGCATTAAAGTAATTATTAGTTTATATATTTGGAGATACAGTGTACAAAGATATAATTTGGGGCTATCAACAACGGAAAGGGATGGGATGGAGGTGTTAAAGGAGCAGAGTTTTTGTATGTTATTGAAGCTGGCATAAATTCAAATTAGAGTGTAATAACTTTAAGATGTTAAATGTAATTCCCCTGGTTACAAAAAAAAAAAAAAAAAGCTAAAGAGCATACACAAAATAAAATAAAAGAATTTAAATGTTTCACTACAAAATAAAAGACAACCAAACAAAAAAAGACAGTACTGTAGGAAATGAGGGACAAAAAAGCTCTAAGGCATGTAGAAAACAAATAGCCAAATGACAGATAAGTCCCTCTTGGTCAATAATTACTTTAAATGTAAGTGGATTACGCCCTCTAATTGAAAGGTAGAAATTAGCAGAATGAATAAATAACATATTCCAACTATATGTTCTCTTCAAGAGACTCACTTTAGATCCAAAGATACAAACAGGTTAAAATAGAAAGGATGGAAAAGGATATTCTATGCAAATAGTAACTAAAAGAGAGCTAGGATGGCTATGTTAGTATCAGACAAAATGGACTTTAAATCTAAAAAGGTTACAAGAGACAAAGAAGGGCATTATATACTAATAAAAAGCCCAGGCCGAGCATGGATTGCACATGTAATCCTAGCTACTCAGGAGGCTGAGGCAGGAAGATCACTTGAGGCCAGGAGTAGGAGACCAGCCTAAGTAACATAGTAATACCTCATTTATTAAAAAATAAAAAAAAAATATGTAGATGATACAATGATTATGAACACTTAGGCACTTAATAACAGACAAAATATATGAAGCAAAAATTGACAGAATTGAGGGGAGAAATAGACAATTCTACAATAGTAGTTGGAGAATTATACCTAATATATAGAGGACACTCTTCCCCAACAAGAGAACACTACCCAACAACAACAGGATTGTATATGGGACATTTTCCAGGATAGACCATAAGTTAATGCCACAAGTTAATTTCAGTAGATTTTTTTAAAGATAAGGTATCTTTTCTGATCACAAATGGAGTTAGAAAACAATAACCAAAGGAAAACTGGAAAATTCACAAATTTGTGGAAATCAAAGAGCACACTCTTTTTTTTTTTTTTTTTGAGACGGAGTCTCGCTGTGTCGCCCAGGCAGGAGTGCAGTGGCGCGGTCTCGGCTCACTGCAAGCTCCGCCTCCCAGGTTCATGCCATTCTCCCGCCTCAGCCTCCCAAGTAGCTGGGACTACAGGCGCCCGCCACCACGCCCGGCTAATTTTTTTTTGTATTTTTAGTAGAGACGGGGTTTCACCGTGTTAGCCAGGATGGTCTCGATCTCCTGACCTCGTGATCCGCCCGCCTCGGCCTCCCATAGTGCTGGGATTACAGGCTTGAGCCACCGCGCCTGGCCTAAAGAGCACACTCTTAAATAACCAGTGGACCAAAGAAGAAAACACATAGGTAATTATTAGAAAATACTTAAGAGAAAAATGAAAGCAAAATGTGACAAAACTTACGGCACATGGTGAAAACAGGGCTAAGGAAGAGTTTATGATTATAAATGCTTATATTAAAAAACAAATATCTTAATCAAAATTTACACCTTAAGTATCTAGAAAAAGAAAAACAAACTAAACCCAAAGCTAACTGAAGGAAGGAAAATAAAGATTCAAGCAGGGAGAAACAAAATGGATAATAGAAAAGATCAATTTGGGTACAACCAACCAAAAGTTGATTCTCTGAAAGTACCAGAAAAATTTCTTTAGCTAGCTAGACTAAGAAAAAAGAAGACTCAAATTTTTAAAATCAGGAATGAAAATGGGAACATTACTACTGATTCTATAGAAGTAAAAAGGATTATAAGAGTACTATGAGCAATTGTACACCAACAAATTGAATAACCTAGATGAAATAGACCAATTTCTGGAAACAACACCTACTAAGACTAAACTATGAAGAAATAGAAAACCTGAATAGACCTACATCTAGTAGCATTATTCTCAATAACCAAGATTTAGAAACAGCCCAAGTGTCCATTGATGGATCATAGGTAAGGAAAATGTGGTATATGCGTATAATGGAATATTATTCAGCCTTGGAAAATTATTCTAACAACATGGATGAACTGAGGACATTATGCTAGGTGAAAAAATTCACAATTTTTGCCACACATAAAAATTCAAATACTGCATAATTTCACTTATACAGAGTGCTTAGAGTAGTCTGAATCATAGAGACAGAAAGTAAAATGGTAGTTGCTAGTGACTAGTGAGGGGGAGAATGCGGAGCTATTGTGTAATGGGTACATTTTTAGTTTTGCGAGATGGAGGATGGCAATGGTTGCACAGCAATAGGAATGTACTAAATACCCTGAACTGTACACTTACAAATGGTTAAAATAATAAATTTTATGGAAGAAACTGTAAGAACACAAAAATCGGCCGGGCGCGGTGGCTCACACCTGTAATCCCAGCACTTTGGGAGGCCAAGGTAGGTAGATCTTGAGGTCAAGAGATGGAGACCATCCTGGCCAACATGGTGAAACCCCGTCTCTACTAAAAATACAAAAATTAGCTTGGCGTGGTGGCGCGCACCTGTTATCCCAACTGCTAGGGAGGCTAAGGCAGGAGAATTGCTTGAACTCAGGAGGCAGAGGTTGCAGTGAGCCAAGATTTAACAAGTTTTAACAACTATTTTAAAAATGAACCTTACAAGGTCAGAATTGTGCACCACTGGGAAGGGAATAGTCAGTGGTGTGTTGGAGCTGGCTCCTGTAGGCTGGTGAGAGCCATTTGTTAAATATGTAAGAAATTTTATGAGCTGGTGGTAATCTTGAAATCAGCTGTAGTGGGAGTATTTAGACCATGGAAATCAACAAATGCTACAAATCAGAGGTTTTAAAAATCGCTTTTCATCCCCTATTCCTCTCACCATATGGAAGAGCTGGTTTATTAGCATATTACTGGGTATGATTTGCTGGCCCAATAACTCACTTGTTAGTGTGGTAGAGAATACTGACTAGTGTTTTTCTGTATTTGGCTGTTAGAATATCGTTTGTGAAATATATATTTTTTTGAGATTACCCTAGAACTTTTTCTTTAATTTGCCGCAGGTTTGTGAAGAATATTGGAAAAAAGGAAAAGCATGAGAAATAGTTGAGAATGCCATTGTGATGCGTGTTCACAGAGGCTTTAGTCTCAACGTTGTATTTCAAAGAAACATTACTTCTGTAATATGCTGCTATATGAAAATCCTGATAATAAAAGATTTTTATATTGATTGCAAGATCAGTTCATATTCATAAAAGCAGACATACCCAGAAATGATCACATGAGAGCTCAATAAGCTGTCACTAAGTCCCTAAACTAAATTTGCTTTTTTTGTAGTTAAATGTCTTCTCCCATTACTATTTGATGTACTTCTGAATGTATCTGCAGCAGTGCTATTTATGTTCTCAAAGTGACATGTAGCAGCATATTTAAAATTCCATGAAATGTTCCGCTCATTTTACCATAAAACCAAAAATGCTCCACTGAATAAGGAAGTGTTTATTAATTCAAAACACCTTGAAAGAGGTCCAATTTCATAATCAACTTGCTTCCTCTAAATCAGCTTTTAAACACGGGTTTGTAATAGGGGGCAGTGCCACTTTCACAGTAGTGAATGAGAAATCGCAAATGCCAAAAAGTTTGAAAGCAAAAAGCAAAACGTATTTAATAGTAATGAATTGTTCTGATGTTTAAACATTTTAAAAGACGTAACTATGCCCTAAGATTGTTATTAATTAGTAATAACTTAGTCCATATTTATGTTAAACTGCAACCGTTTTCTACTTGAGAGCTTCTAAGTTTTTTATTTATGGTGTGTACATTAATGGTATGTTATTATATGGTACTGAAATTGAACATAATGGCTATTATCTAAGGAAAAGCACTTTTGTTTTATAGGAAAGCATCTATTAGGAAAACCTTGTGTATTTTAATGTGATTGCTAGGTGTATGTTAATGTATAACTAAATCAGACTTCTAAAAATCTGAATTTCATATTACTATTGAGTAAATGCTAGTATTGTCATGTAGTATATGCTTTTTTCTGTTTTATACTTTATTAAAAATTAGAAGAATGCACTTTTAATTTTAGAGTAAAACTAAGCCTTTAAATAAGTCTGTATGTAATTTCACTTTGTGTCATGGTTCTCAAACCTCGCCACCCCACCAGCTCCTCCACCAGGTTTGATAGTTTTCATTAGGAGTACTCACTCACAAGATTCAGTTGTACTGAATCAACTACTCAAAAGATATAGTTGCACTCATGGCTATATTATAGCAAAAAGATACCAAGCAGAATCAGGAAAGGGAAAAGATACATGGAGCTAGTTGAAGGGAGACCAGGTACAAGATTCTAGAGTCTTCTTTCAGTGGAGTCAACCCAAGGTGCTCTTAATTTCCTCAGCAATGTGTTGTGACAGCACATTCGGGATGTTGCCAACCAGAGAAGCTCAGAAATAACCAAGGCTTTTATTGGGGGCTGGTCATGTAGGCAGCTTCTGCCTGCTGTCATGTTTCAAAAGTCCAGACTCTCAGAAGGAAAGCAGGTATTCAGCATAAACTGTGTTGTTTGTACAAACATTTTAGGCATAGTGAGCCACTCTTATCAGTTCTAGGAATGGTGAAAACCCTCCCGAAATCTAAGCTCCCAGAAGCCAGGCAAGAGCCAATCTTGTCTGCACACCTTTTAAAGGATAGCAGTCAGGGTTACTATGTTAACTCTTTCTGCACACACTTTATATTTTCTTTATTCAGTAGTTCATCTATGTATTGTTCTGTGTTCTTAAATAAAGTACTATGAAAACATTGCCAATTTATGGCACATTTGCAGATGTTTAGTGTGGACAACAGCCTGACATCAGTGTTTGATATGCTTTCAAATTTGCTTCTTATTTCTTTCCCAGTTTAGTGTTCAGTGATTTTGATCCTTTCATTTTCATGTTTCCATTGTTCTTAGTATAAAAACGAAAATTTTGCTTCTCCAGCATCTTTTCCACACCCTTCTCATCCTTCCTCAAGGCTGTTCTAGCCTCCCTGGCTTTCCTTCAGTTCCTAAGTATCATCATTCCTCTTGCTAAACACCTTGACACTGTTCCCTCTGCCTGGAATCATCGTCTCATCCTTTTTGTCTAGTGAAGCCATGGTTGTCTTCTGGATCTCAGAATGTCACCATTACAGGTGTTTTTGTTTTTTTTTTTTTTTAAACATCTTTCAAGAATGCCTCAAATATTCTCAATCCTTGCATTTAACTAGGTTTTTACATTGCCTGTGGTTAAACTACACGTTCTACTATAGTATATACAATTGTAATTGAGTGCACTTAGAAGTACACATCTCTCAATAAGACCTTTGAAGCTTTAAAAATATGTATTTTAAAAAGTGGTTTTATTACTAATATTTTAGAAGCAGTTATGTATTTATCATGTTTTTTGTTTGTTAGTCAGAGACAAGATCTCACTCTGTTGCCTGGGCTGGAGTTCAGTGGTGCAGTCACAGCTCACAGCAGCCACGAACTCCTGGGCTCAAGTGATCTGCCTGCCTCAGCCTCCCAAAGTGCTGGTATTACAGATAGCCTGAGCCACCGTGTATGTGTGGTTTTTGTTGTTGTTGTTTTACTTCACTGAAAAGAAGGAAGTTATAATTTTTGATATAGTTTCTCCTTCCCTCATTCCATTCCTCCTTACCCTCTTCTCTCCCTCTTTCCTGTCTCGCTCTCTTCTTTCCTTTCTTCTGTATTTTCTCTTAAATGGAGTAATTTTGATCCCTATATTGGCAAAGGATTCATAAATGGAAGAATCTTTTACATCTGCTTTTTACTATTCATGATTAACAGAAAAAGCAAAATAATTTAAGAAAAATCTGAATATTGAGATTCTTACAGAAAAAAATGGGAGTGGATATTTGGCAATTGTATTTCTATGTACATCAATATAGATCTCCTATTTGGACAATATGATATGGTTTATTATACAGATTTATAAATTCCTTCAGTATTTATGTCCTGTGAAATCATTCATTTTCTGCTTATGTACTAGGCACTGTGCTGGAGAATAAGAAAACATGCATGGGCACCATGTAATTAGTAGGCATTGTAGTCTAATGAGAAGGCATATAATTAAATAATCACATACATATTTTTATAATTTCTGATTAGTGATCTATAGAAAAAATTATAGGCTCCTATGATGACATTATAGAGTTTAATCTGGAAGAAATCTTTCTTATGAAAGTAAAAATTGAACTTCAGTTCTAAAAGACAATGTGCCTTTAGTAGGTGAAAACAGATGAGAACATTCCAGTCAGAGGGAACACTATATGTCAACCCTATAAAGCAAAAGAAGTAATGATATTATTGAGGAACCAAAGGAAGTCCTAGAATATACTGCAGGAGGAAAAGGGTATGGAGAAGATGCTGGAGAGATGAGATTTGTTATACTAGAAACAGTTGAAAGCCAGTGAAGGATTTTCTGCAACAAGGTGACATGATCAGATTTGTGTTTTTAAAAGATCAGTGACTTCAGGGTGGATAACTCCTTGGTGGACAAGAATGTATATGGGAAATCTGTGACAAGGCTGTTGTGCTCTCTGTGAGATTGAATAACAACTTGAAACCAGTCATAGCTGATAAGAGCAATAGGACTTGATTGTGGATTAAGTGTGGATGATGAGAGAGGGCTGATTGGTTATTACAGAGATGTCCTATATTGGTTTTTTGCTTGTATAATTGGATGGATGATGGTGCCATTCAGTGACAGGAAACACTGAAAAGGTCATATTTGGAGGGGAAGGTTGTGAGTTTAGTTTGAAATATCTTTGAAAGTTGCACTTCATTCTCCATATGACTTCCTATTTTTCTTAGGATAAAGATATAAATCTTTACCATGACTTACAAGACTGATCCTATCTGTATGTTTATTCTCATTTTGTCCCACGTTCTTCCTTGTTCTCTGTGCCTAGTCACTTACCTTCTTAAGTTTCTTCTATCTTTCATGCTTCCTCTTTGTAGGTGCTGTTGTCTTTCCCGAGAATCTCCTTCAGTGTTCTCTGCACCTAACACCTCATCATTCACATCTCACTTCAGTCATCACTTCTTCAAGGAAATGTTGGGATATATTCATCAGAAGGAAAATATGTGTGATACATGATAACATTTTATGATAAATATTACATATATATAATGTACATAAAATGTATATGGATTTAACTCATGGATTCTTATTTAAAATTCACTGGGTTATAAATCATTACTGTGATAATTTATTTTCGTGTTCAAATTGTCCAAGATTTGACTAATAGGATCCCCTTCAGGCTGTGTTCTGTGCTCTTTTGGCATTTCTTTGTCATTTTTTGAGCCCTTCCTTACTAATCACACTAAAATATTTCCAGATGTATCTTATGTTTTTCCAGTCCAACCCTGAGTCAGCTGTTTCTCTAAGGGGTTTTGATTCCTTTTAGTAGGGAATGGTGTTGAGAAACCAAGGTCTGGGAACTAGATGTGCTCATTGCTACTATGGTGTTTTTGCTTCTGGTCTCTCAAATAATTCAGAAATTACTTAGGCTATTCCATCCCACTTCTCAGCTTCCCCCATTAGATTGTTATTCATTTGAAGTATAGTTAGATTTATTTTTTTCTATTTGTATTTCATTTTAAGTCCCCCTCCCTATCTTTGTTGACTTTGTTTTTCAGTGTGTAAGACAATATGGTGTTCATAGTGAGGAAGAAACAGATACTTATTTTATCCACCCATCCCTTCTGACTGTTCCTCCCTTCCCATTTCTGTCCTATATTTTTAAAAATTTCCTTTTTTTCTTTTTGAAAACAAAACGTGACGTACTGTAGACATTTTTATACATTCGCTTTTTTCATGTAAAAATTTATCCCGGGAGTCACTTCATAACAGTTCATAGAGAACTTCTTGACTTTTAAAAATAGCTGCATAGTACTCCACTGTGTGTGTGCCATACCTCATTCAGCCACTCTCCTATCCTGTGTGTTGGCTTTTAGATTATTCCATATTTAGCAATTATAAGCAATAAATAATCTTGTGAGTATGCTTTTGTCTTGCTGGTAGAATCGCCTAAGGATAAATTCCTAGATGTGGCATTGTTGGGTCAAAGTTAAGTAAATATGTAGTTTCGTTAGACATTGCCTAATTCTCCATCAGGAAAGTTGTACCAGTTTGTATTTCTACTAGCAGTGTGTGAGTGTACTTCTTTCTTAGTTGCTGCTTTGATAAAATGTTTTGACATACTTTTTAATTTTTACCAATCTAATAGATAGGAAATGGTATCTTGGTATAATTTTAAGATGCATTTTTGAGCTGGGTTAATCTTATGTTTATATGGCTGTTTATTGTACATGGAGTTTTGTCTGCCATTATATCCCCTAACTAGTTATTGTTTGAGTATATAAAAGCTATCGATTTCCGTATGTTAATTATGTATTCTATCTTCCTGAATCTTCTTCTTTTTTTTTTTTTTTTGAGATGGAATTTTGCTCTTATTGCCCAGGCTGGAGTGCAGTGGCACGATCTCGGCTCACTGCAACGTCCACCTCCCAAGTTCAAGCAATTCTTCTGCCTCAGCCTCCCGAGTAGCTGGGATTACATGGCGCTTGGCTAAGTTTGTATTTTTAGTAGAGACGGAGTTTCTCCATGTTGGTCAGGCTGGTCTCGAATTCCCGACCTCAGGTGATCTGCCGGCCTCAGCCTCCCAAAGTGTTGGGATTACAGGCATGAGCCACTGCACCTAGCCCTGAATCTTTTATTATTTGACTTAGTTTTATAATTGAGTCTCTGGACTTTTCTTGATATACTGTTATATCTCCATATAGAAATTTTTCAGTCTTATGCCTCTAATTGATTTCACTTGTCTAATTATGTTGGCTAATCCCCCACAACCCACCCCAATTTATTGTTAAACAATACTAGAGATAGTAGGCATTTTTTCCTTATTCTTTATCATATTGGAAGTACTTCTGTTTTTATACTATTGGAAATACCTCTATTTTATACTATACTCCTATTTTTATACCAGTTTCTGGTTTTATACTCAATTAAATTTAAAGTATGAAAGATTAATGTAAATAATTATGTGTCAATAAACCTAATTATTAAAAAGAATCTATCTCTGCTACTTCTGGGTTTGGAGGAGGATGGTGGCCACCTGATGTTGAATCTCCCCACTGTCCCTCCCCTCTGTTCCAAACAATAAAAAAGGGGAGAGCAAGTAAAACCACACTTGGCCCTGCATTTCACAATACTAGGAGACAGAGAATATCATGGCTTCACATTACATGTAAGTTCAGAAATAAACTAAATTCCCATAAAGGTTCTATTGCTGTAAGTCTGTGGATGCCAAGAACAAGTATAGGAGAGACTTAAAAGACTCCATGAGAATAAGTAGAGTGGTTCAGAGTACTTAGACAAAGCACAAATAGAATAGTCTCCTTACCCCCAGAAAGAGAAGCTCCAATGCAAAGTATAAAATACTGAACACAGGTTTGGATATACTAGACCATATCACCAGCTCTTAAAAGAGTGCAGGACTAGGGAAGCCTCAGAGAAGCATTGCTCCTGGGAGATAATCAGCTATCTAGGAAAGATGTGGTTTCCCTTGGAGACAGGCCACTGAAGGGAAAGAAGGAAATACGAGGGAAAGGCTAAGGTTCTAATGGAAAGAAAAGAGAAAGAAGATATACCAACCCCTCCTTCCACCCATGCTATTCATAAATGAAACTGCCCAGAAAAAGGGAACTGTCGGAAGAGGGCGCTCTCAAACTAGGAACCCTGTTCACAAAATGAAGAGGAATAGAAAAAAGCAGATCACACCTATGTAAAAACTACTGCAAAAAATGTTGAAGGTGCAATTCCGAGTTAAAATGTTGATACAGATTCTCTAACAATCATAAAATTGACAAAACTGTAACACCTTCCTTCATATTGGATTAAATATCCTCAGTCAGCATTTAGGAGTAATGAAAAAAACAGTTTGAATCACAAATTGGAAAACTAAGAAATGGACAAAAAAGAAAAAAGGAAAGGAGTGTTAACTGAATCCAGAAAAGAGAAGGCAAATTCAAAATTGTATTACAAATGAAAACTAAGTTTATCCAAGGGACAATAAATTTGTATAAAAATTTATTAAGGGTCATTAAAAGCAGGGGGGGAGAACCCCAGAGAATGAAAATGAGCTTAAAAAAAAAAGTTAAAAGGTTTAAAGAAAAAAATGATTGAATTGGAAAACAGGCAGAGGAGATCCAACATAAGACTACTTGGAGACCCTCAAGAAAATCAGAACAGCTGACTGGAGCAAATATCTAAATTAGAATCAAGAAAACTTTCTGGAAAGAAAAGAAACTTTGAATCTACATATTGAAAGGGCCTACCAGGTACTAGGGAAAATTGACCCAGAACAGTCCAAGAAGTATCCTAGTAAAATTATTATCTTTTAAACATTGAAAAACAAAAAAGGTAATTTACAAAGACATTTAAGTTAGACTGACCATGCTTTTCACAAATAACTTACAAAGCAAGGCAACAGTACAGTGACATTTCAGAAATCGTAATGAGTGTAAATCATAAACCAAAAAGATTATATCCAACCATTTGTCCTTTAAGAATCAATCAAGGTTAAAGAAAAACAGTTTGAATATCCAGAAACTCAGAGAATACTGTGCACATGTGCCCTTTCTGGTGAATCTACTATAGGGAGATCAAGGGAATCATAGGTGAGTAGGGAAACTGCTAATGGATGGATAGAGATTTTACACATGTAGTGCCAACACTAAAACTAGGAATTAGAGTTTTGGTATATTAGTCATAGTTTGATCAGAGAAGCACAACAACTGGGGATAATAATGAGAGAACTAATAGGGGATTCGTTTTAGGTAGTTGACCGTATGTTATTGGAGCTACGTGGCTAACCAGTATATGTGAGGCTGTTGCTTCTGTGTGCTCCTGCAACCTACCTGAGTTTGCTAACTTTTCACGGTCTTCAAGCAGAAGTATGTGTGTATATGTTCTTGTGCTTTGGTTTGGAATTAAAGTTGTAATTGTTGGCAAATTATATCTCCTGATGGCAGATCAGGCGTTGAGAAGGAAAGATGGATATAAAGTAGCAGAGAACAAGGGCAAACCAGAAAGAACGTGCAAACGTGAGCTAGAACTCACAAGGATAAACTGAAACCTATGTAAACTTCAGTTTAGATAATGAAGTGGAGCAAAACACTCATCTGGCCCAGAAATTGGAGATGCGGAAGGAGGAGATCTACAACCCTGATATTACTGCTTTCATTTGCCTCTCATATCTTTTTTTTACCCCTTTATTTTTAGCCTTTCTGATTCACATTTTCTTAGATTTATCTTTTATATAAAGAACTTATCCAAATCTTTTTCTTTTAGTAATGAGTTAAGCCCATTGGTATTTATTCATATGACTGGTAATGTACAAATATTATGTGTATTTGGTTATATCTGTTGTGTTTATCAACATGATGCACTTTCTTTGCTGTTTTATTTTCCTAATCTCTTCTGATATTTATAAATGTTTACATTTATCTTTTATTAATCTTTGTACTTACAACTTTAAAAAATAATGATAGCAAAATTTGCTGAAATTTTACTTTACACTAGGTACTATGCTAAATGCCTTACACAGATATCTCTTTTAATCCACCTGACTTACAAGGCATTTACTGTTATTTTCCTCATTTTGCAAATGAGAAAACAGATGAACAGTTAAGTAACTTGCCCAAGGTAACAGGTGTGCAGTCCTTCCCACACTGCCCCACCACCTTTACCCACATTCCCCAGGCAACCATTCCTCACTGCATCTTTTTTCCCCAGCTGCTTTCAAGGTGTGTGTGTGTGTGGGTGTGTGTGTGTGTGTGTGTGTGTGTGTGTGTGTGTCCAGCCTTTGGTTTTCAGCAGTTTGTTTATGATGTGTCTAGACATGGTTTTAATTTGTGTATGCTGAGCTTGAATTCTCTAAATTTATATATTTAATCAAATTTTGAAAGTTTGGGCATTATTCAGTTATTTTTTTCTGCCCCAATCTATTCACTTTTTCTGGGATTCCAGTTATACTTACTTAGATATTTTGAAACTGTTCCACAGGCCCCTAGCTTCTGTTTATTTTTGTTTCAATCTTCTTTCTCTCTTTGTGTTCTTTAGATTGGATAATTTCTGTTGAGCTGTCTTCAGGTTCATTAACCTTTTCTTTGTCATGTCCTTTTTGCCAATGAGATCATCCAGTGAATTTGTGGTATTTTTCAGTTCTAAAATTTTTAGTTATTTTTTATAATTTCCATTTCTCTGTTTATGTTTCCGTTTTTACTTACTTCGTATGTGCTTTTCTTTACCTCATGGAGCATAGTTGTCTAGTTGCTTGAAAGTCTTTGGTAAGTCAAACATCTGCTTTATTTTAGCATCGATATCTCTTGATTTTTTTTTTCCCCTTGATAATTGACCATATATCCTTGTTCTTTTCTTTGAATGTCAGGTAATTTTGGATTGTATCCTGGACGTTGGAATGTGATGATATGTGAACTCTGGGTTCTGTTGTAGTCCTGTAGGGAATATTGGTAGCTTTATTTTAGTAGGCATTCAACCCTCTTAATTCAAATTGTAACTTCTGTCTCATCTTCCGTCAGCTCTCTCTCCTTCTGTAAACCCAGTTACTCAGTTCTCAGCTCCCCAAGCATTTGCTACACTTTTTTGAGTCTGTTCCATGTACTGGAGTTTAGAGGTTAAACTAAGACTTGTGAGTGTTCATACTCAGAAATAAGGAGTTGCTTTCCCCAGCTCTTCCCCTCAGGGTTTCTCCCACACTGTCCAGGTTTTGTGGTTTCTTGGGCCAGAGTTGCAGCCAGGTTTCTGTTGGAGTTTTGGCTCCCCATACAGCTCCAAAACTGGAACCCACTCTCAGGGCAAAGCTAGGAAAAGGATGGAAAAAGAAAATAAAATTGGCAGTTCACTCTTCTGTCACTTGCTTTTCTGAGTTTTGACCCTGCTGTACAATCTACCTGGTTTTGTTTACTTTTTTCTGTCTTCAAGCAGGGTGTGTCTTCAAGCATGCATGTTTGTGTTTTGATTCGGAATTAATAGTTGTAATAAAAGCATGAGCTTCTGGGAAATTATACCTCCTGATTTGTGTGGTTTTATTTGTTCATCTTGTAGGTTTGAGTAGTTTTTGATGGATGTGTTGGGAGATTTGAATGTACTAGCTGTTGTTATCTCTACTAGTTTGGTAGTAAATATTGAAATTTTTCACTGAATCCAGCCTAACACTGTTTTTTTTTTTTTTTTTTGTCACTAACTTCTTGAAATAATGTATTGATTAGATAAGAGAAGTATGTTGTTTTCAACAGTTATGTCTGCAGAAAGGCTTGTTCTAAGAACCATACAATAGGAATTTTAAATAAATCAAAAGCCTTATATTATGGAAACATCTTGCTTACATTTATTCTGTTAATATGTAATGTAAAGTTAGATCAAAAAATATATAACAATAAATACCTCCCAAAAGCAGGCATAAGCAACTGAATTTCAAAGGGGCTTATTATAGGTGGAAAAAATTTCAACATTTAATAAGAAAATAAAGATGATTTTTATAGCGTTATCTAAATAAAAGAAAAAAGGAGTTTTCATCCTTCAATAACCATATGAATTTGATCATATGTATTTTTATGTAATAATCAAGATTGTTATGAGATTTAAATTTGTTAGTTTTTTATATTTGTGTTAAAATGCAGTTGAAGATCCCAGCGTAGTTCTACTTTTTGTTTTTTTTGATCTATGGACTTCTAATATTTATTAGTGACCCAAAACCTAATGTGTGGATGATGATATTCAAACTTAAATATTTAATAATGTTTAACATATAATGTTTTCCTTTCAGATGGTCTTCTCATTATTGGTGTTCACTCAGCCAAGTTTCCAAATGAAAAAGTCCTGGATAACATTAAGAGTGCTGTTCTTCGATACAACATCACCCACCCTGTGGTTAATGATGCAGATGCCAGCCTTTGGCAAGAACTAGAAGTTTCCTGCTGGCCAACTCTAGTCATACTTGGACCTCGCGGAAACATGTTGTTTTCTTTGATTGGAGAGGGACACAAAGATAAATTATTTTTATATACTTCAATTGCTTTAAAGTATTACAAAGACAGGGGGCAGATCAGAGATGATAAAATTGGAATAAAACTCTATAAAGATTCTTTGCCACCTTCACCATTGCTGTTTCCTGGCAAAGTAACAGTAGACCAAGTTACTAATAGATTGGTAATAGCAGACACTGGACATCATAGAATTTTGGTCGTTTGGAAGAATGGACAAATTCAGTATAGCGTTGGAGGTAAAGCTTCTGATTATGATATATAATATGTTTTACAGTAAAAAAATAGCTCAGGTAAATATAAAAGTTGAAATGTCTAAATGAAAACTAATTATAGAAAAATGATATACATTGACTTCCTAACAAAAATTTTTTGTTAATTAATGCATGATCTCTGAATTAACCTCTTCTCACTCCCTCATAAAACAAGCAAAAACACTGAAAAAGCTCCAGGTGAAAAAGAGGAAATAGTTCAGCTTTTAGATACATTTGTATATTCTATCTTTTTTTTTTTTTAACTGCTGTACTTACTGTTTCTTATGAAAACATACATTTTGGATTTCAGGCACTTTAAGTAGAAGTATTATGTTTCACTTTCCAACAAAATATAGCCATATCTTTTTAAAGATCATGTCAGTGCCCCATGAACTTGAGAAGTAGTTTATAAAATAAATAAGCTAGAATTTGTGCATAATTTTACTTTTCTCTCCTTCCTTCCATAAGAACTTGAACATGTGTCTGGATCTATTTCCAGAATAGAAATAGGTGTAGCAGAGTGTAAGTATCATGCAAGCATAGATCATTTTGTCCTATATCTCCCTGGTCTTAGATCTAAAACTACCTCTTGGTTACATGTACATAATTAATAAACTCTACAGAGTACAGTCTTATTAATCTTGCTTATCTAAACTGACATCTGACAACATGTTAGTCAAAGACAAAAGTAATTCATCTCTTTGCAGTCAGTCCTGTTTTAGTAATATATGCAGCATTAGTACATAAAGTAGGAATGTCTCAGTTCGTAATATAAAAAAGCTAGTTGTAGTCCTGTGCCCTGATGTTATTCTTAATGTGCCAAGATACAGTAGCTACGTGTTGTGTTTTGTGGTATTTGTTTTGTTTTGGCCACTTGGTATTTTGATTTATGACAGGCAGTTATGAGAATTGAATTGTTACTCAAAAAGTGTCTTTTGTAGCAGCTTGAACTTAAGTGGTTTTAAAGTGTTTAATAGATTCTGTGATTTTCAAAATAGTGTAGGTGAATATTCTTTGTTAAAAGAGAAACCAAGCTACACTACCCAAACATATTTCTAGAAATACTGTTATCTTTTGATATAGTTATTCTTTAATTTTTAAAAAAGAATTCTTTGGTCAGATACACTCAGGAAGCACTAATGTTATCTAACAGATTTTTATTGGTGATGGTATAATATTTCTCAAATTTTTTACTCTGCTAATTTTCGTCATGAGGGGGTATACTACGCAATCTTTTCCAATCTCGCATAACCACAGAACTCTCCCTTTTTTTTCAGGGAACTCTTATCAATATAAACAACAATAACACTATTATTAACAATTATAGTTTACTTGTATGAACTCATTTTTGCCTGCACAATGCTATGAGTTAGGTAATTAGTTCCATTTTACAGAAGAAAAACTGAGACACAAAGAACTTGCCCAAACCACCAGCTAGAAAGAGACAGACCTGGGATTTAGACAGGGTCTATTGGGCTCTTGAGTTCGTTTTCTTTCTTTTTGAGACCGAGTCTCACTCTGTCGCCCAAGCTGGAGTGGAGTGGCATGATCTCGGCTCACTGCAACCTCCACCTCCCAGGTTCAAGCAATTCTCCTGCCCCAGCCTTCCAAGTAGTTGGGATTACAGGTGCCTGCCACTACGCCTGGCCAATTTTTTGTATTTTTAGTAGAGATGGGATTTCATTGTTTTAGCTAGGCTGGTCTCGAACTCTTGACCTCAAGTGATCTGCCTGCTTCGGCCTCCCAAAATGCTGAGATTACAGGTGTGAGCCACTGTGCAAGGCCTTGAGTTTGTTTTCTAGCCACTCCATTACATTACCTTTTTATGGCTGCCTTGGACAATGGAGTTCCACAAAGCAGTTTGAACTGCTGATTTAGAGGCCTTGAATGACTTGTTTGCTGGCCACGGAAATAACAATTACATTTTATTGTGTTATACTCTCCACCCTTGAAACTCTAAATGAATTGTTAAAACTGAGAAGTGTACTAGAATCACTCACTCTTACAGTGTGTACGATATATCGATATATCATAGGACTTTGTAACAAAGTGAAATAGTAGATAAGGATTCTTATCTGGGGTCCTTTGACTCCTAAAGGAAAGGCTTCAGTGGTCCTCAGGATCTAGGATTGTTTGCAACAATTTAGCCATGTGTATTTTTCTAGGGAAAGGGCTTGTATTATCCAAGGAGCATATCTTTCAAAAATGTTAAAAATTGTTCATCTGTTGAATAATTGGAGTTATTTTAAAATCTTTGTAGTCTAGGTAATGGATAATTAGAATGCTTTTAAAATTCTTTTCTTGGCTACATGCTACTATGCTTAAGTGCACTAGTAATTACACTATGAGCCCTGTCATTAGCAAAACTCACTCTTAAGAAAAATGTTCCTTGAGGAACATTTTAGTTTTTATATGGACATACCATGTTTTTATATTAAATATTAAAATCCCGGCATTAAATACAAGTTTGTTTTGTTTTGTTTTACCTTGAGATCACTTCTTAAGTGGGAAATTTTATCTCATTTTAGGACCCAACCCTGGAAGAAAAGATGGAATATTTTCAGAATCATCTTTCAATTCTCCACAGGGTGTAGCCATAATGAATAATATCATATATGTGGCAGACACTGAAAACCACCTTATAAGAAAGGTAATTTTCATTTTAAATTTGTTTTAATACTTATAATCAGAAAAAGTGAATTGTATTTGCTACATTAAATATTTGAAGTTAAAGGGTGATGCTTATGTATGTCAATGTCCTTGTTCTGCTTTTTTTGAGGTACTTACTTTAGTTTTATTCTCAAGTGTCTGTTGCTATTTGTGTCAGTATGTAGTTACCACAAAAGAAAACCCCACTGAATTCTTTTTTTAACCCTTTGTTTCAAAGCTGTGTCCCTAATCACTCAAAAGCTCATCATTTTGAAGTATTTTCCTAACCACTAGTTTACAGTGATCCTTTGTCCTTTTTCAGTTAAATTTTCTCAAACTAGAAGAAAAATCATATCATTCCTACTTCTCTTCAACTCTTATGCTTTGGCTGGAAATACTGATTAGCCAATTCGTCTTAAAACTTGTTTTATCTTATTATAAAAGTAATATGTGTTCTTATTTCTAAAAATCAGCTAATACATAAAGCTAAAAAAAAAAGTCCCCTGACCATCAATTCCAGTTTCCCAGAGGTAACCATCCACTGTTAAAGTGTGTGTCTTTTTGGAAATTTTCTACTCTTATAAAAATAAATTGATATTAAAAAGCCTATTTGTAGAGAATTTTTTTAAACAAAGGTAATGATACTATGCATACATAATGTTTGGTAGGTTTTTCTAACTATTTTTTTGCATATTAGTCACCTGAATGATATGACTATATCACATTTCATTGTAGATGTACTCAGTTATTTCAAACATTTCCTACCTATGGCTGTTTTGGCTAAACCATTGCTCTTTAAGTTGCTATGTGTTTGGAAAATAAGTAACCAAGTTCCTCATACTCATCCTGTCTAAATACATTGTTTGAGATACTTCCTTGTTTTTCTCACTGTTTCTTTCAGTATTGACATTTATCCTCATTTATTTGACAATATTATCACCTATATACACATAGTAGAAAATACATATATATGTATTTATATAATATATATTATTATATGTTATATATAATAATATACATATAATATATAATAATAGCGACTGTACTGTAAGTCCCCCTGAGGGCTAGAAATATGTTTTGTCTGCTACTAAATACTGGCATCTAGAAAAGACCTGGCCTATGGTAGGTGTTCAGCAGATATTTGTTGGATGATTTTATGAGCAAATAATACAGTTTCATGAAGCACTTTCGAAAGTGTGTATTCCTCTTAATATAAAAGTGTTACATGAAAAACAGATTTTGTGGGTTAATACATTAAAGCAGATGTGTTTTTTAAAGTCTTGGAGACTTTCTTCTTTCAGACTTAAATATGCTAATGTGTTGTTGAGTGCGTTAATAGGGGGATATTTGTGCAGCATTTCTAAACTTATTTGACCAGAGATCCCTTTATAGGCAGAGCTGTTCATAGGACTAATGTTTTCATTGTGTATATTTTATGGAAAAGTGGGTTTTTTTATTACTAAAATTTTAATGATTAATATTTCTTTATCATTACCTTTTTGGGGTTGTATGCTTTTATAATTCATCAGAGGGGCTAGACCTCTAATGGTGTATTGAATTAGTAAAATAGCCAGCCTGCAACATTCAGGGAGTACTTGTCCTTCTTTTCTAATTGCATGTCATTTCTCTTGCTTTACAACTTAATGGGTTTTGGAGTATTGACCATGTGCTGCATTTCAAATATTTATGCATTTAAGTAGCATAATCACAACAAATTTAGGTTACCTGAAATTGTTCTATATTATGTGACTTAATATGGTGTCTGCAGAAATGGAAAGTAGAATTTTTTCCTTTTAAAAATACAAGAATATTTGTTGTGTTTCATTTTTGTTTAAGACCTCATTTGCAGAGGATTGAGTTGATTACACTTCTACATTCACGGTTCACAAACATAGTTTCATGCAGACCCTTCTCAGAATAATTTATTTAAATTATAAATTCTCCTACTTGCCCATACCCCCCCCGTCACTCCCCTTACATTAACATACCCATTGTGATATTTTTAATGCTTACTTTTTATTTGTATGTGATCTTGTAAACAAAATGTTTTGTTTATATTTTTAATTACTTTTTTGTGCTATATTTTGTGTATCATAAAGTTCACCCATTTCAAATCTACAATTCATTAGTTTTTAGTAAATTTAACAGGTTTTGCAACTGTAACCATATGTTGTTTTTAAAACATTTCATCCCCCAAGTAAGAACCCACATGTCCACTTACAGATAGTCCTTATCCCCTCCCATCCCTAGGCAACCGTTAATTTACTTTCTGTCTCTGTAAATTTGCCTTTTCCAAACGTTTTATTTAAATAGAATTATATATGTTTTCTTGTATTTGGCTTCTTTCATTTCGCATAATGAAAAGTTCATGTGTGAAGTGGCATGTCAGTAGTTCATTCCTTTGTATTGCTGGATAGCATTCTGTTGTGTGAATATGACATTTTATCTACCAATTCACCATTGATATTTAGATTGTTTTTTGGCTATTTTGTATATTTTGTTATTTTGGGCTGTTATGAATAATCTTGCTGTGAGCATTGATATATAAGTTTTACATGGACATACATTTTCATTTGTCATGGGTAGATACTTAGTACTGGTATTGAGGAGTTACATGTTTTGTATTTAATTTTTTGAGAGCTGCTGAATTATTTTCCATAGCAATTGCACCATCTTACCTTCCCACTCGAAATATACGTGGGTTCCAATTTTCTACGTGTTCACTGTCACTTGTTATTTTTCAGTTTTAAAAAATTTTAGCCATCCTACAGGATATGAAGTGGTATCTCATTGTGGTTTTGATATGCATTTCCCTCATGACTAATGATGTCAAGCACCTTTTCCTGTGCTTATGGGCCATTTCTATATCTTTGAGAAGTGTCTGTTAAGATTCTTAGCCAAATTTTTAATTGGGTTGTCTTTTCTGTAAGAATCCTTTATATATTCTAGGTACAAGTTCTTTATCAGATATATGATTTGCAAATGATTTTTCACATTTTTCTGCTTGCATTTATACTTAATCATGTTCTTTGATGCATAGAAGTTTTAAATTTTGATGATGACTAATTTGTCCATTTTTTCCTGTTGTTGCTTATGTTTTTGTTGTCGTAAGAATCCATTGCTAAATCCAAGGTCACAATTATTTACCGCTGTGTTTTATTCTAAAAGTCTTTTAGTTATGGCTCTTATAATTAGGTCTTTGATCCATTTTGAGTTGATTTTTGTATGTGGTGTGAAGTAGGGGTTCAACTTCATTCTTTTACATGCAGATATACAGTTATCCCAGAAAGATTTATCCAAGAGACTATTCTTTCTCCATTGAATAGCCGTAGCAGCCTTGTTAAAAATTAGTTGATCATAGATGTATGGACAGGTCTATTCCATTGATCTCTCTGTCTTTATGCCAGTACCTTACTGTTTTGATTGCTATAGCTTTTAATAAGGTTTGAAATTGGGAAGTGTAAGTCCTCCCACTTTCTTCTTTTTCAAGATTGTTTTGGCTATCCTAGGTCCCTTACAATTTGATAAGAATTTTAAGACCAGCTTATCCATTTCTGCCAAAATCTTTTGTTTCTTATGTAAACAAATTATCTGCAAAAACAAGTTCCCTTCTGATTTTAAACTTCCTGTTTCCTTTTATTATATTGCTGACCAGTACCTCTCTTGCTTTTAAGCATTAGCATTGATGGTGGGTATCTTGTGATGTTCATAATCTTAAAGGGAATACATGTAAATTTTACCTAAAAGTGTAATATTTGGTGTAGCTTTGAGGAATAAGATATCTGTGAAGTAAGGAAAATTTCTTTCTGTTGATAGCTGGATACAATATATAATAAAGCAATTAAGTGAAATATTGAATAGAATCTAAGTGGTAGGTATATGCATGTTTGTTACAAAAATCTTTTAACTTTCCTGTGTGTTTGAAAATTTTCCCAATACAATGTTGAGGAGAGGGTCTCAGGAGATGAAAGCAGAACATATTTTCCCAGTAGAATACATTAGTTTTTCAGTTTATGAAGTAAAGTTGATATAGTGTCATGGAACTACCTGGGTTCAGGTCCCAGATTCTTGACTTACCAACTGTGGGATGTTGAAAAAGTTACTTAACAATCTGTGTTTTAGTTTTTTCTAAAATATTAAAATTGTCATATAGTTATGAGCATGGCTGGATGGCTGGTTGGCTTCCTCACTGTTGGATCAGTGCTTGGCACATACAAGCTTTAATATGTGTCAATCACTAACTGAGCACAATTGAAATATGTGCGTTTAATTTTTAGAAACATGTATTTTGCTACATTGTGTTTTAAAATTTCATTTAAAAATTTTTGTTTTGTTAAGATGAGGTCAATGCCAGATCTGGAGGCATGATGGGAGACAGGGATAAGAGGGGAAAAGTGGAAGAAAGGACAGGTGGGGAAATGAAAGGGACTGATTATGTGCTTTTGAATAAGAAGTTCATGCTGTAATTGATTGGCCTTTTTTAAAATAAAACTTTATATTGCACATACACTCTAAATGTTCTATTGAAAATCTTTACACAGCAAAAGACAAAAGCAAAAGTAACTTTCCTTGCATAAAACCATCCTTTCAATTTCTATAGATTGACCTAGAGGCTGAGAAGGTGAGCACTGTAGCTGGCATTGGAATTCAAGGTACAGATAAAGAAGGTGGAGCAAAAGGAGAACAACAACCTATTAGTTCCCCTTGGGATGTAGTTTTTGGAACATCAGGTATGTGAACTTTCGATATTAAATGTAAAAGTAAATTTTGCTTCATATAAGTTTTAACAATATTCTTGAGATGGTCATTTGGATTAATTATATTGCTAATTACTTTATTTTACACTTTTATACTTATGCCTCAGAGTTTGTTAATTGTGTAAAAACAAAGCTAGCAGTAATATAGGTATATATTATATATACTAGAGTATGTATTATATATAATATTACCTATTTTATCTGTAAGATAGACTATGTGTTACTCTAAAGAATTATAGATTAGATGCACCCTCCAATTAATGTAGTTCTAAATTTCTTATATTGAAAGGATTATAGTTTCAGAACTTCAAAAGATTATTCATGAACAGTAATCAATAATAAAAATAAATTTATTTATTATTCATAAATAAGGAACTTACAGTGTCATTATGTACTCTAGTTTGAAAAAGGAAAAGAGGCAGCTGCTTTTGCTTTAGATTTAAAAAATTTATATTAAAGTATGATAGCTTCTTTTGAACAATTAAACTTTTACCCTACTGAATTGTGTAGACATTGATAATGAATGAAACGTAATGTTACCTTTATTATCTATATTAATTGACTAAAAGAAATCCAGGAGTACTCTTATTAGTATTCTTATTTTTTATTGGCTATCAGTGATACTGAGATGGTCATTTACAGTCTAAAATTGGATTGATGAGTAAACAAAGTTAGAATACATCGAAAATGGAATTTTGGACTAAATGGTTGGTGTTGTCTTCATATATTTGAAGAGTATATAAGTACCTGCTTAGTTGAAAGGCTTTACATTTGAGGTAATTTTCTTTTATGATGCCAATTTAATTACGATTCAAAGACCCTACTTTTTTTGTTATTAACTTTTATAAAGCACTTAATAATTCATAAAATAAATGAGTGAACTTCTAGTACTACCTGCATTTAACACTTAAGTATTTTGTATAGGTTATTTTTGAGAATTCTATTTGTGGAACTGTGTGTTGAAAACATTTATAATTTGTTTTGTAGCTCACCAAGGGGGATGGTATAGTAGGAGCAGTGCATCCAACTAAAGGGATACTTCATATGTAGAGAATTTTGAAATATTAATACAGTGAACTAAAACTCAGTCTCCATTTTATTACCATGCACTAGCAATTCTAAATTATTCCAGGGCTAAATCTTCACCAGTACTTTTCACTTTTACCTCCCTGCCTTATTTGCTCTACTTATGATTATTTTTACTAAATTGTATTTTAGTATGATGTTATTTATTACATGAGCTGTTCTATAGTGCAAGTAAACAAACTACAGCTACATTTAGCAGCATGGACAAATATAATAAGGGATATTTTGAGTGATAAAAGAAAGTTACAAAATATGTACAATATAATTTCTTTGTAGAAATCTACAATGTGATTTCTTTTATAGCAAGTACAATAGCATTTAATACAAGCATTGGGAGATCCATTCAGACATAATAAAGTTAAAAAGTAAGAAGAATAATGTACATTATTCTTGATAAAATGATAAATGTACATTTTTATACTAGTGGTTCCTTATGGGAGGAGGAGCAATTAGGTGTAAAAGGCATCCATATGGGAAAAGAAAAGTGAAATTGTCTCTGCTGATGGACATGATCTTATATGTAGAAAATCCTTATGACTACACCAAAAGACTATTAGAGCTGATAAATTTTGTGAAGTTAAAGATAACAAAATCAACATACAAAAATTAATAGTGTTTCAATATATTAACAGTGAACTATCCAAAAAGGAAATTATGAAAACAATTTCATTGACAGTAGCATTTAAAAAAGTAAAATAGTTAAGAGTAAATTTAACCAAGGAGGTGGAAAGATCTGTACACAGAAAACTGTAAAACATTGATGAAATAATTTGAAGAAGACAAATAAATGCAGAGATATCCCATGTTCATGAATTGGAAGAATTAATATTGTTAAAATGTTCATACTACCCAAAGCATTCTACAGATTCAGTGTAATTTCTATCAAAACTGTGTTGTCGTTTTTCTTAGAAATAGAAAAAAACTATCTTAAAATGTGTATGGAACTAGAAGAGATCCTGAATAGCCGAAGCAGTTATTGAGCAGAAAGAACAAAGCTGGAGGCATCACACTTCCTGATTTCAAACTATGAAGCTGTTGTAATCAAAATATCATGGTACTGTTTTAAAAAACACACATATCAACCAATATAACAGGATAGAAAACCCAGAAATAAACCCAAGTATTTGCAGTCAAATGATTTTCAACAGAAGTGCCAAGAACACACAATGTGGAAAGGACAATTCCTCCTACAAATGGTGTTGGGAAAATTGGATATCCACATGCAGAAGAATGAAATTGGACCCTATCATATACAAAAACCAACTCAAAATAGATTAAAGACTTACAAGTCCTGAAACGGTAAGGTTACAAGAAGAAAACAGGAAAAGCTCTACAACATTGATCTGGGCAATGAATGATTTATTGGATAGGAGTCCAAAAACACAGGCAACAAAAGCAAAAATAGACCAATGGGATTGCATCAAACTAAAAAGCTCTGTACAGCAAAGAAAACAATTAACAGAATGAAGAGACAACCTGTGAGTTGGGAGAAAATATCTGCAAACCATGTAACCGATAAGGGGCTAATATCCAAAATATGTAAGGAACTCAAACAACTCAATATCAAGAAAAAACCTGACTAAAATATAGGGAAAGGGTATCAACAAACATTTCTCAAAAGAGTTATGAATGGCAAGCAGATATATGAGAAAATATTCATCATCTCTAATCATCAAGGAAATGAGAGTGAAAGCAATATGCGATATTACCTCACACCTGTTAGAATGACAAATGATAAATGTTGATAAGGATGTGGGAAAAAAAGAACCTTTTCACAGTTGGGACTGTAAATTAATACAAACATTTTGGAAAATAGTATAGAGGTGCCTCAAAAAACTAAAAATAGAATATTTATGTGATCCAGCAGTCCAACTTAACAAAGGCATTAAAATTGCTATGTCATAGAGATATTTGCACTCCTATATTTATTTCAGCATTATTCACAATTGCTAAGATATGGAGGCAACCCAAGTGTCCATCAGTGGATGAATGGATAAAGAAAATGTATATTTAAGGTTGGGCCTGGTGGCTCATGCCTGTAATTTCAGCACTTTGGGAGGCTGAGGTGGGCAGATCACCTCAGGTCAGGAGTTCAAGACCAGCCTGGCCAACATGGTGAAGCCCCATCTCTACAAGAGTACAAAAATTAGCCAGGCATGATAGTAGGTGCCTGTAATCCTAGCTACTTGGGAGGTTGAGGTGGGAGAATCAGTTGAACCCGGGAGGCAGAGGTTGCAGTGAGCCGAGATCACACCACTGTACTCCAGCCGGGGCAACAGAGCAAGACTCCGTGTCTAAAAAAGCAAAAAGAAAATGTGTATCTACACACTGGAGTACTATACAGCTTTAAATACTGTCATTCATGGCAACATGGATGGAAGTAGAGGACATTATGCTAAGTGAAATAAGCCAAACACAGACAGATACTGTATGATCTTACTTGTGGAATCTAAAAACATCAGTCTTAGGCTGGGCATGATGACTCATGCCTGTAATCCCAGCACTTTGGGAAGCTAAGGTGAGAGGAATTCTTAAGGCCAGGAGTTTGAGATCAGTTTGGTCAATATAGCAAGACACTATTTCTACAAAAGAAATTTTAAAATAAAAAATAAATTAAAAAAATATTATAAGAAAATCTCAGGAAAGCAACGTAGAAAACTGGTTGCTAGAGGCTAGGAATAAGGGAAGGTATGGGGAAAGAGAAGAGTTTGATCAAAGGGTACAAAGTTTCAGTTGGAGGAATAAGTTTTAGAGATAGTTGTGCACTGCATGGTGACTGACCTGTAGTTATTATTTCACAGCTGCTAAAAGAATGTTTAACATTTGCACCACAGAAAAAAATGTTGGTAAGGTCATAGATATGTTATTTAGCTTGAGTGAATCTTTCTACAATGTACACATAGATCAAAACATGACGTACCCCACGAATGTACACAATTATTATTGGTCAATTAAAAATTTGAAAAAAGAGATGTAGGAAAGAGACTAGAAATATCTCATAAAAATATTTTAAATCTACATGTAATATGTAAATGCATATGTTTATGTATTTTAAATGGTATCTGAATATTTAACCTAACTATACTGTACAGTCATAAAATAATTAGTATAAAGTGACTTTTACAAAATTACGTTTTATCTGTGTTCATTTTTTAATTGTCATTCTTAATATGGTCAGAACATCATGCACCAAAAATAATTACTACAGTAAGTTCATTTTTTCAGCAGGTACATTGTAATGTTTCTAAAATGTGTATCAGGTCTCTGTTGACTCCATTCATACCAGACAACAACCTGAAAGACACTAAGGTTGAAACCTCTATCAGCATCTCTCTTTTTTTTTTTTTTTTTTCTGAGATGGAGTCTCGCTCTGTCGCCTAGGCTGGAGTACAGTGGCGTGATCTCAGCTCACTGCAACCTCTCGCTCCCGGGTTCAAGCGATGCTCCTGCCTCAGCCTCCCGAGTAGCTGAGATTACAGGTGTGCACCACCATGCCTGGCTAATGTTTGTATTTTTAGTAGAGGTGGGGTTTCACCATGTTGGCCAGGCTGGTCTCTAACTCCTGACCTCGAGTGATCCGCCCACCTTGGCCTCCCAAAGTGCTGGGATTACAGGTGTGAGCCACTGTGCCCAGCCAAAACCCCTATCAGTATCTAAGTACTTTAAGACTTTACCTGATTTTGAGTCATTTGTAGAAAGGATAATGTGCCAGAATCCCATTAACCTTTCTTGGCCCTTTAATCAACAATTTCCCTAGATAGAAATTTAGCCATTCTTCTACAACCTTTAATGGTTGAAATCCAACTATTTAGTATGCTAGTTTGATAATCTACAGTGTTGGTATTTATGTGCTTCAATAACATGCTTCTCTGACTCCCATTATTAATATGATATAAAATAACAAGAAAAAAATATTTTTGCTTTAAAAAAATCAGATGACACAGGAAGTTTTGAAGGAATAAATTTGATGCGGTATGACTAATACATTTTTGTTTTGTTAAAATAAGAAGTTATATCTTTATGTCTAAAATTTGAGAGAAGATTCTTATACTGCCTTATCACATTGACTTGGTGTTAATTTTTTTAGGTTAATTAGGTATAATTTATATAAAGTAAAATTTACCCTTATTAGGGATATAATTCTGTGAAATTTGACAAATATGTACAGTCTTATAACTTTTGCCACAGTCAAGATACAGAATATTTTCATCCCAGAAAGTTATTTCATAGCCTGTTGTTGAGTCTCCCCCCACCATCACCACACTGACCCCAACAACTGGCAGCAGTGATCTCTTTCCTGTTCTCTGTCATCTTTCATGTCTGGCTTGTTCCATTTAGAATAATGCTTTTGAGATTCATCCCTGTGGTTCCATGTATCATTAATTTGTTCTCTTTTTTCACTGAGTAGTAGTTCGTTGTGTGGCTCTACCACAGTTTGCTTATTCATTCACCAGTTGATAGACATTTGAAGGTATTTCTAGTTTTCAGTGGCTATAAAAAATCTCCATAAACATATGTGCACAGTTTTTGTTTTGTGGTAATGTGCATTCACTTCTCTTGGGCAAATGCCTAGGAATGAGCTTACTGGGTCATATGGTAAGTGAATGTGTACGAGAAACTGCCAGACTGTTTTCCACAGTGGCTGTTTTCTTAAAGTCCCAAATGTCTATTGGAAGTCATTGCTTCTGTCTGAAGAACTTCTTATGACATAGGTCTGCTGGCAGTGACTTCTCTTGCCTTTATTCTGGTCTGAAAAAGTATCTAGCTTTCATTTTTGAAAGTTATTTTTACTCCATATGTGAATCTAGATTAACATTTTTTCTTTTAATATTTTAAAGATATCACTCCATTGTCTTTTGACTTACATAGTTTTCCACAAGACATCTGTTTTAATATTATCTCTTTTTTATATGTAAAGTGTATTTTTTTTCCTCTGGTTGCTTTTAAGATTTTATCTTTGGTTTTCAGCAGTTTGATATATCTAAGAATTATCCTGCTTGGAGTTCTTGAATCTGTGGTTTGATGTTCATTATTTTCAAGAAATTCTCACTTCAGATATTTTTTTCTGCCCCTTTCTGTCTTTCTCTTTCTGGGACTTCAGTTACTCATATGTTAGATTTCCTCTTAATATTATATTCAATAACTCTTGCATATTGTGTTCTTTTTATTCACTCTTCTTTATTTTCTTTTTGTACTGGTAATTTCTACCAATTTATCTTCAGAGTCACTAATTCTTTCTTCAGCTGTGTCTAGTCAACTGATAAGCCTGTTGTATTAGTCTGTTCTCATACTGCTATGGAGATACTACCTGAGACTAGCTAGTTTATAAAGAAAGGAGGTTTAATTAACTCACAGTTCCGCATGGCTGGGGAGGCCTCAGGAAACTTAAAATCATGGCAGAAGGTGAGAAGGAAACAAGGCACATCTTACTTAGCAGGCAGCCAAGAGAGAGTACCAAGGGGGAAGTGCCAGACACTTACCAAGCAAGCAGATCTCATAAGAACTCATTCACTATCATGAGAACAGCATGAGGGAAACTAACCCCATGATCCAATCAGTTTCCACCAGGTGGCTCCCTCGACATATGGGGATTACAATTCAGATTACAATTGGAGATGAGATTTGGGTGGGGACATGGCCAAACCATATCATTTGTAGAAGGAATTTTTCATCTCTAATATTATGCCTTTTTGATATAGCATTTGCTTTTCTTACAGATTCATCTCTGCTGAAATTCCTTATCTATTTAGGTGTGTTGGCCACCTTTTTCTCTAGGTTCTTTAACATACTATGCATAGTTATTTCAAAGTCTGTATTAGATAGTTCCAAATTTGGGGACTATCCTCAAGTCTGTTTCTGATCATTCCTTTGTTACTTGGAAGTGGGTAATTTTTTTGCTTTTATGTGTGTCTTCTCATTATTTATTATATGTCAGTCATCTTGTATAAAACAGTAGAGGCTGAGATAAATAGTGCTTATGAAAGATTGAGTAAATTTGGTCAGGAGCTGAGCTGGGCCTTGGTTTTATTATTGCTATGTCAGTGCACCATATTTTAAAAATTCCTCTAGTTGGGCAGCTGTTGCCTTCTGATTTTGCTTCAGTACATGGGCCTAGATTAGATGGAGGGTTTTCTCAGTGTTTCTCAGCTTTCGGTCATCCCTGTACAATGAAACTACATGGTGGTTCCCTCTTTCCATTCTTGCAGCCGTCCCAAGGATAGACTGCTACTGGTTGTTATTCTGCCCCAGGCTCGTGTTGTGGATGGGGGTGTTCTCTGTTGTTCAGCCTCAGTCTTGGGAAGGCCCTGAGTGCCTAGGCCTTGAGGAAAGGATGCGGGGAGCTTTTTCATCGTTGCTGTTCCTCTCTCTGGCAGCTAAACTCTGTCTTGTGTCTGTGATTGGTTTGGGGAGCCTCCTGCTTCTTCCCGAGCAGAATGAGAACTCTGCTTGGTGGCAGTAGAGCATTTTTTCATCTCCTTTTACCACAGCTGTAAATGGTGTTTTCCTGTGCTCTTTGCAAAATGACTGGCTTTGCTGCCTTTCCCTAGTGGCTTAAGACTTTGATTCATAAGAGGTTTAGAGACTTTGTAGAAGCAAATCTGTATAGAAGCACTGATGGAGAATTTCACAGATGCTGTTAGGAGGGTTCTAGTCATAGGTGCTTAAAATGACAGAATTTTTAAAAAGCTGGATTTCAGATAATTTTCATGTTCATATTTCTTTTGTTGATTTTATTTCTGTTTTCTAATAATATTTCTCTGATCTCTACTGATAATTATGAGTGAGTTTTGCCTTTAAAAATATTCTCAAAACCTTTTCAGCCTCTGTCATTGTCCTTTTAAAAATATCTTAATTTGTGACTGTTGAAAGTCAGTAATATTAAGTGTACTCTTTTTTGTAATTTTACCTTTTACTTTGGATTTGGGGGTATGTGTGCAGGTTTGTTGTGTAGGTCTAAGTATACTCTTAATTTAAAATGGAAATGTTCATGATTACCACATTCTAGTTAGAGGGAACAAAACTAATACCCGTACTCAGTGATGGAACTATGTGCTTTGAAGTCCACATTCCAGGATGAACAGTTGTAAATTGTTAATATGACTCTTGTTGATAGACATAAATGCCAGCCCACTTTTTTTTTTTTAACTTTCATTTTGTTTACAAAAACAAACTCTTCACTTCTAGCACGGTGGCTGTGAGCAGGGACTCGAGCCAGACCAGCTAGGTTTGCAAGTCCACATCTTACTAGTTGTGTGACTTTGGACAAGTTTCATAGCCTCTTTATACCTCAACTTCCCCATCTAAATTGAGGATACAAATAGTACCTACCTGAAAGGCTTATTATGAGGATGAGAATTAATATATGTAAAGCACTTAGAATAGTATCTGGTGCATAGAAAGCATAATATAATATAAGTGTTTGCTGTTGTCACTGTTTTCTATAAGATAAGAATTTTGTCATAAAGTGTCACGAACAGATGCTGATGGTCTGAACCAAACCAAAATGGGAAGGCAAGGGACTAGAAAATAAACTTTAAAGACATTATCCAACCATAGACCATTCCCAGGGGTACAGGGAGAGAAAGGCAGAGGGGTAAACCTCACTATGCATCCTGGAGTAGAAGGCTGTGGGTACATTTAATCAGATCCCTGTTTCTGAACACAGACAGAAATGCACTTGAGTACTTGTTACCAGAGCTAAGTCCATGGGTCAGAGGCAGAAGGGAGGGCGAAAAGGGGGCAAGCAGAGAACTGAACCAAAGAGCACAAGCTCACTTCCATAGTTCCTTCTTTCTCATCAGAACACTCATAATCTAGAGTCAGATTCACTAATGAATTCATTTTCCAAGTTTAGCTGGGTGAATTTCAGCAAATTATTTAGCCTCTTTGAAGCTGGCTTTTTATAAAATGAAGATGATGATAATAAGACTTCTTAAGATTGTTAAATTGAAGGAAATAATCCATGTAAAATGATTAGCTGGGTGCCATCAACACAGAAAGTGACCTGGGTGATGACAGTCATTATCCTCATAAGTTGGTATGTAGAATTCCAAACACCTGAACCCTGACCTGACACTGCCGCTGCTTCTCTACTTTTTCTCATTCCTCGGGCATCTGAAGGAAACAAATACACAGAGACCAAAACTAAACCAATGCCCATACTTTATCTGTCACTGGGAAGCTTTTGCCTTATTACAGTAAGCCCCAGCTGAGCTAGACTGACCTGTTTGGAAAACTAGATAATGGAGTTAAATTTGATCTTTCACTCAGCTGTGCACCAACATAGCTCTCCTTTGCCAAGACAGAGGCTCTAAAAGCAAGCTAAGAAAAGCAAATGTTTTTGTTCCTAAAGCTTAGAGCTAAATTTGCCTAACTCACCCTTCTGAGATTTTCTTGGAGTGGGACATTGATGTGAAAGAGAAAGAAAGAGGCAGTTTTCAAGGTGGAAACAGGATGACAAACCAGTTCAGAAGAAATTCTTGCAGTAATCCCTAACGGTGGCTTAGGTCAAGGTGGAAGTAGTGAGAAGTAGTCAGATTTTGGATATATTTTGAATAAGGAACCTACATAATTTGCTGATGGATCATGCGTGACATGTGAGAGAAAGGAGGAATTAAAGGTGACTCCAAAGCTTATGACCTGAGAAGCTGAAAGGATGGAGTGCTTTTATTTTCATCTACTTGGTCAACCTTGCTTGCAGTCTTGTTACCCAAAAGGTCCTAACATTGGCTGGAGCTGACTTTTCAATCAAGATAAGTTGTATAAAAATATCTGTCTAAATTTCCCTCAATAATGATTCTCAGTGTAGAAGGCTTATAAATCTTGCTAGGTTTACCCTTAGGTGTTTGATGTTTTTAAATGGCGTTACAAATTTTCTTTTATATTTGTTTGCTGCTGTAAACCGATAAAAGAATTTATCCTTGCTTGTTGACCTTATACCCAACAACATTGCTAAATTCCTCTATAAAATTGTAAAGATTTTCTGTGTACATAATTATGTAATCTGCTAATAACTACAGTTTTATTTCTAATCTTTTTGTACTTTGCTTCTTTTTCCTTCTTTATTGCACAAACTAGGACCTCCATAAGGTGTTAAATAGAAGTGTTGATAGTGGGTATCTTTGTCTCATTTTTATTCTTGGGGGATGTTTGTAGTATTTTATTCTTTAAGTAGGATGTTTGCTGTGACTCTCTTAAAAATGTTCTTTATAAGATTAAATAAATTGCTTTCTAATCCTAGTTTGCTAAGAGTTTTTATCGTGAATGGAAGCTTGTTAGAGATATTGAAAGGCTTTATTGTTATGGGTGGCTTTGGAGTTCTCGGCCCTATCAGATCCCAAATCCCCTTCCTATAATACATTTTAAGAAAAGCCTCCTTTACCATACCTAAAGTGAAATTCATAAGTAATATAATCCACCTGTGCTATGTATTTATATATATTTATATATGTATATATATATATAATATAGAGAAGAAATAAGGGTAGTTTATAATAAAATAGTATAGTCATTATGTAAATGATCTGGCATGACTATATTATCATATAATATATTACCCATCAAATATCCACAGCATTTTTTAGGGTGGGCTGCCACTCCCTTTCAGCATCATTGTTTGAGAGGATAATAGCACAGGTTTACATGTATAGCAGACTTCTGAGATTAGAGATGAATCAGTAGTACTATTAGGAAATACCAGCCATCATTAGGATAGTTTTAAGGCTTTTTTTCTTTTTTGTGGTTTCTAGGGGAAAGTTTACTCATTCAACAAAGAAATACCTACTGAGTATTTGGCATGTGCCAGGCACTATTCTATGGGCTGCTAATAAAACTGTGAATAAAACAAAGCTGCTAGCCTCTTAGACCTTATGCTCAGTAGAAGAGAAAGGCAGTAATTAATAAATATGTAACATGTAAGATAGTGATAAACACTACAGTGAAAAATAGGCAAGGTAAGGAGCTAAGAATGATGGGTGTGGAGGGTGGTGGGAGAGTAGGGAAGAAGCTTGAGCAGAGATCTGAATGTTCATATCTGGATGTAAGCTTTCTAGGATGAGAAAGAGGGAGCACACTAGGCATAGAAGTTGAAAGACAGCAAATTGTTTAGCACCTAACATGGTGCCAGGCATCATGTTAGGTGCTTTGCTTACACTGTTTTATTCCTTCCAGGAATCTTATGTAGAGAGTGATGGTGTGCTCAATTTACAGATGAGGAAATTGAGGTACACACATTAGAAAGTGATGTAGCTACTACAATTCAAATCCAGACCCACCTGGTTCCAAAGCTAAGGAATTGGTGAAGGAATGCTTTCAGGAGCCCTCTTCTTTTAGTGGTCTGTCACATTGCCATAAGAGTCATTACATTTCATTCAGAGAAATGAGAGAACTGGGTAGAGGACTTGAAAACATAATCATTTTTTCATGTAGCATTTTAAAAATATTTGAACCAGCCAGGTGCGGTGGCTCACGCCTGTAATCCCAGCACTTTGTGGGGCCGAGGAGGGCAGATCACGAGGTCAGGAGATTGAGACCATCTGGCTAACATGGTGAAACCCCATCTCTACTAAAAATACAAAAAATTAGCGGGGCGTGGTGTCGGGCGCCTGTAGTCCCAGCTACTCTGGAGGCTGAGGCAGGAAAATGGCGTAAACCCGGGAGGCGGAGGTTGCAGTGAGCCGAGATCGTGCCACTGCACTCCAGCCTGGGCGACAGAGTAAGAGTCTGTCTCAAAAAAAAAGAAAAAAGCAGTGTTTGAACCAGTAAGGCTTTGAAATATTGTGAGTGGAAAACATTCCAAATTAAGTTAGAATAAGTAAGATTGTTCATTTGCGTGGGCTTTCCATGCTTTTATTCCTATTACCTCCTAAAAGTTTTTGTTTTGCTTGGTCATTTCCATAGTTGATAATACCAGTGACTATGCATGAACATAAAACTCATTCATTTTCATTGTTTAATACTAAAAAATTTATTATCTTAGATTTATGGTAGGTTTAACAGAAGTAAGCAATTCTAAACTGAATGCTTTCTTAGGTACCAAATATCTGTTGGTGATATATGCATTGTTAATACCGTAAAATTAACGAACTTCTTAAGCGGAAGAGGCTGTATTATACTTTTTACCCTCTATGATGTCTATTGAAGGGCTGTTCAGTTTGTAAAAGTATTTATATTTTCCTAGTACAAATACTGTAAAATTAAGGTCCAGATTCACGAAATGATCATGGCTAACATTTGAGTGATGTTGCCTCCAAGCGTTACTCTGAGTGCATCACATGCTTTGAGCCTTTTATTTGAATGTCAGTATATCTAAAATAATGGAATATTTTATTAGCTTATGTTTCCTGTTCATTTTAGTAGTCCCAGGTTGTGGCTCTAGAATAACTGAAACATTGTGGTATGCTAAAATTGTGGAAAGCTTTTGATGTAGTTTTAAGGTGATTAAGCAGAGACAGTCCTCAGAATATCTGTGTGCCAGTGTCACTTCTAATAGTTTGTGTCATGTAAAATAAGAAATCAAATGTTTAAAAATGTTGTTAATGCTCACTGTAAAATTAACAAACTGCTGAGGCAGAGTTCAGATGCAGAGATGCAGAGGACGTGTTCCTAGTAAGAATACTTTGGATTCCTGTGAAATTGTTGTGGGTAAAATTACAAGTCTAAAAAAGTAAACCTTTCACAAGAAAACAAAATTTTCAAAGATAACTTGAAACATTGCAAATATTTTTATTTATCAGATGATTCATAAACATATTGTTATCCTCCATAAATTTAACATTTTAAAACCATTGAAGTGCTTGTATTAACCAGATATGTATATAATAATAATGATTTATTTTTATAAAGGTTCAGAGGTCCAAAGAGGTGACATTTTGTGGATAGCCATGGCAGGGACTCATCAGATATGGGCACTCCTACTGGACTCTGGCAAACTGCCAAAGAAAAAGTAAGTGACAGCCTCTCTCTTTGAGTAGACTGTACTACTTTGGTGTTCATAGAGTTTCTTTTTTCAAAATCACCATCCTCACTGTAGCAGTCAGGATGTGCTAGGTTATACTGCCATAGCGCACAACGCAGATTCTCAGTGGCTTAAAGCAAGGTGTGTTTCTTGCTCACTCGCGTGGGTTCACTGGGAGCACTACTCTGTCGCCCAGGCTGATGAAACAGCCTGGAGCTGTGGGGAGCTTTGCCAGTCATCCTGGCACAGGGAGAGAGAAAGAGGTGGTAAGTCACTCACTGACTCTTAAAATTTCTACTCAGAAGTGACACACATCACTTCTACTCACATTTTATCAGCCAGAATAAGTCTTAGGGCCAACGCTTCACTTCCGGGAACCTGCAAACAATCATTCTCCTTAACGTCTAGGAAGAGAACTAAGAATATTCAGTGGGCCCTTATCTTTTAAGACATAGTTGAACTATCTCTAATCATTCATTCAAATAGTGGAATACCACATAGCAGAGTGCTTAATAACTCAGTTTTTGTAGTCAGGCCTGAGATTGAATCCTGGCTGCCATTTATTATCTGTGTGAGTTTAGGAGAGCCACTTGAACTTTCGAAGCTTCAGTTTCCTTTTTGATATTACCTCATAGGCTTGCTTTGAGGATTAATAATACATGTGAAGAGCTTGGCGTGGTGCCTAACATGTACAGTAAACATAGGTGGCTTTGCTGTCACAAGGATATAAGGATAAAAGGGTCGTGTCTGCCAAGTTTCTCATATTTTTTCCTTAGAGCCTTTCCTCTTCCCCCAATACCCCAGGCAGAACAGGCCATACTCTTCTCTGTGACCTCACCGTACCTGGTATGTAGTTACATCACTGCAGTAAGTTTTCCTGCCCCAACCCACTGCCCCTTCCTCTTTCTCTCTCCTCTCTCTTTTGACTGTTCTTATTTATAGCCATTTCCTCCTACTAAACTGTATCTTAAAGGAAAGGATCCTCTCCCATTCATTCTTGTGTTCCTTGTACCTAGCACAGTATTTGGTACCTAAGAGGAGCTCAGTAAAGGTTTGAGAATAAATGAGTAAAAGCCATTAACCAGAAAGGCTGCCAAATAGCCATGGAAGATGATCATCTCAAGTTACCATTATTAATAGAAAGCATCATTATATAGATCATTCAAAATAGCAGATATTCCAAATAATGTGTTATGTTTGTGCGTGTTGCTTTGGACACATTTATATAATGTGTTACGACATTTAATCATTTAGTAAATATTTATGAAACATACTATATGCTAGGCAATAGGGATGAAATAATATGCTCACTGTGTTAAGGATAAAATGAAAAGATGTGGTTGCTGTCATCAGCGAACTTACAGAGGAAGAATCAGATCAGCAAACAATTAAAAATTAGTGTGTGCCAAAGGAATCACTGCAAATTGAAATTGTTCGGACGGGCGCAGTGGGTCACGCCTGTAATCCCAGCACTTTGGGAGGCCGAGGTGGGCAGATCACAAGGTCAGTAGTTCGAGACCAGATTGACCAACATGGTGAAACCTCATCTCTACTAAAAATACAAAAAGTTAGCTGGGCGTGGTGGTGCGCACCTGTAATCCCAGCTACTCAGGAGGCTGTGGCAGGAGAATTGCTTGAACCCAGGAGGCGGAAGGTTGCAGTGAGCGGAGATTGTGCCACTGTACTCCAGCCAGGGCGACAGAGCGAGACTCTGTTTTAAAAAAAAAAAAAAAAAAAAAAAAAAAAAATTGAAATTGTTCCGTATATAAGTAAGAGGAGGACGCAACATCAGTAAGATTTGAGTTGTCAAGGAGGGCTTCTTGGAAGAGGCAACTAAACAGATACCTGATAGAATAGTAGGAGTTAGGGAGAGTGGGAAGTTTTCCAGGCAAGAATTGGCACTAGTGATGTCAGTAGAAGCCAGATCACACCATGCCTTGTGAGTACTTTTAAGGGATTTGGATATTCTACAAGCCTTTCTAGAAAGGTTTAAGCTAGGAAGTGACATGATTAGATATGTGTTTTTGAAAGAACACTGGCAGCACTCAGAGTGGAACAAGACTAGAGGCAGAGATAAGAGATACCACTGAGGAGCCTATTTCTGTTATTGAGGCAAGAGAGGATAGTAGCCTGAACAGTGAGATTACCAATAAGATTTTACATGAGGCATAATTGTAAACAGCAAACAGAAGTAACAGAAGTTGCCAGAATATGCTATTCTGGGTGATGGCTGTTTTAGAGATAGATGGTCCAGAGCTGCCTAAATTTCCTCATAAGTAGAGTTGTCATTCTCCTTCATAATAGGAAATTGGCACTAGGACTACACTGACCTGTATTTTAGTTTTAAGGATGTATTATCTTTACTACCGATCTTCAGGTAGTAATGACCCTTAGCATTTTAAGAGTTATTGTTTCTCCCTACTCTTTTCTTTATTTAATTAAGAAAACTCTTTTTTAAAGTATTAAGACTCCTTGTAGACTCCTTTCAATTAATTTGTTTAGCATATTAGTTATTACATATATTGTACTTGCTGTGTTCATACGTTTCTTGAATAAGTGGCCATATTTTGTGCATGCTAAATCCCTTTGCCTCTGTCCCCTGCTCCTTACCTAACTTATTGTGGGAACATATCAGCCAGTAAGTGATGGTGAATTCAGACTTTTGCATATTCAGAAGTGATTTACACAGACTCTCATTTTGTGTCCTGAGTCAACTGCTTCTCTTCCCTCAACACAACACACTACCATGTCTTCCTTACAGTCTCTCTGGCATAAACTTAAAAACCAGGTCTAAAACTTTCTCTGCATTACAAAAGGAATCATTGCAATAGTTCTTTAAATAGAAATTTCCCTAATGTATATAAGAAATTGATTTGTACAATTGATATAATTGTACGTAATTATCCCATGTAATTGTAAGATAATTTGTACAATTATATCATTTTTCATGTAATAGTAATGTCTGACCTGGCTATCTTTCAAAAACTATTCTTTAATTCCTTTTGCTAGTCTCTATTTATATACAAGATCACAAAACATTTTTAATGAAAATTGAAGCTTTAAACTATCAAGAGCTAGATAATCTTTTTAGTTCCCTTTCAAGAACCTCATATTGTGTGAAATTAAGAAGTTAAGAATTTAAGGTAGTAAAACCAACCTATCTCATCAATAATCTGATTATTATTTTTATCTTATAATTCTAACTCTATCAGGGATTACTCGTTTAACATTTGAAAGTGATTTCAGTTTTGTGTATGTCAAAGTAAAGTAAGAAGTTTCCTACACAGTGGGTAAGTAAGTTAATGGTTGGAAAAATGATAGTGAAAGCTGACTTGAACAATTTAAGTAGGCCAAGATCACTAGTTTGTTTTTTACGAGGCTTATCACTATTGATTTGATTATTTACATTCATTTATTTAAGAACTAAATTGCACACAATATACCACGTGTTAACTCTACCTATGAACTTGTCTTTTTCAGTGAGTTAACAAAAGGAACCTGCCTTAGGTTTGCTGGAAGTGGAAATGAAGAGAATCGAAACAACGCCTATCCTCACAAGGCAGGTTTTGCCCAACCTTCAGGCCTTTCCTTGGCCTCTGAAGATCCCTGGAGCTGCTTGTTTGTAGCAGATAGTGAGAGCAGTACAGTGAGAACCGTTTCTCTAAAAGATGGAGCAGTGAAGCACCTCGTAGGAGGAGAAAGAGACCCCATGGTAAGGACAGTCACTCTTGCACAGTGCGCTTAGACACTGAGCAAGCTGTCAATTTTGTGAATTATAGAAAATTAATAAGATTTAAAAGAGATCATCCTTGGCCTATCTGCGAATCAAAATGAAAGTCAAACCAAAGGAAATGTGACTATAAAGCAACATGAGGAACACTCCATCTAAGAAAAGTGAATTGACTCTATTATGTATAAATGTTAAGGTTTCTGGGAGAAAGAAAGGGTGAAGCATTGATTATTGGAGAAAAGAAAAAAATGTAAATTAGATGTTGGGCAGTGGGGTGGAAAGAGCACCAGACTAGTGGATTTGACCTATTCCTAACCAGATGTAGTATTGTGAGTAAAACTACTAAGCACCACAGATTAATACAGGTTCAAAATACTGTCCTTTTTTTTCCAATCTGAATCAAGTATCCAACCCTATTTATATGAAAATCAGCATTTTCCCTTTTAACTTAAATACCATTTATAGCTATTTGAATTTCCACTTCATATCCTAGCAAAACACTGTACAAGTTATAATACTTGCTGTTTCTTTTCTTTTTAAAAAAATTAAAGAATTTATTTGCTTTTGGTGATGTTGATGGAGTAGGAATCAATGCAAAGCTTCAACACCCCCTTGGAGTAACATGGGACAAAAAAAGGAATTTACTTTATGTGGCAGACTCCTACAATCACAAGGTGAGTCGTGACAGAATTATATAATATCTTCCTTTTTGTATGTGGCATTTAAAATGCTGAAAGATCTGTGAGCCTCCTACAACTGCCACTCTAAAATATAGAAAGGAGTAACAGTATTTGACAACTATAACCCAGCCTGTTCTGCTCTTTTCTTGGTCCTTTCTTTGCCAAGAGGTTATCATGGTATTCTGAACTAGGGAAAGCACTGTACCAGTTCCAATGGCAATAGCCAATAGTTGTGAATTGTAACCCATCAAAGCTGCTTAGTAACATGTTCAGTATATCAAGAGAAGGCAAGTAGCAGGGAAATTAATATGTCAACTAACAAATGAACGTTTTTGAGCTGTTGCATAGTTACAATGCCTGTTAGTAAATAATTTTGTTTTTAGCAGCATTTCCATTTTTGTCTATTAAATTGTTTTAAGCTTTATTGCACTTTTACTTTTTACAAAAATCACTGGATAATAAATATTCATACAATACTTCATGATGTGAGACCATAAATTTAATATAATTGAGACATAACTGGCAATCATTAAGTTTAACAAAGGTAGCAGATCCTCAGGCAATGCTGGGTGCTCAGGAAGACAACGTCAGTTCAGTTGTGAAAGTGTGTCCCATTGTGAAGAAACACAATTCAATTTAAAAAAATTTTTTTTAATTCCAGAAATGATTTCATCAAAGATTGCTTCCAGAAGACAAGATGGAGCTAGGGATTTTACGTAGTTTTTAGTTCTTAAAATAGAATATCTCCCCTTAGACTGTAATTTGAATGTTTGGCTTTTCAAGAAAATATGGAAATAACTATTCTTTTTGTGAGATTTATTGAGAATATTAATGGCAATCAGAAATTAGCTTGCTTGATACTATATTTTTCAATACTGCAAAAATGAGATTGATCTTTTTTGTTCTTTGTTTTTTAGATTAAAGTTGTGGATCCAAAAACAAAAAACTGTACAACATTAGCAGGAACTGGAGGCACAAATAATGTTACCAGTTCCAGTTTTATCGAGTCAACTTTTAATGAACCAGGAGGCTTGTGTATTGGAGAGAACGGACAGTTATTGTATGTGGCAGACACCAATAATCATCAAATTAAAATGATGGATTTAGAAACAAAAATGGTATCTGTGGTAAGTAATTTTAAAATATAAGTTAAAGGATATGGTTTTAAGAGTGATACTAAGATCCTCACAGCACTGACAGGCATTTTTGGTTAGGCTGTCTCCAGGAGAGTAGTAAGTGGATGCTTCTGTTGTGTTATTTGACAAAGAGACCAGCAGGACTGCTTTAAGGGTATCCTTCTATTCTTAAAATAAAAGTTCCATCTGTGCTGAGAGTTTGAAAAAAATACTGGAAATTGGAGAGAATCTAATGAACCTTCAAGAAAAAAAAAAAGAGGACTCAGATCTGTTTTTAAGTGTACAGACATACTGACATACACTACATACACCTACTCTGTGGGTTGGGTTATTTAGCTTTTTTTTTTTTTTTTTCAGTGATCTTTAGATCAGCGTGTAACCTTTGTTTCCCTGTGATGAATCCATTACCAAATAATCATCTAACAAAAGCTTTAGAAGCCACATTTCTCAAGACGTTGAAAATAAGATTGTGGAAGAAACTTAAATGAGTTATAGTCAATTTTTAAAGATATGGACATGGTTTCTTATAGAATTTTCAAGGAGAAATGTCTGTTATAAACTAACTCCTGATGTATAACATCTACATGAAAAAATTGCAGCAGTTTTTTTCTGAAAGTCTGGTAATTTACATGGTATATTTTTAAAATAAAAAACAAGATTACTGTTGCAATGTGTCATTTCTCTTCACATAGATCTCTGATATAAGATGAATAACATCTTATAGTTGACAATGAAAATTATAAGGAAATGTATATCTACTGTGTTTAAATTTATAAACTTTTGCTTTAATTTCCTGCCATCTGTATATAATGGACAGTTACTTTTATTCTGCCTCATTCATAAGTGTTGGGTTTTGTTGTTGTTGCTAAGATAAACTACTTCTGTGTCTACAAAAATCTTGAGGGCCTCTAACTAACACATTCTAATTCAAACTAGAATAGCAATTAGTTTCATTGACATAGAACTTCATTATTCTACTAAAGTCTAAAAATATGCTTTCTCGTTCTATAATTAATATAAAGTTCTTATGTTTTAATAACAGATTTTCTTACTTCCTAGCTCCCCATCTTCAGATCTGAAAATGCTGTGGTAGATGGCCCATTCCTCGTAGAAAAACAGAAGACATTACCCAAACTACCGAAATCTGCTCCAAGCATTAGGCTTTCCCCTGTGACTGTGTGTGCTGGCCAGACTCTTCAGTTCAAACTCAGATTAGACCTCCCATCAGGATCAAAGCTAACTGAAGGAGTACCCAGTTGCTGGTTTCTAAGAGCTGAAGGTATGAGTATAAGCTTGCAAATACTAATACATCATACATTCTTAATGTTTAATCTAGTTATTTTTTATTTGTTAGGAGATATTTTTACTCTGTATGGGCAAGATTTGAAGGAGATGATGTGAACAAATGAATCCAGATCCAACCCCACATTGGCCATTTGCTTTAGTCTTCAAGAGTCTTTCCTCCCTTTTATTAAAGAATAGTGTAACTCACCAAAAGTTACAAGTCAGTTGTTAGCATGATTGCTTGGAATATGGGCTTTCCTATACCTCATCACTTATTCTGAGCCTGTTCTTCATTCTATTCTTGTTCCAAAAAGAATCTTAAAAAGTTCAAAATAGAAAAATAAAGTGGAGCCTCCTTATTTAACATCTTTTTCTGTAACTCTTCCTTTCAGTCACTGTTACACATTCCTCCCTTTCTTCTATTTGTGAGTCACAGTGTGAGCTAACTCCTTATTTCATTAGTCTGTGGTAAGGAATCAGTATACTGCTTGCCTTGCAGTAGTGCTTTCCAACATCTGTAACCTGGGCGACAAAAATTTTAAAGTGAAATTTTAGTGGTTCAGAACTTCTAAATTACAACTTGTCTCTAATGATGTTCCTCTGTCCTGGTCTCCCACGCTCTTTCACACTTTCTCACTCAGTTTTCCATTTCCTTCCCAACTCCTCATCCTTCATACCCTCTCACACACTTTTGTATATTATCCAAATCCTGGGTAATTCATGCCTTCTTACCTTCAACTTTCTCAGGGCAGCAGCTACTGGCCTGCAATTATAATATCAACTTAGTGTCTAAACCAAGAGGATAACGATATCTTGGTAGACTAGCTGGGAGGAACTGCTGGTTAGTGTTTGGGAGGCTGATTCTAGGGTGATTGAGTCTGTAGGGAAACCACCCCTTGTCACTCCCCACAAGGGAGAAGGCTAACCATGTAGTAGTAGGACCTTTGGAGCTTACTTTGTAAACAGAAGAATACTCAAACCCTGGCCACTCCATAGCCATCTGTGGGTTTGGAGCAAGTCCTAGACTGCCAATTTAAGTCTGGAAGTATTACATCAGTTGGAGATCATTAATTTAATTTTTCTCAGTATAACTGTAAGAGCAGTGTATTAAATGGTGTCACTGTAGGAGCAGTATATTAATTTTTAAAATAGGATATTGACAAATTAACATTTGTCTGCATTGTCAGACACACTAATATTGAGTCATTGGGATATAAAATACAGATAGTATTCAAATAAAGTAGTCTATAGAGACTTTATTATTTGTCTAAGATATTGGCCCCATTTTTGTTATATAGGAGCAGATAATTTTCAGGCAATAATCCTAATAATTTAAAGTTTTCAAATATTATAGAGTGCATTTGTACATTTATATAAAGGACATTTTCTCTTCTGGCTTGTTTTTTAGAAACACTTATTTTTAGCCAAATTTTGGTCTGTATAATCTTTTTTTTTTTTTTTTTTTGAGACAGAGTCTCACTCTGTTGCCCAGGCTGGAGTGCAGTGGCTAGATCTCAGCTCACTGCAAGCTCCGCCTCCTGGGTTTACGCCTCAGCCTCCCAAGTATCTGGGACTACAGGCGCCCACCACCTCGCCTGGCTAGTGTTTTGTATTTTTTAGTAGAGATGGGGTTTCACCGTGTTAGCCAGGATGGTCTCCATCTCCTGACTTCGTGATCCACCCGTCTCGGCCTCCCAAAGTGCTGGGATTACAGGCTTGAGCCACCGCGCCCAGCTGTATAATCTTAAAGAAGTTAGAATATATGCAAGTTTTAAGCCCAAAAAAAGCAGTATAAAAGCACTACGTGTATTGTAACTTCACAAATTGTGTGTGTGATATATATGAAAAATATCTAAAGAAACATTTTCTGTTTTATTTCTAGATTTGAACATTAAAATAGCTCAGTATTATTTTCTTTGTTTGATTTAAAATATAAGAAGTTGCCTGGGCACAGTGGCTCACGCCTGTAATCCCAGCACTTTGGGAGACAGAGGCGGGCGGATCATGAGGTCTGGAGATCGAGACCATCTTGGCTAACACGGTGAAACCCATCTCTACTAAAAATACAAAAAATTAGCCGAGCGTGGTGGTGGGTGCCTGTAGTCCCAGCTACTCAGGAGGCTAAGGGACTGCCAATTTAAGTATGGAATGGTGTGAATTCCAGGAGAATGGTGTGAACCCGGGAGGTGGAGCTTGCAGTGAGCCAAGCTCGTGCCACTGCACTCCAGCCTGGGTGACAGAGCAAGACTCTGTCTCAAAATAAATAAATAAATAAAACAAAAATAAAATATAAGAAGTTCTCTACTGGTCTCTCTAGCAAAGTCATGCATAAGATAAAAGATACTCTCCAGTCCAGGAATAAGCAAAGAGAACCAAAGAATTTTAAAGAGAATTTAAAAAGAATTCTTTAAAAGCTTCAACATAGAAGTTTTGTACTTCTCCCTCGATTCTTATCTTTCACCTTCTTACTCTTATTTGACATATTTTTCTCAAATTTGATTTTTCAGTAAACTAAAGCAATAAATTAAAAGAGACATCAAGAGGACTGATAAAGGCAGGTGCCCTGAGTTGGCTGACTCATCCTGAGAACAAAAGAAAGAGACAGAAAAGCTAAAAAGTAGACAGCATTTCATCACACTCAGTAGATGGTCCAGTTTTTGTACAGATGCCCCAAGTAATTAATAAGTGATTAGAAAATGTTCAGTGTTCTCCGTTTACATGGTGAGAAAGCATTTCATATATTTCCCAAATGCTGACTCTTGACGTTGCCACCCTCTTAGGCTGAATGTCTGTATGTGCCTGTGCTTCCCCACTATGACCCGTGTGTTCCTTCTAAGAGAAGGTCGCGATGAATAAAGACATTTAAAGATGATTTTAATTCTTGAGGGCTTAAAATTTGTTAGTGGTTTATTCTGTTTTTGTTACAGATAATCTTTATTTCTAGGAAGAGTTTTACGTGTTAAAATGAGAAATACAAAATCCCTTGGTTTTCACATTACTTAAACCCACAGAGAATAGATAAGTAGTGATACCTGTTTCTAAATAAATAAGTGTGTGTGTGTTTTAAAATTATTTTTAGATATTTAATAATTCATTATTAAGCAGAAAGTCACTATAGAGTTGCACATACATTTGTATTCCCTAGATAAAATTTTATTTTGTAGTTTTTATATCCCTGAAGACTTTTATCTATTTGGTAAAAATGATCCATTTTATCATGTGTCGTATGTTTATTTCTAAAATTTAATAGGATTTGTTTTTAACTTTAGAGATTAAGGCTTTATAGCCATATTTTCTACATTCAGCTTGATTTTAACTGGAATAAATATGTAATTTATCGTATCCAAACAAAGGAAGAACTATAACAATTAGATATAATGATCATCAGACTGGGAACTTCTAATGAGTGGTCAGTATATATTATTTATATTTATGTCCTTCCCACAGACCACAGTGCCTGGCAGTTAGAGATTTTTAATAAATATTTGTTGATTGAGTTTATCTAGTCTTCTTAAGATATTCCCAGTTTTCTACTTGTCTTATACACTCTTAATAATCTCCTTTTTAATTTTTAGGCAATGAATGGCTGCTTCAAGGACAGATACCATCTGGAGATATAGAGAACATTTCCAGTCAACCAACAATTTCACTACAAATTCCTGATGATTGCTTATCACTTGAAGCCATTGTATCTGTCAGCGTGTTTCTTTATTACTGTAGTGCAGACAGCAGTGCTTGCATGATGAAGGCAATTTTGTTCAGTCAGCCTTTACAAATAACGGATACACAGCAAGGTTGCATAGCTCCAGTAGAGCTCAGGTATGTATTTTAGCCAGCCAGCTATCTAGCAACCCATTGCCACCACCTGCTGTCCCCCATCCTGACTATTACTGTAATTTAAGGAAAGAAAACTTCAGTTCTGCCTCTGGATAACAAGATGCCCATTGCTCAGTTCTAATAACTGATATTAAAATAAAGCTATGCGTCTTACTTACTTTTTTTATTATAAACAAACTCCTTTGCTCTGGCTGATGCTAGCTGAGTCATTGATCATCATTGGAACTATGATACTGTAATCTGTGTTGCCATTTGGCATAAGACTGAAGTTCACACTACAGTAGAGAATACTATAAGATAATTTGCAATGAATACTGATAATAATAATACCAGATATTTTGACTAACTTTTTCTACCTTTATTAATAACAATCAGCACACTTGAATGTGTAAATTTCACAGTAACTTAGGCAGAACTTAAGCTCCAGTCCACATTTATGTAAGAACACCAAGTATTCAAGGCATAAAGTCTGTTGTAAGCCAAAAAAAAAGTCTTTTCATTGCTGTAGAAGCTTAAGGAGTACATCGGTGGTAAATACGATCTCTATTCTCTTCTGTGGTTTTCTCAGTTGAGATATTTTTAAAAGAGAGTTTTTATCTATTTTTATTATAAATTATTTGTTGTTTAACATACCATTACAAATGCCTTAAAACTTTGTACAGATAAAGTTGGACATAGAATCTCTAAGCACCGACTCCTTTAGCTGTTTTTGAGTGACTGTATTACCAGATAATCCCAGAAGTATTATGACTTTCAAGGAAAAAGGGACTTCAGGACACATTACTTATTGTCTGTGATAAATAATTTATTTTGACAGCTAAATTTGATGGTTATGTATCTTGTTTTGGAAATGTACATTTCACTTGTAAGCATTAAATGCAGATTTGTTGGGTTTAGGTTTTGAGGTTTTTTGTTCCCCTATTCAGAATTTAAATTAGGGTCATTTATTGTGATGTTTTAAAAAATCACTTTTAAGCCTTCAAAGTGAAATTTTCAGTGTGAGGTGCTTTAATGCTGTTAATAGATACAGTATATCCTAATATATTACTCTTCAAAATATTAATGCTGAAACAGTGATTTAATGATACTATTTTTAAATTTTTGTTTTTTAACCCTTAAAAAAGATATTGAAAAGGTTTTTTTCTATTGTCATAATTTATAACTACTTAAAAGCCTCATCTTGTTTTTCTTAAGACCTATTCAACATGTTTGTGATTTAATCAGCTTACAAAATTTTAAACACATCAGGTAAACCATGTTTATTTATTCAATAAATATTTATAGACATTGTGGCATAATATGCTTCCCTTCCCTGTAAAAACAGTGCTAAATTTGAAGTGTAATCTTTTTTAAGCATCATTGTCTATTTTTAATCTTTTTTTGAAATGTAGTACTAGTTTGTTTTATTCAAAGGTTAGCTGAATCTCTGAAGTAAGGATGTGTATAAATCGTGACATTGATTTAATCAGTCATCTGCTGAAACTACTTTTAAAGAGAAATATAGATATAAAATTAAAAGGAATCCTGTTTAAAATTATATGTAATTACCTCATAAACCTTTTCTCTCCACAAGCAATCAAAAAAATGAAATGTTCTGTAATGAAAGGGTGTATAACATACTCTCTATTATGGAGAATAGTCCTTAGTTATTTTATTTTACTTTATTTTTGAGACGTAGCCTCGCTCTGTGGCCCAGGCTGGGAGTGCAGTGGCGCAATCTTGGCTCCCTGCAACCTCTGCATCCCGGGTTCAAGAGATTCTCCTGCCTCAGCCTCCCGAGTAGCTTGGATTACAGGCACACACCACCATGTCCAGCTAATTTTTTTGTATTTTTAGTAGAGACAGGGTTTCACCATGTTTGTCAGGCTGGTCCCAAATTCCTGGCCTCAGGTAATCCGCCCACCTCTATCTCCCAGAGTGCTGGGATTACAGGCGTGAGTCACCGTGCCCTGCCGGCCGGCCTTAGTTATTTTTTAATCTCATTTGACTTACTATATTTCTCATTTCTAGATGGACAGGATGAGAATATTTTGGCCCAATCATCTTCTGTTTAAGGACATAAACAATTTCACACAAGAAGTATATACGATTTTAATTTGCTAATTTAGAAATATCTGACAGTTTATTTTTCAATATAATATTCAAACACAATGTTTGTTGTACATGTTCATGTACAGTAAAAATGCAAAGGCATTTTTTAGAATCTATTCCCCTTCATTTGTCTAGACAGTTTTAGGTTAGTCTTAGCTTATACTTTTCTTGACTTTCAAAATACAGTTTTATTGAACATTGTTATTCTTACCCACTGCCAGTCTGCATTGTTTTTGACATTGAAAGTATTATTTATATAGATTAATATGATTTTGAATAAATCACACTTAAGCAATATAAATAGGTTCCTAGAATTTATGATGAGGATAAACCTCTCACAAAAGAGGAAGCACTAGAAAGTTTATTTTTGAAACTCGATCCATATCCTGTAAGGACTTCTGCATATTTTTTATCTTTTGCTTTTCTTGTTGCATAAATTATTATGTCCAGTGATAGTTTAAAAAGAACAAGATTTTAGTGTAAATCACCTCAATTGAAATGCCAGTAATGTGGCATTACATACATTTTATATAATACCTGGAATCTTTGCCCTAAATTATTCTGCTAGTTTGTCACTGTTTTTTTTCCTCTTCTCTTTATTATTTCACAAATGGTAGAATTTCTTGATATGATTCCTGTAAAGAGTTTAGCTTATCTTGAATATTCTGTCTTAAGCAAATATTTAACAAGGGAAAACTTTGTAGTTCAATCACCCATAAGTGTAACTTTAGCAAAATTCAATGACTATGAAAAATAATTTTTTTCTTTTTTTTTCTTTTTTTTTTTAGACGGAGTCTCGCTCTGTCGCCCAGGCTGGAGTGCAGTGGCTGGATCTCAGCTCACTGCAAGCTCCGCCTCCCAGGTTTACGCCGCCTCAGCCTCCCGAGTAGCTGGGACTACAGGTGCCAGCCACCTCGCCCGGCTAGCTCTTTGTATTTTTTAGTAGAGACGGGGTTTCACCCTGTTAGCCAGGATGGTCTCGAACTCCTGACCTCGTGATCCGCCCGTCTCGGCCTCCCAAAGTGCTGGGATTACAGGCTTGAGAAAAATAATTTTTTTCTTAACTGTTCTAATAATATTTAGTTATAGTGTTATCAAACCTTCAGAAAGCTATAAATCCTAACACAACCAGAAAAAAAAAATTAGTATGTGTATATTTATATAGGTGTGTGTGTACATACACAAAGATTAAGAATTATTTGTGATTCTTTTATGGCCAATATACTTTTGAGCTTATACAACTGAGATAAGTTACTCTTTGCTTGTTTTTCTGTAATTGGAAAATTTAAAGATATTGAAAATACATATTTCTATAGTGTAATAATTTTCTGCCTGCACAAAGTTTACTATAATTTATGTCTACCAATTACAAATACAGTAGTTACATTTGGCATCACGTTTAACCACAGTCGTCAAAATCTACTTGAATTCTATAGTTGACAGTTACATAAGAATATATACAGCGGGAAAATGTCAGTGGTTCTTGTGAATGATGGAATTATGGATGTTTTTATTTTAATTCTACTTTGCTGTTTATATTTTTTTTTTCTTTTCAGTGAGCAATCTGTTATTTTTAAAATCACAGTGGAGGGAAACCCATAAAGTTTAAAGAGTTAAAGTTAACTGAATCGTAAGCACTTACATAATAACTTTTTTAAAGTCTTTTTTATTACCAAAGCTCAGAACATTGTCTGGAGTCCTTTGATCTACCGGTTCTCTTAAGTATGTGATGTTGTGAAGATGGCAATGGTTATGGCTTCTTTTGTTCTGGTATTTTTATTGTGTAACGTAGCATAGTGGTTAAGAGCTTGAATTTTGCAGTAACTTGGATTCTGATCCTTTAAAATGGGGCTAATGTACCTGCCTCATATTCAATGAAATATTGTGTGTAAAGCACTTAGTAATTAATGAAACTGGTCATTATTGGCTTAGTTACTATAATGATAATTTGGGACCATAAACACATATCACCCTACATTTTCTTTGCAACTGCAATTTGTAAAGGAAAATCTCCCACTAACTATTGGTTATGTTAATATTCTTCATAGAGTTGGGTTCAAGAAGAGAAATGTTTTATAATGAAGCATATAACTATTTTATAAACAACATTGTAGTTATAAAGAAACATGCCTATAGTGTCATTAAAATTTTTTTAAACACTTTCTGGAGCTATAGGTAATGAACTTGCTTTGAGAGGGTCCAGACATACTCATCCTAAACCACATTCCTACAACATATGCCCAATAGCTTGCACCAGAGTATTTATATCTTAACCAAAAAGTTTCACTCCAGTGGTGCTTCACAAAATCTTGAAAGTGCTTTCACATATATTGCCTCATTTGAGCTTCAAATAACCTTATAAATCGGTCAGGTAGATGTTAGTTTACAGAAGAGGAGACAGCTTAGCAATAGTGGTGACATATCTGAAGAACAGAAAACTCCCAGAATAGCGCTCGATGCCTAAAGTGGTGCCTGGTGCCAGCAGATGTTCAGTTCTGTCAAACAAGGGGAAATAGTGAGTGGTGGAGCCTTTATTCAGACACAGGTCTCCTCATTCCTAACTCTTAAGATGCAGAGGGAAAACAAACTGCTCAATTAAGAGTTCTTCTGCGGACGTTTTCTTAAGCCTTCAAATAAACAGAATAATAGATACTTACTGAGTTCTTACTGTTTGCCAGCACTCGTCTATTAGTGATGAGTGACCTTATGTGAGAAATACCATTTTTCCTTATTTAATTGGTGAAGAAACACACAGAGAGGGTAAGCATAATGAAATACACCAGCATAACCAAAATCACACATTTAGGGAGTGGCAGGGCCTGGTGGGAGTCTGCTCAACTCTCTGCTATATTGCCTCTCAAAGTAGGTTTTCTTAAAACATAAATCTTTCATAACTTTATATATTTATAGTAACTTAATCCAAAGAACCCCAAAAGTACTAGCAATGATTGTTTCTGCAATTTAAATAAATCTATTTAATTAAACAACTATGCATTATATACTGTTATTCAGATCTTGGAATAGTCTGTAATTGTTGTTTGTCAAAAGATTTTATGTACTAATTTTTCTTAATTTCAGATACTATCCAGAGTTTTTCTTGGCAGATAGATGTATTTAAAAAATAGCTTTCCTATGTTAGTTCTAACAGTGCTATTTCAAAAGTTGTTTCAAAAGTTCTAACGGTTGGTCCTCAAAAGGTAATTAAGACCTTATCATAAAGAGCCTTTTGCACAGGACTATGTCAAACCCTAAGAAGGTTATTCATATTTAAGAAAATTTTGTTGTATTAAATATTAGTCCAAGTGAGCTCTAGAAATAATAGTCTTCTGCTTTCTTGTTTCATAAATAACACTGGTATGTAGACCCCTCCCCATGACTCAAATATTAATATATGCAATTCTGTTATAGTAAAGTTTTTACCATGGTCAACCTATTCCAGCATTAGGTACTTTTTATTGTTGTTTGTTTGTTTTTGAGATGGACTCTTACTCTGTCACCCAAGCTGGAGTGCAGTCGTGCAATCTCAGCTCACTGCAAGCTCCGCCTCCTGGGTTCAAGTGATCCTCCTGCCTCAGCCTCCCAAGTAGCTGGCGCTCACCACTGCTGGTACCCACTACAATGCCCGGCTAATTTTTGTATTTTTAGTAGAAACAGGGTTTCACCATGTTGGCCAGGCTGGTCTGGAACTCTTGACCTTATGTGATGCGCCTGCCTTGGCCTTCCAAAGAGCTGGGATTACATGCCTGAGCCACCATAGCCAGCCTAGCATCACTTGCTGTTTTTTTGTTTTGTTTTGTTTTTGGTTTTCTTTGAGGTGGAGTTTTGCTCTTGTTGCCCAGGCTGGAGTGCCATGGCGCAGTCTCAGCTAACTGCAGCCTCCACTTCCTGTATTCAAGCAATTCTCCTGCCTCAGCCTCCTGACTAGCTGGGATTACAGGCGCCTGCCACCACGCTTAGCTAATTTTTTGTATTTTTAGTGGAGGTGGGGTTTTGCCATGCTGGCCAGGCTGGTCTCAAACTCCTGACCTCAGGTGATCTGCCTGCTTTGGCCTCCCAAAGTGCTGGGATTACAGGCATGAGCCACTTTGCCCAGCGCACTAAGTACTATTAAAAGAAATTAAGCAAAATGCTACATACCAATGATTATAATTCATGATCACCTAAACAAGAATGCAGGCTTATCTTTTCATTCTTAGTGTGCTGATTAAGTAGTAGTATGATGCAGTAAGGAATTTGTTAATTTTGTTATAAACTCCCTCTCCTGAAATCCATAAGGAAATGTGATAATAAGAAAGTGATAATAGTGTCATATTTTAAAAGTAGAATCCACTGTTAATCGCCAAGATTACCTTTTCTTCCCCCTGTGGCACAGTTTATTTAAATGAAGTATTAGCAATAATCATGTCACTATTTTGTCCTGAATAATTAAGAGTTTGCTTTTTTCCCATGTCTTTGCAATAGGATAATATAAGGAATAGTATTAAAAGTCAGAGGCTTTACTAATCTACCTGTATGTATTCCATGACTAACAAACTCTGGCCCCTTCACCTATGAGCGCTAGAGGTTCGCCTGGCTGCCTCTGGCTTGCAGAAGGCTGCCCCAGTCACAGAGCCTGGGTAAGGTGGAACAGAAGGCAGCCCCACTTGGCTTTTCTGATTGCACCCCACCTGTTTCTGAGTGTGTTGGTTTGGTTTAATTCTTCTCAAGGGTTGGAGTTGGAAAGTGAAAACCATAGACACTCACTGTGGAATGTTTGCCTGGTTGTTTTGGTGTGTCCCTCTTTTTCACTGGCATGTCGCTTTCAAGTGTACCAAAGGACATGTTGTTCTGTTGAAAGCCCCAGGACCAAAAGGAAAGTATTGCAACTATTTGCAAACATAACTCCCTACCTATACAAGCAGCCATATACTAAAAAGCACTAAACAAGCATGAACAAACACTAAATAGCCTTATACCAGAAAGCATTCTTGTAACTGTCAGGGCATGGTATGAATTCCTTCCCTTCCAACTTACTACAGGCTTGTTGGCTTTAAGTAATATAGAATTACGCAAATGATCAGTTATTTTTTAATGTTGAAAACTTGAAAGTGTGAGTAATATCGACATAGTTTACTACCTTTTGCTTTTAATATACTTGGTTATGTATTTCCATTTGAAATAAAATGAAAGGAGACCTCAAACTGATGCTGAGAAGTAGACAACATCAGTGCTCAGATTTAAATCCGCCCAATTTAAATAGTTTTTTTTTCCCTTCCCTTTTTTTTTTAAGAGACAGGGTCTTGCTCTGTTGCCCAGGCTAGAGTGCAGCAGTGACATGATCATAGCTCCCTGCAGCCTGGAACTCCTGGGCTCAGGATCCTCCTGCTTTGGCCTCCTAAGTAGCTAAGACCACAGGTGTGTGCCTCCACACCTGGCTAATTTCTTAAAAATTTTTTGTAGAGATGGGGTCTTGCTTTGTTGCCCAGACTAGTCTCAAACTCCTGGCCTCAAGCCATCGGCCTCCCAAAGTTCTGGGATTACAAACAGGAGCCACCATACCTGGCCTGTTATCCTTATTTATCTAATGTGTGCTAAGCTCATGAAAAATATATGTTGAGGTAAATAGGGCAAAATGTTAGTTGAGAAATTATGCTAATTAATGGGAAAAATAGACACATTCCTCTCTGAACATTTAGAAGGACTCTGCCCTACAACTGTCTTCTGTTTTTAGAATTTGTAGTCACTGTTCTTAGTGCCACTGGAAATATATTCATTCTTTGAGCATGTGCAGGATGGGCTCCCTGTTGTATTTATTACACTTTTCAAAATGCTAGCAAGTTTTTGTTTGTATAGAGTTGGAATGTATTGTTCATGCATGCCTGTGATGTTCATCATCAAAATATACCTGTAAAAAATAAACTATCGCTTCCTCTCCACACCTTACACCTCCCTCTTACTAAAAACAATAGTAGTTTCTGTTGAGGTTTTGGTGAGAAATTATGGTTATATAAATAACAGATATGGCAGAACAAGTTTGTTGTAGTATTTTTTTCCCTAGCATTTCTTAATAATAGCTCAGTTTTCAAAGGAGGGGAACAATAGCCCATATGAGTTCAAATTAATTTTCTCTACTTTGAGGTATACCTTCCTAATTATACTTTATATAGGCTAATTTTTTAAATTTTAAATTCTCACTGTTAAATTGCATTGAGAAACAATTAGAAATGTTGTAATTGTCATCTCTTTACATGTGGATTATGAACAAATGAAAGTTTGCTGTGTGATTGCAGTTTCAAATTACAACATTTCATAAATATGTCAATTTTAGAAAATCAGACTCTTTCCCATCTTTTGTATGGATAGTTTATGGTTTCATTTCTGAGAATAGAGTTGGTCTGCTGTGCTAACTTCGTGTTTCTCATTCCAAAGGCTTGATTATATTTTTTCCTCCGGTGATTAAAAATGCAGCGAAAATCCAATTTACAAGTTCATATATTGATATTTCTAGATGTAGTCTAGTTCTAAAAGAATGTACTTGGTGTGCATTATTAAGTGTTTCATGTAGACAGGTTAATATATTTTTGTACAACATTGTATTTCTGCATGTATTTCAAGACTACTTTTCGGTGACTTTTTCAAGTGCATGTGTTAACAGAAGATTGGAACGAGAGTCCAGTGGCTTCTTTACTAGTCAAGAGAAGTATAATACAAGTGATCATAGAAGGTGAGAATGTGTTTGTACTGTACATGGAAACCTAATGCCTCTTTTCTAAAGCTTTGTACATTTTTTTCATGAATTAGATTAAATATTTTCTCTCTAAAATCGTGTTTCTGTTTTAATGTGCTTTCTAAGTATATCATGAGGTAGCTCTACCACTTAGAAACCTGTAAGCCATGATTTACTTGAGCTTTTGGGGAAATGGAAAGCAGAATACTTAGTTTAAAAAAAATTTTTTTTAACTGCAAGCAGATACCTCAAGATCAAATCATACAATCATAATTACTATAGATATTTTTAATCTGTATATTGGGAAAGGGTAATTATTCAATAAATGATACTGGGAACATTTGAAAAGAACAATAACAGAAATTAGATCTGTACCTAGCACTGCATACTGAATTTGAAAGGAATGAATGACATGACATAAAAAATAAAATTACAGAAACGCCAGAAGATAAAGGAGATGACCTATAGTGTTGAGGGTGAGGATGGCATTCCTGAGACTGACCTAAAGCCCAAAAGCATGACTGGAAAAGTTGACATGTGTGACTCCATAAAATTTTAACCATCTACGTAACGAAAGAGAACAGAAATGAAAAAAGGAAATGCAAACTGTGAAAACATTTTCAAGACACAAAATGGACATAGGATTACTACGTGTAGATGTGTAGTATCTGAAGAGCTCTTATAAACTAATCAGAGGAAGACGTCCCAGTTGGAAAACTGGCAAACAATATGAGCATGCAGTTCACAAAAGAAAATAATGAAACATGTTCAGTCTCAACAAATCACGAAATGCAAATGCATTCATTCAGCTATCTATTAAGCACCTGTTTTATGCCATATTCCAGGCCCAGTGATGAACAAATTAGACAAGGTCTCTGCTCTAGAACTTGTAGTTGGAAGGAGAGATAAGAAAATGAATAAAACAAAAAGGATAAATGCCATAACAAGGTAAATAGGGGAGTCCAGGCCTCACAAATGAATTTGAATGATGAGAGAAGCCCAAGTCATGCACACCCACCTGTGGGAAGTGCAGAGGCCACGTAGGCATCTGTTTTCCAAAGGGATTCCACCAATTACACTCACACTGGCCAAGGACATGACAGCCAGTGGATCCATGTTTTCTTCGTTATATTGTCAGACTTGAATTTTTCCCGTTAGATATAAGATAGTATGTCATTGTGTTGATTTGCATTGCCATGACCACCGGTGAAGCTGAACATTTTTCTCACTGATCCAGTAGTTTGCACTTGTAAAAATTGATTTAGTAGAATACTTATGTGCGCAAAAGTGTGTCAACATTGTAATAGTAAAAAACTGAAAATAACCTAAATGTCTCAATGGGAACATATTAAGTAAACAATGGTCTGTCCATACCATGGAATAGAATGCAGCCATTAAAAATAATCAGACATCTTCTGGGAGGCCGAGGTGGGCAGATCACGAGGTCAGGAGATTGAGACCATCCTGGCTAACACTGTGAAACCCCGTCTCTACTAAAAATAAAAAAAAAAAGCTGGGCGTGGTGGCGGGCGCCTATAGTCCCAGCTACTTGGGAGGCTGAGGCAGGAGAATGGCGTGAACCCGGGAGGCGGAGCTTGCAGTGAGCCAAGATCGTGCCACTGCACTTCAGCCTGGGCAGTAGAGCAAAACTTCATCTCAAAATAATAAGTAATCATCAGATATCTACTTGTACTCACATGTGAAAAACAAGTTTCTGAATAAATGTAAATCTTATTTTTAAAAGCTCTATACACATCGACATATGTACATCTATAAACCATCCTTGCTTTGCACAGTAATGCATGACCATAAAAATGACCTTGCAAGCTGAGGCTCTGCAAAGCAATCTTAACAATCAGTGAAGGAAAAGATGATTGTTTCGTGACCTTTAAAAACATCTGCGAAAATATTAAAAGCTCTCTGTGAATTATAAATGAGTGGGGAAATGAAAAACATAGTAAAGCTAGTATTTATTTAGTATACCATAATTTAAAACATTGCAAATATTGAGAATTCAAGTTTTTGTCAGACTTACCAAGAGCGTTTGAACAGTGCTTGCTTGCATCTCGTAATTTGCAATACAGGGCAAGTACCTTTTCTATGCCTTGGCAAATTGTTACACTCCTTTCAGTTGTAAAATATCTCAGAGAGTTCTTTGGTGTATTTATGCAGGCATCACTTCCTTTGGGACATCATCTTTTCATTACAACCCATTTCTTCACTTATGTTGATAAATACTAAGTTCACTTTCACTGAGTGTCTCTGGCTTCTTACCTAGAGTCTCTACCAAAGAGCGCGGTATCAGCATTCCCACAGTCAGCCCAGATTTTATTTCCAGCGTTACTGCTTTTCATTTCTTTGCTGTATTCTTTGTCTTTTTTGGCCAGTTCCCTGTTTTAACTCTCCAGTTTTGTAAAATGTCACGTGCCTCTATCACCAGGACACAAAAAGGCAACACAACTACACATGTTGCTGTCTGTGCGTAACAGATGCACGGTGACCAGTCACTGATGGATCTTGAGATAAGTGACGTTATTGGTTACTGACCATGGGACACACCTGTTATTAGTGAGTTGTGGGTTGAAGAGCTAACAGTGAAGTTTGTACTTAGTAATTACAGCTAATATGCCATGGAAATGAAATTTGAACTGTGTTGTTTGGGGACTGGTGTTACTTAAGCCATGGAACTGAAATTGTGCCTGTCAGAATTGTTCAAAGACTGCCTGCATATATATATATGCACGATATATGTATATATGTGCATCTACACACATATCTGTGGAAACATATAAAGGAATAGAAAAAATATAGTAGGAGACAACAGATTCCTAATTAACAATATAGAGGTGAATTTAGGGAAGGGGGCAGAGAGGAACTAGTATTTATTGATCTTACAATATTTTTGTGTTGTTTGAATTTTCATAGATTAATACTTTTTTAGAACAAAGTTGAGTAGAAGGGCTGAGTGTGGTGGCGCACACCTATAATCCTAGTACTTTAGGAGGCTGAGGTGGGAGGATCATGAGGCCAGGAGTTCAAGACCAGCCTGGGCTGTAACATAAGGAGCCCGTCTCCACAAAAAATAAGTGGGAAAAAGATTGCTTCCGTTTCCCACAGTCACAAGGCTTGCTTTGTGTACATTCTGGAAAAGGTAACCAGAATTGTAATGAGAATATAAGAATGTTGAATACGTAAATGTTTGGGGGGAAAATCTCTATGATGGTTATCTTAGAATATAGGGAGAAAAATATAAAATGAGAGTAAGTGTGCCACAGTTTACTGCAGTGCGTAAGATACCAACTCTGTGCTAGCTGACCCGACACTGTCACTTAACAGAATTGCTTCATCTCCATCGACATTCAGTTTTCTATTTGTATCTGGATATTAATACCCCAGAATTATTTTATGATAATGTTAGAAAAGCACTTAACACAGTGACTAACAGCTACTAAATGCTCAAATCATTGCATTATTCATGCCATGGAGAGGAGTGAGTTTTCTGCCAGTGAATGTCTTCAAATAGAGTCTGGGAGGTGGCTGATTGGAGTATTTATCACATTGGGAGAAATGGAACCAGATGACCTGAAGTTCTGAGCCATTCTCAGAGACTGTGATTTGAGATATTTATGGAAAAATCTGTTTCGCTTTATTTCAAAACAATAATTTGTTATTTATTCCTTCAGATTTTATAATACTTTTTGGAATGAGACATACACTACAAACCAATTCAAAAAATAGTGCATTTTACAGATACAGAGTTTTAATAGGGCTCAGAAAATTATTTAAAATGCTTTTAATCAAATGCAGCTTTATTAGTGGATACAATTTTGTATAACTCGAATCTCGCTAATTCAATTTATATTACATATATTTATTATAAACTCTTAACTAGGTGAGAAACTTAAGACTTAAAAGGATTTTGAGGGGGAAAAAAGTGATATTCACTCCCCTCCCTTTTTTCTGTGTAAGTAGTTCATGAGAAATATTTGCAAAACTCTTTATATACATAAGCTATTCTAAAACTCCATTAAAATGAAAGTCTTTTTTAAAATCATGGGCTATTCAACATACAGTAATCAAGCTATTTTACAAATCTGTGACCTCAGTCTTAACAGTTTTCCAAGGAATATACTGTTTTTTATTGAGTTTTTTTTTTTCCATGACATCTGGAATACATCTAGATCTTTATGTTATTTTGTGCCCATTTCTTATCTTGCTAGCTGCTAAGGAGCAGGAATTGTCAAAGAAGATCACTGAACTGACAACTGTATTTCCACACTCCTGCCCTTTGAAATCTGCCTTTTAGTATGTGAGGCAACCTTCATCAGCATGTAGTAGCATGTCGGCGCTGGCTAGTTACTTTCCAAGAGAGAGATAAATGCCTCAAAATAAACAATGGAATTGCTTCAAGTCAGTTTTAAAATCTTTAGTTTTAATAAAACTAAAATGAGAAAATGTTTTCACATTAACTGCTTGGTGCCATTTTGCTGTTCATCAAACCACTTTAAGTTTACTTTCTTTTAGTTCAGATAATTTAGCTTTTTAGTTTAAAAACATCTCCACAACTTTTAAACTATGCTTATATCTCTCGTGAGATATACAATACACAAATTGTATATACTAAATTATGTATGCCAACATTTTGTGTATATATGTGTATGTGTGTATGTATATATGTATATGTATATATACACATACACACACATATATCTTGTTAATTTGACCAGTTACAGTTTCTAGTTTCCGCTTTGTGATGCCAGAGTCACAATTCCAGTCAATCTTAGGGTATCATTTTAGTAAGTAGTAACTTTCATCAAACTTTGAAAATTGGGATTACATATGTTAAGCATATTTTAATTTCACTTGCTAAGAGAAACTAACAGATTATCACTGTATAATGTGTCTGCTGTTACTTCTGCTTATTGAAGAAATCACTGAACTGCCACTGAAGAGTGGGAGGCGCCTAAGAAAGGCTGAGTTCTGGAATGCTGCCAACACATGAGAAGCATGAATCTCTCCTAAGATGTTTAGGGTTTTCATTTGAAAGGAGTCATCTCATTCAGTAGTATCCTTCTCTTTAAATTGACATGGTTCTATATTTGGCATTTCACTGGAAATGACATCACAACCAAGTCCCTTATTAGAGTAGGCAAGATAAGAAGGATAGGATAAATATTTGAAGTATAGTTTATCTGCCCATCCTGGAAGGGGAAGAACAATAGCTTATCCATGTTCAGGAAGCTAACATGACCTAAAAATCCTAGCGTTGCTTGGGAGCTAATGAGGCTGTTTACCCTGTTCTCTCGTCTTTGGGGAGTATTACAGTAAACTTAAGTCAGCCTTGCAGAAAGTCAAGTAGAAAAAAACACCTGCTTTTATTTGTGTAACTTTCTGGAGGAAGAACAAAATAATCATCTACATGGCCAAGAGCCTTCTTTGGTTCCCTTGCACCTTGCTGTTACAACTTGTAGGATACCCTTGGGTGTTTTTGCTGTGGTTCAGTGTTACAGGCAGAAGGTACAGTACTGAAGTCATTTCAATAATTTGTGTTAATAAAGCCCTTCTGTCAAAACTTACCACAATGAGTGAGGCAATAGAGAAGCTGCATTTTAACCACTTGTGAGATTAACCATGTGAAGATAAGGATCTAGCCTATTTTAAAATGCTATTCTGCAAACTTTACAGGAAGTATATTCTTGTTTAACAGCCCTGTCAGGAGATGATTCCTTGTGTCTAATGTCTGTACCCTGCTGTGTGATGTAAGCATTCCACTTGCTTGTTGTTCAGTGAACATGTTTCCTAGCTCTTTATAACCTTAACTTTCTCATTTCAAAGTGAATCATTTCATATTTTTAACATTTCTTCAGTTCAGTATTAATTCCCCACACATATGCCTGCTAGATCTTCTTTCCCAGTCTTCTGTTTTCTGTCAGCCTTCCCTGAACTGTTCACAGCCACCTGGAGTTATAAAGCCAAGAATTAAACAAAGCATTCTGTGGACAGGAGAGCCAATGCTGGAGATGAAGGTATATTCCTGAATGGCACACGAGGAACTCCAGTGAACAACCATAACCGGTAAAAATTGTTTCTAAAATAGCTATTTAAAGTCTCTGGAAATTGTCCCAAAGGCATGTAGTTAATGAAACGTTTATTCAAGAAAATCTAAACCTCGATAAGAACTGTGAGAGTCTGTGACACCAGAGTCATGACCATTCCTTCCCTCCCCCTACCCCAGAACAATGTGGTGTGGCCAAGAAGGTGGGACTCCCCCTTCCCCAGTTCCCATTAAAGGGCTACAGGAGTTCCTCAGGAGGGGCAGGCTGCCAGCATCTTCCTCTCTCCAAGCTGTGTGTTGAAAAGGCTAAACTCCAGGTGAGGGCAGCCTTGAGTCCAAGGGTCCTCTCCCTTCACTAAGCCCCCACTCATAAAGTGGAGCTTCTTCCCCCAGGCATGACAAGCTGAGATTACAGGAGCTTTGGACACCCTCATCTCAGCTGGCTGGCAGGACAGAGATTTCACACCAAGAGGTAAGCAAAGAAGACCAGAGGCTACCGCCATCACCTAGTGCCCTGCTTGCAAAGCACAGGTGTCACTCCAAAAACAGCAGGGCACTGACTTCACTCCCATCTCCAGAACAGTGACGTAGAGAATCGGAAATAAAAGGGAGCATGACAACTGACCTCACAAGACTACACATGAATATTATGAACAATTTAACTTAGACAAAAATTTTAAAATTCCCTAAAGACAAAAAGGCTGCAAATGACTCAAGAAGAAATAGAACAACTGAATAGACCCATAAACAGATTGAATTAGTAATTTTAAAACATCCCACAAACAAAAGAACAAATGGCTTCCATAGTAAATTCTACTAAACATTTAAAGAAGAAGTAATACCAATTCTCCACAAAACTCTTCCAAAAAATAACAGAGAACACTTTCCAGCTCATCCTATGAGCCTGATACCAAAACAAGATAAAGACATCACAAGAAAAGGAAACTACAAACCAATATTGCTTGAATACAGATGCAGAAATCCTCAATGAAAAATACTAGCAAACTGTATTTTTAAAATTATGACTGTTAGCTGGGCACAGTGGCTCACACCTGTAATCCCAGCACGTTAGGAGGCCGAAGTGGGCGGATCACTTCTGGTCAGGAGTTGGAGACCAGCCTAGCCAACGTGGTGAAACCCCGTCTCGACTAAAAAACTATAAAAATTAGCTGGGTGTGTTGGTGGGCGCCTGTAGTCCCAGCTACTTGGGAGGCTGAGGCAGGAGAATTGCTTGAACCCAGGAGGTAGAAGTTGCAATGAGCTGAGATGGAGTCACTGTACTCCAGTCTGGGCAACAGAGTGAGACGGGGTCTCAAAAAAAAAAAAAAAAAAAAAAAAAAGATGACAAGCAGGGAAGGGGGATGAGATGTGTGGGGAAGAACAGCTGCCATTAAAAAAAAATTATGACTGTTGTCTAATAAAGATTTTGGTCTTTGCCAAAGACCCAATACTGGGTTCCTGGTATGGAGATTCTAAAACCCTTGGAATTCCGTGAGTGATGAAAATGTATTTTTTATTTATGAGCCCCTTAGATCACACCTTAATTTGTACTAATGAAGTGACTCACCATGTGCCCCGAGACAGCTTCAGGATGGGAGCTGAAAAGACCAATCATGTAATTAGGTTGGAGCTTGGAGCCATATGATTTTAGCCTGGCTTCCCAGCCTCCAAGGATGGGTTAGGGAGAGGCTCGAGATTAAGTTCAATCAAGTGGTCAATGTTTAATAAAGCAAGCCTATGTAGCAATATCTCAGTAAAACCCCTGGACACAATCAGTGGAGCTTCCTGGGTTGGTGAACACATTAATGTGCCAGGAGAGTGACATACCCTGATTCCACGGGGAGAAGGCACAGAAGTTATGTGTTCAGGACCCTCCCAAACATCACCCTACATGACTCTGTATTTGGTTGTATTAAGTATAGTGCTTTTCTGAGTTCTGTGAATCATTCTAGTGAATTAACACAATGGGGTCATGTGAGTCCCCAGATTTGTATCAGTTGATCTGAAGTGAGGGCAGTCTTATTGTGGACCATGCCCTTTAACTTGTGGCATGTGAACCAAGCTTGGCTGGTTAGTGCCAGAGATGAATTGTCGCACACAAGTTGGTATCAGAATAATGACCAAATGATATTAATTCCAGGAATGCAGGGTTGGTCTGACATCCAAAAATTAATGCAATACACCATATCAGTGGAATAAAAAGAAAAAAAAGAAAAACACATGGTAGTATCAGTAGATGCAGAAAATCGTTTTACAAAATATAACACCTTTTCATACACTCAATAAAACTAGAAATAGAAAGAAACTTAACCCAATAAGGGCATCTATGAAAAAGAACACAGCTAACACTGTACTTAATGGTGAAAGACTGAATACTTTTCCCCAAGATCAGGAACAAGATAAGGGCTTCTATTTTGCAGAAATCGACAAACTGACCCTAAAATTCATATGTAAATTCAGGGGACTCAAAATGCCCAAAACAATCCTAAAAACAGAACAAAGTTGGAAGACTGACACTTCCTGATTTTAAAACTTATTACTGTTAGGGTAGTCAAGGAAGTATGGTACTGATATAAAGCCAGACATATAAATCGATGAAATAGAATTGAGAGTCCAAAAATAAATGTCATGTTTATGGTCAATTTAAAAAGTCAGTTAGGATTTTTATAAGGATTATATTGAATCTGTAGATCAGTTTGGGAAATATTACCACCATAATAATGACTATGGCATGTCTCTAATTTAGGTTCTTTAATTTCTTTCAGTGATGTTTTGTAATTTTCAGGGGAGAAGTTTTGTACTTCTTTTGATAAATTTATTCCTAAGTTTTTTTTTGGAATTATTGTGAATGGAATTTTTTAGGTTTATTTTTTTGATTGTTTATTACAGTTATACACAAGTACAATTGATGTTTGTATATTAATCTTTTATCCCACAACCTTGCTGAACTTTTATTAGCTTTTATGGTTTGTTAGTGGATTCCTTGGGATTTTCTGTATTTAAGATCATGTTATTGGTGAATACAATTTTTTTCTTTTTTTAGATGGAGGCTTGCTCTGTCACCCAGGCTGGAGTGCAGTGGCGCAATCTCGGCTCACTGCAACCTCCATCTCCCAGGTTCACACGATTCTCCTGTCGCAGCTGGGATTATGTAGCTGGGATTACAGGTGTGCACCACCATGCCCAGCTAGTTTTTGTACTTTTAGTAGAGACAGGGTTTCTCCATGTTGGCCAGGCTGGTCTCAAACTCCTGACCTCAGGCGATCCGCCTAGCTCGGCCTCCTTTTTGAGCTGCAAAAGGCAGCTCCCTCATCTAAAAGCAACAGAGATCAATGTTTGATTTTAAGTGGACTTGGCTTTCAGGTGGAGCAAGTGTGACAGTGTCACATAAACCCACGTGAGGAAGAAACCACAGCACGTGCTTCCACTGAGAGACAACTGCTGCTTGCAACATGGAGACAAGGATGTCCTGCTGGAACTAAATATGGAAAGTTCCCAGAAGACCATCCATCACTCTGATCAAGCATTAGGTAAGTCTTGTTATCCATAATCACCGTTGTTTCTTTGCCATGTAGAGGACCTCCTGCCTCCACCCCAATTTAACCACAGTGCCCAACAGCCTGATACTGGGCAGCAGCACTAGGTGATGGCAGGCCTGCCTTGTGTCACCCCAGAGCACAGCCAGGTGGGGTCTCTCCCTTGGATTACATATCTGGGAGGAAAACCACCTTTTGCCCTAGACCTTTTTGTAAGGCAGGTTTCATTAGACAGGCCCGTGTTGTCATCTAATGCCTTTATTCATCCCCAGAGTCGGAAGTTACACCTGTGAGAGCTGTTTTGTGGACTCAGAAGCCCAAGGGACCATGGGGACTGACTAGTGGAACCATCATATTCTCTGAGGAGTCAGGCCCATAGAGCTTGGTATTTATCCACAGCCGTATTGTTGGTGGCTGTTATGGTCTGAATATATGTGTCCCATCAAATTTCATATGTTGAAACCTAAATCCCCAATGCAATAGTGTTGAGAGGTGGAGCTTGAAGAAGTGATTAAGTCATGAGGGCTCCACCCTCACGAATGGAATTAGTGCCCTTATAAAAGAGGCTTGAGGGAGCTCCCTAGTCCCTTCTGCCGTGTGAGGAGGCTCCAAGAAGGCATCATCTATGATGAACAGGTTCTCACCAAACACCAAATCTTCTGGTGACTTCCCCGCCTCCAAAACTGTAAGCAATAAGCTTCTGTTGTTTATAAATTACCTAGCGTGAGATATTTCATTACAGCTGCCTGAACGGACTAGGACAGCAGCAAAACTGGGTTTAGAACCCAGGTGTAGAGAAAGCCCAGTCCAGGGCTCTTCCTTTGTGGTGAACACCAGCACAGTCTTACTAATGGTACCACAGGGGCCTCTAAGACTGCTCAGAAACTCACACTGCAATTTTCTCATCCTACACATCAGAAAATTTGGAAAAAATGGCATCCTTTCATCTACTGTTTACTTCATCTGAAAACTGATAAAATGTTTCCATACCCGTAACAAAATGAGCTTGCTTCTCATGAGATTAAATCTGTTATTTACCCAGAGTTTAAACCTGGGCACAGCAGGAGGTGCCCTTGCCCTCTGCTGTCCTCCTAGGAAGGGTGCTACAGCTCATAGAGACTTTCCAGATTCAGGTGTTTGCCTGATGAATCAGGGACTCTCTGATTTTCCCAGAAATCTCAGGATAACAGCTCTTGTTCTTTACATTACGTTCCCGGGCCTGTTGTAAGTGGCAATGTGCATTAGGTCATTTTATCTTCACAACATCACCAGGAAGTGAGGACTGTCATTACTCTGATTTACCGTTAAGGAAACGGAACCCAGAAGAGGGTAAACGGCACACCCAAAGTCACCCAGCCAGTGCTGCCAAGCCAGGACTCAAACCCAGATCTGCCCAACATTAGAGCCACTGACACTGCTTCATCGTGGGCAAAAAAACCCTTTTAATTCAAGTGTTATCAATTTAGGATCTGACATATTTTGGATAGAGATAAAGCATAAAAAGATCACAGGAGGCAGTGTTAAAATGATATATGAGAATAAATTCAAAACAAAGTCTGTAAAACAAATGACATGTTAATTACAAATGTCCTATTTCCATTTGAGCAAATCCCAAAAAGACTCTCTTCTAAGCAATTTTCTATTGCTCGAGGTTGAAAGTAATGAAACTGCATTTCCTTTAAAATAGTCTAATTCTGTGGCTCAATTGTTATGAAGAACTATCTAAGTGTAAAATTATGGCTTTAGTTTTACATGATGAAGAAACTGGACTTTTAAAATGTCCAAGATCTCTCCTTTTTTTTTTTTTTTTGAGACGGAGTTTTGCCCTGTCGCTCAGGCTGGAGTGCAATGGCATAGTCTTGGCTCACTGCAACCTCTGCCACCTGGGTTCTCTTGCCTCGGCCTCCCCAGTAGCTGGGATTGCAGGCCCGTGCCACCTGGCCCGGCTAATTTTTTGTATCTTTAGTTGAGACAGGGTTTCACCATGTTGGCCAGGCTGGTCTCGAACTCCTGACCTCGTGATCTGCCTGTCTCAGCCCTACAAAGTGCTGAGATTACAAGCGTGAGCCCCCACGCCCAGCCCCAATATCTCTTTTATTGCTTAAAATTGAAAACATGAATCTTTGGATAAAACTTACAGTCAAAGTTTTTATAATCTAGGAAAGCTATTTGATTCTTACTACTGCTGAAACTACATTTCCTAAATTCTGCTTAATTTGCTAAAAATTCTATTAAATTTAAGCTATAATGGAATCCTCTTGATGTAAATATTTTTGAATCCATAAAATGTTACTTTATTGTTCTGCCATTTCATTTTCACCAAATATTATTATTAGGGATTTCATCCAAGTGAAAAGTGCATGGAGTTACATTAAAAAAAAAAAAAAAAAGTCTAATTCTGACTGCATGCATTTAGATCAAGCTTGACTTCTTCCCTAAAAGACTACTTTTGTTTATTAAAATACAAAAAAGTCACAGAGAGTAACAAATTAAACAAGCAATACATCATTTCAGCCCTGGAAATGAGATGCCCACAGAAATAAACTCAAATAAGAGGAGGACATAACAAAGCCACAGCCAGCTCTCATGAAAGTCACTAACTGTCCCCACCTAAGAAACAAACACTGGGCTCCAAAAAGGCCAGATGTCTTCAATGTCTCAGCCCGGCATTTATTTCTGTTTGACATCCAGATTGACTCCCTCTTTGATGTCCCTTTCTTTTGCATGTGCAGGTACAATATAACTTAATTTTGAGGCATCATCAATCTGGTTTTTAAAACCAACTTCAATAATACTGCCTTAGTCTACAATTAGGATTAGGAACTTAAAAGGATTCTTCTTACATTTCATTTGAAAATTGATGTCTGCAGTGCTTGTTCATAATTCTCATTACAGTCGCTGGGAAATTGAAAGGGTGGGATTACATTCGCATTTGGAGGAAAGGGTAAGCTGGTTTTCATGCTCTTCCCAGACAGCGATCTCACTTAGCCTGGGTATTTGACGAAGAAGAAAGGGGAAGAAGAAGTTAACTGGAGAACTAGAAGATAGAAATTTGCCATGTGGGCAGTTTAAGGTTCTGTGAACCTGTCTGCTGATATGCTTCTAATTCAGGGCAAAGAGGGGTGAGAGAAGAGGGCTGGTGAAAAACCGAAAAGTGCATTTTAAGCCAGGAGGAGATCTGAAATCTTATGCTGAGTGGCCACAGGAGGCTTAATAATCACTGGAGTGCGTGGGAGAGTCCACTTCAAAAGAAAGGGAGTGATGCATCCATGCCCCAGGGACATAGTAATGCCCTAGGGACTCCAGGACTGTCCCTGTCACAATCTGAGAGCCATAGAGAAACCACTCAGTGCCAGGTTTACGTAGAGCGTGTCCTCCTTAAAACTGCTCCTCCAAAGGCTGTGCGATGTGGAGCTGTGTCTGTGTGGGCCCTTGAAGCAACCGGATGCTTAGGCCAGAGAGGAATCGATTTAGGATTTGGAGGTACAAGCAACTGTCCACGGGAAATCCAAGAGGCTTGCCTGAGAAATGAAGGAAACCAGGACACCTTTCACTGATTCCATCTGCAGAACTCAAAAAGACCTGAATTTTTCTCCTTTATGTTGAGATACAAATCCAAATAGCTTTAAAATAATTTTTTAAAAAAACTTTAATGCTTAAGAATCCAGAAGCCCTCCAAAGTCATGGTGTGGAATGTAATGTAATAACCAGAATCATTTGAGCAGAACATTGCTTAAAGAAACCTGCATGTTTATTAAATGACCATCTTGGATGTCTTTCCTTTCAGAACAAGAAGTTTGAATCTGGATGGCTGAAAATTAATATTTTCAGTTCATTCATACCACCTGTTTCCTCACTAGGTTAAGATAGTAGAAACCTCATCAAATGGAAAGGTCAAGACTCATAACTACGTGTGCAGCTCAGAACTTCATTTTTCTCTTTTTCAGGAGTCCTCTGCATTCTCATTAATCAAAGCAAAGTTTGCAAATTGTAGCTATGCGAAACTTACATAAAATCATTTGGTCCTTGATTTTTTCTCTTTCCTTTTCAGTTAACTTTCAAAAAAAATTTTCCCAAACATCTCCCACTTCAGGAAAAAATTTGACAACCTCTTATAAGCCTGCATATTTTTTGACAGAGCTATGATTATACTCAAGCAGCCTTGTCAAGAGAAGCACACTCCAGCTTTTTTCTGAACCTTGATTTTAAAGAGTGCAGTGAACTCATTGATGTTCTAATAAGAGCTTTCTGCACATCAGAAAAGGAAGGGAAATGGGTGGGACTTATAGAAGGTGATGGTTATCATTAATAAATGAAAGCAAAATAAATAAACATAGCTAGCTAAGCCATGCTACCGAAAGTCAATCTGTCCCTAACTCTCTAGGAAGCATAATGGTTCAGTCAGGCTAAGGGATGCTGGGGGAGAGTGGCACTTCTGGAACCCAGAAGACATCAGGTTTTGTTCTGGAATCTCTGGAATGCAGCTGTCAGTGAACGCAACAGGAAAGTGAGTTTCCTCTGATTATAGAGAAGAACTTGACAACAATTAGACATGTCCGTAAACAGAAAAGTCAGAAAAAAAATTATGTACTCCCCAGTGCAAGAAGCGTGCAAGGAGAGGCCAGGTGATCACCTGGCAGGGAGTGTGTGGAGAGTGTTTCTCCTTTGGGTATGAGGTGAAACTGGATAACTAAAGGCTTAATGTACCTTCTAACTCTAAGAATCTGAGATTCCGTAGCTTTGGATGATCAAGAAAAACCACTCTGGGCCTTAGTTTCCTTATCCAAAAAACAAGAGCCTTGGCACAAAATAGGCCATCTTAGGTCCATCGCAGCCCAAGATGATATGAATGACCACTTGATAGACTTGTGAAGTTGGAGGCCAGGCTCAGGCATCCCACCTCACTGCCCAGCTTAGAAAGGGTCATCAAACTTCTCTGAGCCTTGCTCTGAAGTCGTTCATATAATCCATGGGCAAGCTTGAAGAATGAGAGAACACAGCCCACCAAGTGCTGGAAGCACCAGAGGAAAGGCAAATACAGGCCACATGCCTCAGGTTAAAACATTTTCAAGGCAGAAGGTTTACTGAACCTTATTTCATACAGTATCAATCAAGAAAATCATTGGGACCATGCCTCAGAGTTCCTTGTCATGGAATTTAAGGGAGTTTGCCATAAAGCTTATATTGATTATTTGATTTATAGAGTAGGTTTCAAGTCTCAAAGACTTGTTTCTAAAAAGGAAACACCTCCAGTAGGGAGGAGGCACAGTGTCTACTTGATTTCCAGAAAACTGGTACACCATGCTTCATTCCAGTGACTCTTGGCATTTGTGCCCTATTAATGTTTGGTATAAGTTGGTGCTCAAAGTGTGTTTGCATGAACAAAATAACTTTTATTGAAAGAAAATGTCTGTTGGTAACAAAACTATGCACTTCAAGTGCGTATATTATATAACATATTTTAAATTACCTTGACAATCTGAATTGAGATATCAGTAAGGCAAAGTCTTTGAGGAAATAAAGACATCCGTGATAACATAGGGACATAGGTCAGGGTTACAAGGCTAAGTGAAGCCCTGGATACCTTTAGGCCATTCCTTGACATGCTTCTTAATTTCAGGTTAAATTTGTCCATGATGAAGTGGGTATTTGCCTCTCAGGGAGCCATTTGGTTCCACACGTAGAGAGAAAGGATTTGTATGAATCCAAAGAGAAACGTAGACTTATTTTTTCTTTAAGCTGTTGGGGAAAGAGAGGGTAAGGGTGCCTTTACCTATAAAGCTAAAATGCAAACACTTTAAAGACTCTTTCTGCCTATAATGGTTTGAGTCCCAGGTCCCTAGCCATTGAGTTCCAGTCTAGCAGAGCTCACACTGGGTAAGAAAGAGTCTCTGGACTGGGCACAGTGGCTCACTTGTAATCCCAGCACTTTGAGAGGCAGAATGAGGCGGGTGGATCGCTTGAGGTCAGCAGTTTGAAACCAGCCTGGCCAACACGGTGAAACCCCATCTCTACTAAAAATACAAAAATTAGCTGGGCATAGTAGCACATGCCTATAGTCCCATCTATAATACTCAGGAGGCTGAGGCACGAGGATCGCTTGAACTGGGGAGGCGGAGGTTTCAGTGAGTCGAGATTGTGCCACTGTACTCCAGCCTGGGAGACAGAGTGAAACTCTGTCTCAAAAATAAAAGTCTCTTTTCCTCTCTCCCAGCCCCTCAGGATCCCCTCCAAGCTTCTTCCCACTCCTCCCCAAAGCTTGCTCCAAATTCCCCCGAGAATACCCCCTGAGCATTTTGTTGGTGCCTATTTCGTGATATTCATCCTATTCCACCTCCTGTTCAGTTCAACAGCCCAGCACTCCTTGACACCTTTATGCAGCTTTGTGTCACCTGTGTAGGATCTGGTCCAAAGTAGGGCTTCAAGTAATTGATGAAGAAGTAGGTAACACATGGTTTAGGGTGTCACCCTTCCAAACCTAGGTACATTGTAACAGGAGACTGGATGGAAGGATGGATGGATGGATGGATGGATGGATGGATAAATGGATGGATGGTTACACCCCACTGGAGCACACAACTTAAACCCTAAGTTTCAGAACCCTAAAGCTTTCTGACCCTAAGGGTCAGAAGCTGTGCGGGTAGAAAAGTGGATTTATGGAGAAGATAGCAGAGAAGCAAATAGGGAGAGAAATGAGAGCATAGTTCTTTGTCCACTTAGTTGGGACAGGGAGAGGACAGAGAAGGGACTGAAGAGGATCCCTGTGCCTTTGCTTCTCTGTTTGCCAAGGGAGTGGGTTTGGATCATCTCTAAATCCCTTCCAGCTTGAAAGCCCACTGAACCACAAATTGTGAATTACTAGTCGCTGGGCCCTGGTGAAAGTTAAGTGGTACAGCTTCTTTCACCAGATCAGCCAAACAGTGGTAGGCATTTCTGAGTCCCATTTTAAGAAAAATCCTTAAACCTTAATCATAATTTCACATGATGAGCTATTTGAGCTCCCACAAGAGGAAATTCTTGCATTTCAAAAACTGCAATTTGAGCACAAACCCTTGCCATGGCATTGAATCTGAAGAGTATCCTTTCTGCCTCCCTCTTCTTTTTTCCTTTCTTTTCTTTTTTTGTTTTGGTTTGAAATAGAGTCTCTTTCTGTCACCCAGCCTGGAACGCAATAGTGCGATCTCGGCTCACTGCAACCTCCACCTCCCAGATTCAAGTGATTCTCCTGCTTCAGCCTCCCAAGTAGTTGGGTTGACAGGCATGCTCCACTAAGCCCTGCTAATTTTTGTATTTCTAGTAGAGATGGGGTTTCACTATGTTGGCCACGCTGGTCTCGAACTTCTGGCCTCAAGTGATGCACCCGCCTCAGCCTCCCAAAGTTCTGGGATTATAGGCGTGAGCCACCGCACCCAGCCTCCCTTGTCTTTTGTAGAATGTTGCTGATTCCTCTGTGTGAGCCTACCAACTTGGATGGACAGAAGGACGTGTCCCACAGCAGTCCCACCACACCCACTCCTTTTCCAGCAGAGCACTGACCTTTGCTTCTTGTTATAAGCCAACATAATTACGAGCAGCAGAGACTACCAAAGACTCTACACACACGTGCTCTCGCACTCACACACAGACATGGAGCTGCTGTGAACAAACTGTTCAAGTGCATTTAAGTTCAAGAGCATGAGTAGGAGAAGGGGAGAGAGATTTTAATCTTTGGCCTGTCACATGGGAGAAAGAAAATATCACGTCCTCATGCTGGGTCCTGTAATGTTTATCGTCTGACATCACAGGCAATGAATCTCCTCCCTGTGTCCCGTTTCCTCCCCCAGCCCTGGGTCGGGGATGCTGGCTTGGAATTAGAGAAGACAGGATATGTGCTACCGGGAGAGGAAGGGGAAGACTGAGTCCTAGGTGGAGCCTCAGGGGCTAGAAGATAGGGCCTAACCTGGCTTTATCTGTGCATTTTGACCCACTAGAAATTATGTCTTAATTTTTTATGTCTTTGCAGATGTAGTTAAGTAAAGAAGACGTTCTACTGGATTAGGGGTGGGTCCTAAATCCAATGACTGTGTCCTTATAAGAAGGTCACGTGAACACAAGGAGACACGTACCAGGGAGAGCACCATGTGAAGAGGGAGACAGAAACTACAGTGATGCCACCGAAAGCCAAGGATTGCCATGGATGGCCCGCAACTTCTAGGCTTGGCCTTTGCCTTCTGCCATATTGTCCTGAGGTGTACGGTGTCCTCCCTCAACACTGGAGATATTGGGGCAGTCTATGGCTGGAATCTCTTTTTAGAGATAATACATGTATGGGTTTGCCAGGGATGGGATGATAAATTAGTACAAATTAGATGACTTAAAACAACACAGATTTATTCTCTCATGTTCTGGAGGCTAGAAGTCTGAAATCAAGGTGTTGGCAGGGCCACACCCCCTCGGAAGGCTCTAAGAAAGAATACTTCCATGACCCTTTCTGGCTCCTAGTGGTTGTGGGCCAACCATGGCATTCCTCAGCTTGCTGTGGCATCCCTCCAGTTTCTGTTTCCCTCTTCACATGGTGCTCTCCCAGCGAATGTGTCTCTGTATGTTCACACAGCCTTCTTTTTTTTTTTATTTTTGAGATGGAGTCTTGTTCTGTCACCCAGGCTGGAGTGCAGTGGTGCGATCTTGGCTCACTGCAGCCTCTGCCTCCCAGGTTCAAGTGATTCTTCTGCCTCAGCCTCCGGAGTAGCTGGGATTACAAGTGTGCACCACCACAGCTGGATAATTTTTGTATTTTTAGTAGAGATGGGCTTTCACCATATTAGGTAGGCTGGTCTCAAGCTCCTGACCTCAGTGATCTGCCCACCCCAGCCTCCCCAAATGTTGGGATTACAGGTATGAGCCACTGTGTCTGACCAGCCTTCTTACAAGGACACAGTCATTGGATTTAGGGCCCACCCCTAATCCAGTAGGATGTTGTCTTTATTTAACTAATTGGCAAAGACCCTAGCTCCAAATAAGGTCATAGTCTGAGGTTCCGGGGACACATGAATTTGGAGAGAGGACACTGTTCAGCCCAGGACAATATGGCAAAAGGCAAAGGCCACAGCCTGGAAGTGAGGAGATCTGGGCTCAAGGTTTGGGTCTTTGACTTACTAGGTTGGGGAAATCACTTCAACTCTCAATGCTTCAGTGTCTTCTGCTAAAAAATGGAAATGATGATAATGATGATACCTACATCTCAAGCTTGTTGTGAGACTTAGAGTGAGAAGGACTGAGATCTGGGGTATGGGAATTATCTGGCTTCAATGACCACTTTCAAGTTCACTACTGAGCGGGCTCAATCAAAGGTCACAGAGCATTGTGTGGTAGGCAGCTTCTAGGACAGCTCCCAGCGGTCACCTCTTGGTATTCACACCCTGTGTAATCCCCTCCCCTTGAGTATTGCCTGGACCTAATGATTTCTTTTTTTTTTTTTCTTTTTTCTTTCTGAGACAGAGTCTCACTGCTCTGTCGCCCAGGCTGGAGTGCAGTAGTGTGATCTCGGCTCAGCCCCACATCCCCAGTTCAAGCGATTCTCCTGCCTCAGCCTCCGGAGTAGCTGGGACAACAGGCATGCACTACTATGTTTTTTTAGTAGAAACCGGGCTTTGTCATGCTGGCCAGGTCTCAAACTCCTGCCCTCAAGTGATCTGCTCGCCACAGCCTCCCAAAGGGTTGGGATTGTAGGCGTGAGCCACCGTGCCTGGCCTAACAATTTACTTCTAATGAATCTGGCAAAAGTGATAGAGTGTCACTTCTGAGATGAGGTTCTACAGAGACTCTGGCTTCAGTCTTGCTCACCCTCTGCTGCTGGATCTCTCTCTCAATGGGAGGGAAGCAGCTGCCATGTTGTGAGCTGCTCTATGGAGAGGCCACATAGCAAGGAATGGAGGAGGGAGGCCCCTGGCCAAACCGCATGAGAAATTGGTGGATCCTGTCAGTAACCACTTAAGTGAGCTTAGAAGTGGATCACTCCCAGTTAGCCCTGAGATCACTGCAGCCCTGGCCAAGACCTTGATTAGAGCCTTGGGAGAGACCTTGTGTCATTATGTCATAATTTCTGGGGGTCAGGAATCGACACAGTCAGGAATTTTGACATAATAAATGTTTGCTATTTTAAGCCACTAAGTTTGGGGATAATTGTTACACAGCCATAGATAACTAATACAGCTTATTAAATCAGCTTAAAAAGCAAGAAACAAGGGGAAAGAGATGGGTTCAGATGTAAGCAGAGTGAAGGACAACATGAGCTGAGCCCTGGATTTTGCAATATTCATATATCTATCCAGTTTCTCTCCCTGCCTCACCAGCCTTCCCCACTGATGGCAGGGATTCTGAGGACTAGAGTTGAGGTGTGAGCAAACGGACCATTTTTAGACCTCATGAATAGTGAGTGCCTCATATATTTAGTGTATTTAGTATATCATGAATATTTGATACTTTGTTTATGTATTTTAAATGCCTATCAAGTGTATTTAATGCATACTTGGTCTCGCCATCCCTTTTTTGTTTGTTTAAAAAGTACTTTGTTAACCTTAAAATATTACAGAAATAGGAGGAAACTTCATCGTTATTCATGCCTTCTGCTTTTCTGGCCACTCATTTGCCACATGTTGATTTTGCTTAGAGTGCCTTCTGTCAAGCCTATCAAACTCCTCCTCATCCTTCAAAGCCCAGTTTTAAGTCCATCTTCTCCAGAAAGCTTGCCCTGACATTTCAGCCAACAATGTACTAGAGATGGCTCACACCAGCTCACAAGAACCATTTGTTAATATTTCATGAATTTCGTGAGCTGGTTATGGAACACAGGCATTATTAAAAATTAAGTTATATAAACTCACAAGTAAATAAATTGTATTAAAAACTAAGGTAGGAAATGTCCAGAACTCATCACCTCTGAATTATAATACATTTTACTATAATCTATGCTCAAGTTCATTTACATCTATTGCACCTTTAAAGTGGAACTACTCTGTGATGAGGCACCCTTGTGTGTCTCTCCCCAACTCCATGTTTAATGAGTGAATTTGGCAACTTGAAACTGACCATGGTAGAAGTATGGTATTTACACCGTGAAAATTGGCAAATGCTACAAATTAGAGTTTTTATTTTCTTTCCAGGCAGTTGTTAAACATTTACCAGCACCGCCACTGGCCCCAGCCAAAGTAATCTAAACTTCCATAGCCTTCCTATCTTTTCTGCTCAGTGAATGGGCATGTCACATTTGCTGCCTGAGTTACCAGGTACATTTCATGTGTGCTTCTACGCATGCCTCCTCCCCTTAACTGGGTTATCGCCAGCTTTAGAGGCAGGGACTGTGTCTCCTTCAACCTTCTGGATGCCCTTTCCTTAAATGACTGAACAAAATGTATCCATTTCCCAGTGTGAAGCCCAGCACCATCCTCAAACTTCCTGGCACTTCCAAGGGGCTTGCCCACTCACCATCTCCCCTACTCCCCTTCTGGCTGCTGACCTGCTCCTGTTGCTGCTCTGTGTCTGCCCCACATCAGTCCCTCCTCCTCTGTCCCTCACAGCACCATGGACACAGCAATGTAATTTCACCGAGGGTTTGGTAATGGGCTGGAGTACAACAGAGGAATCGGTAATAATGCGGCATCAGGCATCACTTCCTTGACGCATCCGTTCCCATTCCTGGGATCTCTCCCTGCCTTTTTCTCTCCATGGGGCCCTCTCCACCAGGACCCTTCTCTCTATGTTTGAGGGTCCCCAAGCTCGTTTCCTTACTCACCAAGAGAAAATTTACAATCTATCTCACTCAATAATGACAAAAGATTTGTTTTCAATATTTCCTAAGACCCCATCTTTGCATGTTTTTTTTTTTAAAAAGATGACTTTATTAAGGTATTTTGATAAATAAAAGAGTTTAGTAAGGCAAGGAATTATAGATGTTTTGAGAACATTTGCACATTTTTTTTTTATAAAAACATACTCCAGATCAATTTCATAGGCCTCTATCAGAACATCTATCAGAACAACCCAGAGGCATTTCCCCCTTCTCACTATGCTTCTGAACGTGCCTTTGGATGGACTGAGACTAACATGCATCCCATCGTGGGTAACCCGGCCCTGCACTCCCAGCATCTTCCTGAGGTCAGGAAGCCCTAGCAGGTGACCTCCCGGAATCCCCAGCTGTTCTGAGATTGGCTTTGAAAACCATCATCCTTGTATCCTCTCCAGACCTCTCACCTTCACAACCTCTATCCCTGAGCTCAAAAACCCTTAAATCACATCTCTTTGAGAACTTTTACAGACTCACTATTTTTTTTTTTTTTCAGAGACAGGGTCTTGCTCTGTTGCCCAACAAGCAATCCTCCCTCCTCAGTCTGCCAAAGAGCTCAAATGATTCTCCCTCCTCATCCTCTTAAGTAGCTAGGACTGTAGGCATGTACCACCAAATGTGGCTAGGTATTTTATTTTTAGTAGAGACAGGGTCTCTCTATGTTGCCCAGGCTTGTTTGGAACTCCTGGCCTCCAGCAGTCCTCCTGCCTTGGCCTCCTAAAGTGGGGGAATTACAGATGTGAGCCACCACATCCAGCCAAGACTCGCTATTCATTGTCTGTCCCAAGCATCAACTGATAGGGATTTTTTCTTCCTCGAAGCAGTCCTTATCCCCATAGGCCACTTCCTGCCTGCTCTTACTAGACATTTCTGGGTGGGAACATTTTCTCTCTCCAAAATGAGACTTCAGATAACAAAGGCAGGGACCATTCTAGCTCCCCCACCTTCCTTTGGTATCTTGTATTTCTGCAGCACTTTGTTCATAGACAATGTTCAGTGCAGTAAAAACCCTGCAACCTTCACCTGATAAAACTGCTTTCTCCAACACTTCCAATGTGCGGCTGCCCCTTTGCTGTGTCTACCGTGTGCACATACATTGATGACAAGGGGAAGACTTTTTTTCTCAGCAGTAAAAACGGTGTATACAGTGTACTGAAGGTCCCAAGGCTAAAAACGGGCTCATGAAACACTCAGACACCTCATTAAATGCACCTTCTTTCTCATCCATGATGATGATCATGAAGAGTGAGTAACCTTGATATCTCAAAACCACAAATAGTCAAAAATAATTTGTATCAGGCACTTACATTATTCCCTTATATTGTTCTTAGAGTTCCATTACAGACTCACACATTTTTCGAATGAAAATACTAGTCTGTTCCCCTCCCTTTAAAAAAAAAATTGGATATACTGGGCAGAATAGTAGTTCCGGCTACTTGGGAGGCTGAGGTGGGAGGATCACTTGAGCCTAGGAGTTCGAGACTGCAGTGAGCTATCATAGCAACACTGCACTACAGCCTGGGCAACAGAACGAGAACCTGTTTCTAAAATAAATAAACAAATTTAATTAATTAAGAATCCAGACAGCTGCCCATTGCGGCACCCAGACAAATGGACTTCCTTTTGGCCTGTGAGCAGCCAGTTAGGGTGCCCCACCCTATTTAAATGAACTGAACAGTAAATCCTTTCGGGGAGTGAAGAATCCCCTTTCCCCCTCACCCTTTCTTTTGTGAATTGAAATCTTTGTGAACACTGTTTTCTTAAAGCAGAATTCCCTCTACAGTCACCAGAAGGAAAGGTATCCATTGTCATGGCTGCTTTGATGATATTCTCCTACAAGAAAAACTTTTTCACTTTATCCGCCACCCCCTGACGTTTTCTTTAAACAACAGCAGCAGATGTTGGAGATGGGGTCAGAGGCTGCTGGAGACCAGCTTTCCTACAAGAGGGTCCCACGTAGGAGTTGTCCTACTTCTTCTCAACATCTCCAAATCAGGGTCTGAGAGTCCGTTCTGATGACTTGGACTCGGGCCTGTGCTGGTGCAGTTTAAGGTCCGGAGCATCCCTCGAAAAAGTTTTTATGTTCCTGACAGATCATCAGTAAAATCACCATGTCCTCATTTGGAGTTTCCAGCTCTCTGTTTGAACTGAACTCTGTCCAGCTAAAAAGGGAAAGAAAATACTCCATGTGCTCTTTACTGCAGGATCCAGCCAGATATGAGCCTACTTTCATTGAAAGTGGCACCAAAATCCAGATCATCGCTCTGACTGGAGACTCCAAATAGCTCCCCAAGGCCATGAACCTTGTGTAGACTTGGGGTTTGGAAGAGGCCACTTTGGATCTCATAAATGCACCTCAGTCCACCTCCGGAGCTTGAAAATGTTTATCAGAATGATATGAAGTTCAAATTAACATCAGATGACTAGCCAAGGCATCCCCATTTATGTTATAAAATCACGTTTTCCAAGCTGGAAAGGATCTTGGAGATCTTTGAGTCCAATCTCTTCATCCTACAAATGAGGAAAGGTGGGGAGAGCAAGCAGCAAGTTGAAGAGGGTCATCAAAGGACATGCTGCTTGTTGGTAACAGAGACAGGGCCAGAACCCAACCAGGTCTCCTAGCTCCCTGTGAACATAATTCTTTCCACTACAGCCCGTCTGACTTTCCAGAAAACCAAAACATTGCCAAGACCCTGCCGACGGCCCACCAACTTCAGTCAATATTTGCTACAACAAAATTCCAGCAGAACCTAGAGATTTTGAAATCTGCACTCATGTGACTTGATGTGTTCAACTGGAAAAAGACAATTTTTGACTTTTCTCTATGTGACAAGGCTACCTGTTGATTTAGGTCACCCACAGTGAGTGTTTTGTACTTCCTTACCAAATTCACACTCTATAAATGTTCCATAAACATCCAGCCTGTTTCTCCTGCTTCTTCGTCCCTGGAAAAAATCCACATGACAAAAACTTTTTGGTCCCTTGAGGCAGATTGACCAGGGGTAGCAGTATTAGGACGAGGATTTTCTGGTGTTAGGTCCTGGGGGCTTCACTTGACGGGGCCATTGAACCAAAAGTCAGGGGACCTGGGTTTGAGCACCCACCTGCACAATCCCTGTCTGGTTTCCTTGGAAAGGCTCACACCTGGCCTGGCCTGCAGAAGCCATGGGTTTAAGGAGCTTCAGTCCTAGGCTCTGAGCTTCAAGTCCAACTGGCCTCTCATTTCCCAGGTTGGTGTCTGCACTCTGTTCTGCACCTGAGGGGTGACCTGCCATGGCATCATCATCAACAGGTTCTGTGTTTTGTTTTTCCCTGCAAACTTATTCTCTCACTTTCTCCCCCATAACCCTTTCTATGATGGACTTCCCCAGTGCTTGGTCCTGGATTCTCTGTCACTACCCTGCCCACCTCTTGGGACATATGACCATGCTGGGCTAGACCCTTGATATGGTTTGGCTGTATCCCCACCCAAATCTCACCTTGAATTGTAATAATCCCCACATGTCAAAGGCAGGGCCAAGTGGAGATAATTGAATCATGGGGGATGGTTTCCCCCATACTGTTCTGGTGGTAGTGAATAAGTCTCATGAGATCTGATGGTTTTATAAAGGGGAGTTCCCCTGCACAATCTATCTTGCCTGCCACCATGTAAGATGTGCCTTTGCTTCTCCTTTGCCTTCAGCCATGATTATGAGGCCTCCCCAGCCATGTGGAGCTGTGAGTCCATCAAACCTCTTTCCTTCTGAAATTACCCAGTCTCAGGTATGTCTTTATTAGCAGCATGAGAACAGACTAATACACCCCTCCAGTGCTGAAAGCTCACCTGGCCTTGGGTGGGGTGAACTGCCTGGTGGTTCTGACTCTACATGTCTGTGTACATTCAATTCCCCAAATTAAACCTCTCTCTGGCTTCCCTCCTAGTCTCAGCTAGGTCTGTCTCCTACCTCCCACTCCCACTGTGTGTGTGTGTGTGTGTGTGTATATATATATATATATAATATATATAGGGGAGTTTATTAAGTATTAACTCACCTGATCACAAGGTCCCACAATAGGCTGCCTGCAGGCTGAGGAGCAAGGAGAGCCAGCCTGAGTTCCAAAACTGAAGAACTTGAAGTCCAATGTTCGAGGGCAGGAAGCATCCAGCATGGGAGAAAGATGTAGGCTGGGAGGCCAGGCCAGTCTCTCTTTTCACATTTTTCTGCCTGCTTATATTCTAGCTGCGCTGGCAGCTGATTAGCTTGAACCCACCCAAATTAAAGGTGGGTCTGCCTTTCCCAGCCCACTGACTCAAATGTTAATCTCCTTTGGCAATACCCTCATGAATTCCCAGGATCAATACTTTGTATCTTTCAATCCAATCAAGGTGACACTCGGTATTAACCATCATACCCACCAACCCTCTTCCCCACCTCCCATCACCCCACAGCCCTTGGGTGGGCCCAGTTTCAGAGTAAGGCTACCCTGTCTTACTGAAATCAAGGGGCCAGGCTGGGCACACATGATTCACAGGAGTACTGTGCATACACACACACATGCAAACATAGGCATGAGAATCAATGGAACAGGATGTAAGAATTCGGCCATTAGAAAAGCAAGGCTGGGCCAGACATGGTGACTCATGCCTATAATCCCAGCACTTTGGGAGGCTGAGGCGGGTGGATCACTCGAGATCAGGAGTTCAAGACCAGCCTGCCTGGCCAACATGGCAAAACCCCGTCTCTACTAAAAATACAAAAATTAGCCAGGCATGGTAGCAGGTGCCTGTAATCCCAGCTACTTGGGAGGCTGAGGTAGGAGAATCACTTGAACCGAGGAGACAGAGGTTGCAGTGAGCCAAGATCATGCCCCACTGCACTCCAGCCTGGGCAACAAGAGCAAAACTCAGCCTCAAAAAAAAAAAAAAAAAAGAAAGAAAGAAAGAAAGAAAAGAAAAGCAAGGCTGCTGAGTTTCATGTTGTAAGTTTGATTATCTTTAAAGATAATGTCGTTAAAATGACCTAGTTTTGAAAGAGTTGAAATGTACCCCCTAAATGAGGAAGATGAACACTCTGAAAATTTGAATATGCCGGTGGATTCATCCTGTCCCCAGGCTCACATGGGTGTCACGGAAATATGGAAACTCATCAGCCACAGTGGAGACCAAAACAAGACTGAATTTTGAGGGCCTGTTGCTGAAGCAGGTGTGTATTTCTTGTTAAAAGTCCTAAATCTGGTGGTATAATGAAGAGTTTTTGTTTCTATTTAAATTTTGTTGATCAAAAATCTGGGTTCATGATTTGTCCCCTTGACAATTTCCAAAAGCATGTGCCTTCCTCACACAGCCCTCGGATGAATCCAGCTTGGGCCAGTGTCCTGTACTCGGGATTCTCCCTGTCTCCTAGAGCCCTGAGAAAGGTCACATGGGGAGCGCAGTGGGAATAAGCTGGCGACCCCTGGGTGGAAAGCGGTGCAGGCTGAACAGATGGAGCTCCGTGGAGGCTCCAGAGGCCCCGAAAGATTAATCACAGCTCCCAGTTGACGTGGGGACAGGCGGCACGCACAAAGTTGGGGTGTGGTGGTCACAGAGGCTGAGTGCACAGAGGATGTCATGGAACAACTGGCTTTGGGGCACCTTTTGACCTCTTGTTCCATCCTGAACCTAGTAATTCAAAGATGTGATATTTGTACAGTCAGTCCTGCAGTTGCTCCATGTGGTAGTTCCTTAGAAGTGTATGTTTTATTTGCAGGTTTTCAAAATGCTTCCTACACTTTTAGGTTGGGTTCCCCAGAAACAGCCTAGGAAGAAGATTCATGAGCAAGTGACTTACAATGGAAGTACTCCCATGAGAAACCAGCAAGGGAATGCGGGAAACAGGACAGGGAAGTGGGAAGAGGCCCAGCACAGGTATGAGTTCAGGTGCAATCCCAGCCTCAGCAGACCCTAAAGGGGACTCAGGAGTGTAAATTACAGCTTACGGTTTATCCCCTGGTGGGGAAGGGAACTGTCATTAGCTACAGGCCACTGGGGCCAGGATGGGCTCATGAATTCCCAGAATGTTCCGGATCTTTGCTTGTGGGAGAATAAGCTCCAGTAGCCCAAAGGCCAGCCTCCAGAGAAGGTCTCAGGTGGGAGCCTTTGGACAGGAAGCCCTCAGAACCTGGGAGACAGACACGCAGACGCAGTAAGATTCTCCTAGGAGGCTTGCCAGAACTAGCGCACTTGATCCAAAAAACCACCAGGGAACAGGCGTATATCCTCCATTTACAGAATAGGGAAACTGAGATAAAGAGCCACTGTGCTCAAGGCTGCACACTCAGAACCCTCCCCGCGCCTCAGTCTTCCAGGCTCTTCCTTCGCTACCAAGTAAATGGACTTTTCTTACCGTCCACTGTGGTTATCCACCCTGCCCAAGGTGACACGCGCCCAGGGAAGGAATGTAATCAGAAAGTCAATTCAGCTGCATTCCAAAGCCAGCTGGAAATTCCTTTCAGATTTGCTGCTGGTTTTTATTATACTCAGCTATTAACCCCATATCAGAACAGGTTATCAGGATCTAGTAGCAGCTTCTTATTAATCTCAACACCTCTGAGAAACAGACTGCAGAATAGGTTTTGATGAACAAGCTCACCATTTTAATGTGACTTACATTGTCCCCACTCACTCCACCCCGTACCTGTGCCATCCCTGTACCTGTGCCATCCCTGTACCTGTGCCATCCCTGTCCTACCTGGGCAATGCCCTCTCCTCGACTCCCTTCGAAGTCATATCCTACCGGCAGGCAAGATCCCCACTTAAGCCTTTGAGCATGTTTTGTCAAGACACCCACTACCCAGGGCCTGCTCCCCTCTGACCTGGGAAATCAGCTGTGCAGCGTCTTGCTAGTGTTTCGTTCTGCCTCCCTTTTTAATGGGTTTCTCTCCAAAGCAAAGATCCATTTCTTAGGACACCCTCAGCCACATTCCCTGTATCTTCTTCAGTGTCCAGTGTGATGCTTGTAAACAGTAGCTGTTTGGATAGCATTTAGCCACTCAATGCAGGAGAAACGTGGCAGCACCAAGATCAACCTCAAGTCACAAGCTCAGCTCAGCTTGGAAATGTGTCCTCTATATGTTCCGATACATGTTTCCTCTTTGAAACTCGGTGGGATCTAGAAGACCTTCTGCTGAGGACTACCCCTCTAAGGGGTGCCAGGGAAAAGGGTGGGCTCTGGAGTCAACCTGCCTGCCTGGGTTGTTAACTGTGTGGCGTCAGACAAACCTACTTCACTTTTCTCTGCCTCCATTTTCTAGTCTGTAAAATGGGGTTAATAATATAAAAAGCACCCATCTCATGGGACAAGGGGATTAAATGAGTTAATGCATTAATGAACATAGAAGGGTACAGAGTAAGCACTCTAAATAGATCTACTGGCTACGTGTGGTGGCTCACACCTGTAATTCCAGCACTCTGGGAGGCCGAGGCGGGTGGATTACCTGAGGACAGGAGTTCGTGAGCAGCCTGACCAACATGGTGAAACCCCATCTCTACTAAATCCAAAAAAATTAGCCAGGTGTGGTGGTACATGCCTGTAATCCCAGCTATTGGGAGGCTGAAAGAGAAGAATCACTTGAACCCAGGAGGCAGAGGTTGCACTGAGCCAAGATTGTGCCATTGCATTCCAGCCTAGGCAACAAGAGTGAAACTCCATCTCAAAAAAATAAAAAATAAAAAAATAAATAGACCTACCTATTAGTAGTAGTATTGCTATTGTTGTTTTACAGAAGTCAGAGGGTTAAGGAATTTGCCTCAACATTTTATATCTAGGAAGATTATGCTCAAATATCACCTTCTCAATGAGACCTTCCCTGGGCATCGTATTTTAAATGGCAACCATCCCCTTTCCCGTACGTTTCATCCCCCTCTCCTGCTTGTCACCTTCTAACCTGCTATGTAATTTACTTGTTTTATTATCTGTTTCCCCCACTATAGGGGAAGTCAACAGCAGGGGTTTCTGCCTATTGTGTTCACTGCTGGATCCCCCAAGGGCTGGAACAGTATCTGGCACACAGTAGGGACACAGGAAATATTCATGGAATGATGAAGCAGCACATCTAGGATTCAGTGATGTTCTGGCAGCTGTGAGCACCACCACACACTGGCTTGGGTGATGGCCTTGGCTGTAGCTTCCCATACACAGTCTTCCCTCTTAGCCCCTACTCCCAACACCCACAAATACATGGTGATAGGTCAGCAGTAAGTCACAGAAAAGGCTTGACTTCTACACGGAGGCGCTGCATGAATGAGAAGGAAGACAGGCCACAAGAGGATGGCTATCTCATCATTTTTATTCTTCCACTTTGGTAACAAAGCCCTCAGGCGTGGGTCCACCTGAGACTGAACCCTACCGTATAGATGTGTGCTGTCCAGTCTAGAGGCCATGGGCCACATGTGACTATTCCGCATTCAGCATGTGGCCAGTGCAGACTGAGATGTTGCTGCCAGTCAGAGATGCATTCAGTTCCGAGCTCTGCCCTTTATCAAGCTGCAGGACCTGTGCCAGACCCTCTGCTTCTGCCGACCCTCCTCTCCGGCATGGTAGTTACCAGGCCTCCCCCATCTTCCTCAGTCCCTCCTGCTGCAAGGCCTCCCTACTTGAAGAATCTGAGTATCAAGGTTTTCCTGGCCTGCCTTGTCATCCCTGATCTAAATCAGCAAGGGCAGCTCTGGTTACAGCTGCTGTAAATGCAGCCCCTGCTCACGGGAGAGGAAATGAAGGGAACAGTCCTCTCGGCAAGGCCTGGCCCAGCGTTCCCTGGACTGGCCCTGGGGCAGCTTGGAGCAGGAGGGGCTGGGCCAGTTGCTTAGTCCTTTGAAGCTAGAATAGCTGCTTGGGTGGGACAAGCATGTGGATGGGGCAGGTTTTTTTCTTACTAGCAAGAATTTCCGCTTCCAATGGCATTCATCTTTCCCAGGAACTCCCTTCAGCTAGAAGAGAAAAGAAAAAGCAAACAAAAGCAACCCTCCCTGAACAAGGAGACTTTCTTTCTATGACTGTGAGTCCCTGATAAGAAAAATCTCTGCCATTTGTGGCATCCTGTTCTAGAACCAAGCCTGCAACTCCTCTCCCTGGCAAGGCCTCTCTGGGTGTGACTGATGGCAGTGGGGGCACTGAGTGGCCTTCAGGTGGTTGCCGCAAGGTCAGCAGTAGATGAACTTTTGGTGCTCAGGGACATGAATTCAAGCTGTCAGCCAAGTGTGCAAAATTACCCAGCTGAGACTAATTTAATTCTCTCTGTCTCTCTCTTTCTCTCTCTCCCTTCTTAATTATGACTTAAGACACAATGCCTGGTAGACACTTAAAAGAGATTAAAATGACCATATCATCATTTTTATTCTTCCACTATGGTAACAAAACCCTTAGGCATGGGTTCACCTGACATTGAATTCTGCTGTGTGGATCCGTGCTGTCCCACCCAGAGGCCATTTACCACATGTGACTATTGAGCATTCAGAATGTGGCCAGTCCCAACTGAGATGGGCTGTAAGTGAAAAATAGGCACTGGATTTCAAAGATTTAATATGACAAAAAAATAGCTCAGTAACAATTTTTATATTGATTACACATTGAATGACAATATTTGGGATATATTGTAGTAAACAGAATATATTACTAAAATTAGTTTTCCTAATTATATTTCTATATATATTCCTATATATATTTTATATATAGGCCTATATATATATATAATTTATATATATAAATTAGCCGGGTGTGGTGGCACGTGCCTGTAGTCCCAGCTACTCGGGAGGCTGAGGTATGAGAATTGCTTGAACCTCTGCCTGGGAGGCAGAGGTTGCAGTGAGCCAAGATCGTGCTGCTGCACTCCAGCATGGGCAACAGAGAGAGAGAGACTTTGTCTCAAAAAAGGAAATTTAAAATTGTATACATGGTTCACATTATCTTCTATTGGACAGTGCTGGTATAGAACTCAGTTTTCTTAGGATTTTAAGTCTCTACATTCAAACAAGGAAAACAATGCATTTGCCGTGCCAGCCTTCCTTGCACAGTCAACCGATTTTTCCCAGGCTGCAAGATAAGCAGAGCAAAGCTTTACTTCTCACTCATTATTCATTCCAAAAGCCTGAGAAAGGAGGTAAGCATAGGACTTTCCTCAGTCACTCAAAAGCTCCAAAAGGAATTAAATTCTCATTTTTCTCCAAAGGCAAAGCCATGGTAGTTCCTGCAGCAGGCGACCCTTGTTTCCAACAGTACCTCTTATTTAGACATGCTCATTATTTCAGTATCGTCTTTGTAATTCACTGTTCTTCTAACTAACCAATTAATAAAATGTGTTTGGAAAACCATTTATGAACAGCCAACTCAAGGATATCCCTGGCTGGAAATGTTTAGGCATAAGTCATATCATTATTGCTAGGTGCTGCCCTGACTTGAATCTCCTAAAAGAAATTACTATAACCAGTACTTGGGAGTTAGGAATACCTATACCAGCTCTTTGACTGGCAGCTGCGTGATCTTGAGAAATTCACTTCCCTTGGCTGCACGTTCATCATCTATAAAATTGGCAGGTGCTTTCTAAGAGTCCTTCTACATTTTATGTTAGATTTAAAATTCTAGACTTAAAATAACCTCAGTTTTTTATATTGCATCTTGACTGGGACAAGCTTAACAATTTCTATCATAATTAAGATGCAGTAACAAAAAGTTGAACTTTTTGTAGTCAACTTTCCAATATTATTCAGAAGTTTTCAGACTATCTTACAACGTTTTTCTTCTTTTAAGTTTGGGGTTATCGAATCTAAGCAGCAGAAGAACCCTTAGTATATCCTCGTTATCTTATAGTAAAAATCACATCTGGTTTGTGTAATCACCCGAGGGTAGCAATTTAGTAATGTCTTTCAAAAACTGCAAAGGTCATCTCTCATGATCCTATAGTCTCCTTCTTGGAAACTATCGTAAGGAAATTATCAGAAATTTGAACAAAGATTTATACAGAGAGTTAATGAGCCAGGCTACTTAACAAAGCAAAATAATAATAATAATAATAGTAATAAACACAATTGTTTATTACTAATAATAATAGTTATTATTAATAAAATTATTAATAGTAATAAACACAGATGTCGAGTAACAGGTGAACAGCTAGATAGGCAGATGATAGACTGGTAGACAGATGATACATAGATAAACATAATAGGTAGATAGATAGGTAGACATGATAGATGATAGACAGATCATAGACAGGTAGACGATAGATTAGATAGATAAATAGATAATAGATGGGTAGACAGATGATACATAGATAGACAGGTAGACAGACAGACATGTAGACAGATGATACATAGAAGATAGATAGATGATAGGTAGATAGATAGATAGATGATAGGTAGACAGATGATAGGTAGATAGATAGATGATAGGTAGACAGATTATAGATAGATACATAGATACATAGATGATAGATAGACAAGTAGATAGGCAGATAGAGAGATGATAGATAGGTAGACAGATGATAGGTAGATAGATAGATGATAGAGAGATGATAGATAAATACATAGATAGATAGATAGACAGGTAGACAGATGATAGGTAGATAGAGTGATGATAGATGGATAGATAGACAGGTAGATAGTAGGTAGGTATGTAGGTAGATAGACAGATGATAGGTAGACAGATGATAGATAGACAGATGATAGGTAGACAGATGATAGATAGATAGATAGATAGATAGATAGATAGATAGATAGATAGATGATAGACAGATGATAGGTAGATAGATAGGTAGACAGATGATGATAGATGATAGGTAGATAGATAATAGATAGACAGATGATAGACAGGTAAACATGATAGATAGACATGATAGGTAGATAGACAGGTAGATAGATGATAGACAAGTAGACAGATGATAGATGGATAGACAGGTAGACAAATGATAGATGATAGATAGATAGAGACTGTTAGACTAGATAGATAGAAAGACAGATAATGGATACATAGATAGGTAGACAGATGATAGATAAACAGGTAGATAGATAGATGGACAGATAAAGTAAATCCATACAATAGAATGTTATCACAATATTACCAATGATTTTTAAAAGCCGCTTTACAACAGGGGAAATGCTCCTGACATATATTTTCAAAATCAGATTGGAAAACAATTCTTCAAAATCTTAACAGCAACTCTCCCTAGGCAGGGGCCTTTCTGGGTAATTTTTATTTTCATACTTATGCTTTTCTATATATTTTCCAAATTCTTTAATAATTCCAATTACTTTAACAATCCGAAAAACAGTGACCTTTTTTTTTTTGAGATGGAGTCTCTCTCTCTTTTGCCCAGGTTGGAGTGCAGCGGCATGATCTTGGCTCACTGCAAACTCTGCCTCCTGGGTTCAAGTGATTCTCCTGCCTCGGCCTCCCAGGTAGCTGGGATCAAAGGCGTGTGCCACCACACCAAGGTAATTTTTTTTTTTTTTTCAAGACGGAGTTTCACTCTTGTTGCCCAGGCTGGAGTACAATGGCTCCATCTTGGCTCACCACAACCTCCACCTCCCGGGTTCAAGCGATTCTCCTGCCTCAGCCTTCGGAGTAGCTGGGTTGTGCCACCATGCCTGGCTAATTTTTTTGTATTTTTAGTAGAGACAGGGTTTCTCCATGTTGGTCTGGCTGGTCTCGAACTCCTGACCTCTGGTGATCCACCCGCCTCGGCCTCCCAAAGTGCTGGGATTACAGGCATGAGCCACCGGGCCCAGCCTCATTTTTTATATTTTTGGGGGAAAAGGGGTTTCATCATGTTGGCCAGGCTGGTCTCGAACTCCTGACCTCGAGAGATCCACTCTCCTTGGCCTCCCGAAGTGTTGGTATTACAGGTGTGAGCCACTCCACCCGGCCAAAACAGTGACTTTTAAAAAGAAAAGTCATCAGCCGATAGCGGTGGCTGACGCTTGTAATCTCAGCACTTTGGGAGGCCGGGGCGGGCAGATCACGAGGTCAGGCGATTGAGACCATCCTGGCTAACACAGTGAAATCCCGTCTCCACTGAAAATACAAAAAAATTAGGTGGGCCTAACAGCGGGTGCCGTCTCGGGAGGCTGAGGCAGGAGAATGGCGTGAACCTGGGAGGTGGAACTTGCAGTGAGCCGAGATCGCACCGCTGCACTCCAGCCTGGGTGACAGAGCGAGACTCCGTCTTAAAAAAAAAAAAAAAAAAGAGAGAACCCATCGTGCTTTTCTAAGCCCTGTGGTGTTGAAGGCTTTGTTTGGTTCTTTAGTGGATTCATAGCTGAAGTGGAGAATCTAGCAACCCACTTGCTTTCAAACAGGACCCAGTGCATTGTGGTGTTCAATAAAGCTTTGGTTCATGATCAAATGAAGACTTGGAGAGAAAAAAATAAAGTATGAAGAGTCAAGTAAAATAATTTTTATTTTCAAATGAATGCTGAATAATTTTTTTTTTTTTTAAGACAGAGTGTTATTCTGTTGTCCAGGCTGAAGTACAATGATGCAATCTCAGCTCACTGCAACCTCCACCTCCTGGGTTCAAGCGATTCTCCTGCCTCAGCCTCCCAAGTAACTGAAACTACAGGTGCATGCCATCATGCCCGACTAATTTTTGTATTTTTAGTAGAGATGGATTTTCACCACCTTGGCCAGGCTGGTCTTGAACTCCTGAGCTCAAGTGATCCGCCTGCCTTGGCCTCCCGAAGTGCTGAGATTACAGGCGTGAGCTACCACGCCTGGCCTGAACACTACAGAAAATAATTGTGATGAATGGAGAGGGAAGAGTGATCACAGGAGCCTGGTGGAAACGGAAGTCTTTATGGGGGACACCTGTATTCATCTGCAGAGGCTACCATAACAAAATACCACAGACGGGGTAACTTAAGCAACAGAAATTTATTTTCTCACAGTTCTTGAGGCTTGAAGTCCATGTTCAAGGTGTACCTTTGATTTCTCCTGAAATCAAATTCTTCCCTTGACTTTCCTGGTCTGTACAACTGCGTCACTGGTGTCTCCTCTGTGAGTCTAAATTTCCTCTTTTTATAAAGACACAAGTCAGATTGGATTAGAGCCCAGCCTAACAACTGCATTTTAACTTATCACCCCCTTACAGGTCCTATCTCCAAATGCAGTCACATTCTGAGGTACTGGGCATTAGGGCTTCAATATGTGAACTTGGCGGGACACAATTTAGCCCTTAACACCACCCATCCCAAGTGATTCCCGCTGAGAGGCTGAGCGGCAGGAAAACTGGGCAGACAATTATCCATCAACTGCCAGCAAGTGTTGGTGGAGAGATGCTCGTGGAACCGAGGAGGAGAGGCACTAATTCCCTGGCATTTCCAGCCAAAGGCCACAGACATCATGCCTGAGGAGGTAAGTATGGGCAACTCCTGCTGAAACAGCAGACAAAGATTTTTACCTGGAGCCCAAAGGTCCCTGTAGGGACATTTTTGGAAGAAGAGTGAGATACCAAGTTAGAAGAGTCAGAATGCAAGAAATTCTTTCCTCCTTGGCTAAGAAATTAGACTTGACTCTATAGATAGTGGGGAATCATTAGACACTATTTATATAATACTTGCATAACTTCCCTCTCAACTTCCCTGATTTTTGTTTTGCTTTGTTTTGTTTTTAACCCCAGGGACTAAAAGTGACCGTTCTATATGAGACTATAGAAGTGTTGCTTATGAACACAGAGCACTTAAATAAAGATAATCTTGGCAAACAAGTCTTGGGGTTGAAATAAAAGATAGCCTTTGTTCTGCCAAATAAAAATATCACAAAATTGACGTAAACACTGTTGTGCTTCACTGTACTCACACAGCCAAAGCAAAAAGTCAAGTCCATTATCCACATAATTCTGTTTTATTTATGGAGATTCTGGCTTTACTGGAGGATGCCTACCTAGTCTTACTCTCTTCCAGAAAATAATTAAATCCTGAGCCATCTAAATGCTAGAGGTAAAATGAACATTCTTTCTAGAATTTTCTTCTTTAAAATATGGAGTTCTCGTATTGTACAGACTGTCCAATTCTTTCCTAACCTTTGACTTCCTCTGCTACCCTTAAGAGTTGCCAAGTTCCCCACCAAAGATCCCGAGAGGAAGGTAGTGACAAGAAAACTGTCAACGGGCTGTGATGGAGCTTGCTTTTCCTATTGAAATAGAGATTTTAGGTCAGGGATCCAAACAAAAAACCAAAACAAAACAAACTCATCGAGATGCAGGCCCCTAAATTGAGACTAACACTACTTAACTTTTAATTTAAAAGAGAGATGGAACAGAATGCCATTGGCTTCCCACAAAAAGTGGCACTGTTCCCTACTTAAGCAAAATAGATTTAATTTGCCTTCTATTTTAAGACTTGGCCCCATCTTCTGTCCCTACCCTTGCTGTCCTGTTACCTCGTCTGTCTTCCAGACTAGTGTTTTCATCTTTGCAAGCCACCTTCATTCCTTTTCGGAACAAGACACAAATAAAGACTCACGTACCCCAACAAATAATATTTGAGGGCCCTTGTTGATGGTGCCACTAAGGCTTTTCTTCTTTTCCCCATTTTGTCTCCTGAAAGGCTGGAGTGTGGGAAAGGAAACAACCCAGTCTTAATCATGTATATTCATAAGTGGGTGCTGGTGAAGTTAAAGTTCAGAAAGCATCCAACAGAGGGCCTATTATTTGCACCCTGGATAGTTACTATGCGTTTGTGTCCCCCAGAATTCATATGCGGAAACCCTAAGCCCCAATGTGGTATTAGGTAATTAGGTTTAGATGAGGTCATGAAAGCAAGCCCTAAGGCCCCAAGGGATTAGTGCCCTTATAAGAAGAGGAAGATAAACCAGAGCTTCCTCTTTCTGCCATGTGAGGATATGTTGAGAAGGCTGTCTGCTGGCCAGGAAGAGAGCGCTCACCATACACAATCTGCCCATACCTTGATTTTGGACTTCCCAGCCTCCAGAACTGTAAGAAATAAATATCTGTTATTTAAGCTAGACAGTCTATGGTATTTTGTTATAGCAGCCCGAGCTGGCTTCAGACCTCCAGGGATTGCATCAGCCCAGACTTGAAGGTAAAGCAGCAAACCTCCAGGGAGTTTTCCCTCTGAGCCACCTGGCAAGTCATGTGCGTGGGCCACAACAGCACTAATGCATTTCCATCAGTTCTCTGCTGAGTGCCTGAACTGGTGTAGCCTTGGCCAGCCTTGAGGATTCCAGAGCCTTGGCTTAGCAATTTCTTTCTCCCTTATGAGAACTGGAAACACCAGTCTTTATGTCTCTGATGCTCACCCCAGAGTTTCTTACACTCATAGCATTTGGTGGAGCTTCACAGAGTAAAATTTTTCTCCTATGCATTCTCTTGGGAGCTGGCCTTTTCTCTTACTGCTAATGTGACAGTTTCCATAAAATATCACTATGTGCCATCTCTCTAAATTTATGGCTAATTTACTTTTCTTCTAGCTCATTCAATGAAAAGCAGTCACAATAAATTACACATTGCGTTTTTTAGCTGGGCAGACATTCCAAGTTGACAACAATATCTTAATTACAGAAGCTTGTCCTGTTCATCTAAATGGAGACCAATAAGACTTAATTGCTTGAATTGGGGAGATGGGGTTGATTCTAAAACCTGTGTCACTGCCAAGATATTTGCTGCCTACTAAGCAAGCTGATCATGTTTCCCTGAAGCAATTTACACAGAGCACAGTGGAGCAGAGTTAGGATAATTATTCTGAAATTAATCTATATGAAAACCCACATAAACTCGCTTGACATTTGGATTGTGATCAAAACACAATTTGACTTCTCCTCTCTTGTTGTCTTCAAGTTTTATCTAGTAAGGGTCATCTTTGCTGGCACCTGCATCACTCAGGCCTTCCTGCAGTCTCTTGAAGGCCCAAACATAGTCTCAATTCAGTAAAAGGAATGTCTTCCCTCCCTCCCCAGGGTGGAACTATTTTTGGGTGGGAAGCCTGATGGGTTTTTACTCTCTTCCTGACTGCTTGCCAGGTGGAGGGTCAAAGGGCATCAGAGAAAGAGAAGCGGAGGCAGAAGACGGTTCCTATTGCAATGGGACATCCCAAGTTGGGCCCTGCTCCCGTGCCTGGCAGACTGTTAAGGCTGATGCTCTTGCAGGGCCCTTTCAGAAATCCCCTGCTGGCCCCTCTCCCCTGTGAGGGGAAGTTCCTTTGATGGGGCATATACATCTCCATCCCCAATAACCCCTTCGTCAACCTGAGACACCTCCAGGTTACCCCTCCAGTGTCCCACAGCTGGGGCCTCCTGGACCAGACACATCACAGTCTCTATCTTAGTCCATTCCTGCTGTTAACACAATAGCACAGAGTGGATAATTGATCAGCAATGATAATTCATATCCTACAATTTTGAAGGCTGGGAAGCCCAAGATCAAGGTCCTAGTGGGTTTATGGTGGGGGCTGTCCTCTGCTTCCAAAATGGCACCTTGTCTCTGCATCCTTTGGAGGGGACGAATGCTGTGTCCCTTGGCAGAGGGCTGAAGGGCAAAAAGGGGGGCCTAACTAGTTCCCTCCAGTCCTTTTATAAGGCTCTAATCACATCCTTGAGGGGTGGAGCCTCATGGCCTAATCGCCTCCTAAAGGCATCACCTCTCTCAATACTGTTGCTTTGGGGATGAAGTTTCAACATGAATTTGGAGGTACACAAATATTCAAACCATAGTAGCCCCACAGCTGCCTTCCTGCTCCCGCAGATGTGGGGAGCAGGGAGCCCCAAGTCCAGTAGCTCCCTAGCACCTCCAAAACACTTAGTCATCTCTGGCCTTCAGATTTTTTTCACAGCACTTAAACCCCAGTCCATGGAGACAGAGGCCAGCCCTCAGGGGCTCCCAATGGCATTAACATATTGTCAAAGCTCTCAAAGCTCCTCTGGAAATCTTCCTGGTCTACACTCTGGGGAGGGGTAGATGGGACTTGCAGCACAGCCCCGTGTTGCTCTATCACAGCTCACTGCAGTCTCAAACTCCTGGGTTCAAGCCATCCTCTGCCTCAGCCTCCTGCGTAGATGGGACTACAGGTGTGTGCTATCGAGAACTGTCTCTAAAAGTAGGATTTCAGATAACAGCTGTTGTCTGGTAAGGGAGAGTTCCTTTACAGTAGTCCTTTCGATGTCTGCCACAGGGCCAGGCATGGTGGTTCACACCTGCAATCCCAGCACTTTGAGAAGTCAAAGCGGGAGGATCACTGTTCTGTGTCCTGCCTTGTCTTCCTTAGCATCTTTCCCTGCTGACACAGAGATCTCTTTCATTTGTCTAATAGCTGGTTGTATTTCTTTGTTGGTTAATGTATTTATCAATTCTCTGTTGAAGGCTTTGAAGCATTATTGTTTCTACAAGTGATATGGTCTGGCTGTGTCCCCACTCAAATCTCATCTTGAATTGTGGCTCCCATAATTCCCACGTGTTGTGGGAGGGACCCGGTGGGAGACAACTGACTCATGGGAAGGTTTCTCCCATACTGTTCTCCTAGTAGAGAAAAAGTCTCACAAGGTCTGATGGTATTATCAGGGGAAGCCCCTTTTGCTTGGTTCTCATTGTCTCTCTTCCCTGCCACCCTTTAAGATGTGCCTTTTGCCTTCTACCGTGATTGTGAGGCCACCCCAGGCACTTGTAACTGTGAATCCATTAAACCTGTTTTTCTTTATAAATTACCCAGAGTTTGGTATGTCTTTTTCAGCAGCATGAAAATGGACTGATAACGACAAGTTGATCTC
>NW_012121265.1:5211529-5230848 GCF_000951035.1 Colobus angolensis palliatus | reverse complement strand
ACCCCAGTCTGTAAGCCCCGGGGGACTTCCTTGGGTGGCCCAGGAATCCCTCAGCACTTTGGAAAGCCCTGAGCCAATGCAACCCTCCTTCTGCACACGGAGAGACTCAGACCTAAAAGGGAAAGCCACGGCGGGTGGGTCCTGGGTCCTTCTCACCACCCTATGCAGTTGGCCTCCTGGCTTGCAGGCTTCAGAAGGCACCTATTGGAGCCCTGTGCCTTCCCCAGGTCAAGTCCTCTCCCTGGTCACTGCTCTGCACCAAGTGCCAGGCCTGACTTTTACTGTCCTCAGACTCAGGCCCTGCCTCTTCATCCCCGTAAACCCGAGGCTCCTGCAAGCCCCTTTCCCCACCTGTGTGTGTTCTACAACGGAGGCACCTGGGCTGGGGCAGCGACTATTTACCTTGTTGAGGCAAAGGATAAGCGTGACTTGCTTTGTTTGATGTTGCTACGTTATTAGAAAAAATAAAACCACAGGCCCGACAAAGAGGTTTCAGATACGACTGGATGGCACCATCTCCCAGGGCCATGGGGGCTGAGGCCAGGGCCCAGGCTGGGTGATGAGAATCACCAGGACACAAAGACAGCAGACTCTGTGATGACGATGCAGAAAAATGACAAGGGGATTACATCACTCTCCCGGAAGCTTTGGAGTCCACCTGCTTCCCTAACGAGGCATTTCTTAAGGCCTGAAATGGCTAAGGCCTCACCCCGCTGAGTCCTTCCTTTTCTTACATCCTGTGCCTTCCGTTTGCTTCCCCGCCCTCTGCTCGCCACCTTTGCCCTGTCATTTGTTTCCCCGCTCCCTGCTCCTTGCACCCACTCCTTCTCGCTGTATCTGGCCTCCACATGTCTATTCTCTGCCTTTTCTTGTTGGCTGTCTTTTCCTTCTGTCCTTCTATCCTGCCCTTCTTTCTGTTTCTCCTTTAGCTGTGTGCAGGAACACACTTACTTGCACACAAGCACATACAATGCAGGTATGCACATGCATACACAATCCCACACAAGTTCACACTCAGAGAACTACACACAACCACAGGCAGAAGCATGCGCACATGCATGCCCACACGCACACACAATGCATGTGTGAACCCACACGATCATCCACAATCACGTACAGTCCCGCATAGACAATCTCATACAGCTTATGCTCACACAGTCACACACACACACACACTCACCTCTCTCTAGACCAAGCTAAGTAAACTCAGAAGAGACGTGCTTTTAACCCACAGGCTTGTTGACGCCTCTTTGTACTAAGAGTGATAAGCAACACAGGAGTGTCTCAGCTAATATTAAATAAGTCTGAAGCCAGGGGCCAATAAGCTAGGAGTTCTCTTGTATAAAACTGGTTCCAGCCATGGCACCCCCTGGAAAGGAGCCTTCTGTCTCAGTCATTTGAGCAGGTGGCGACCTCAGCAGCTGCAGCTAGACTGCTAAGAGATGGGACTCCCCATAACTTTTGAAGACGGTTGTGGTTAGAGTTTGGAGGCCTACTTTGGTTTTGATCTTCTGAGACTGGGTTTAGAAAGGAAGCATTATTTTGAGAAGGGAGATTGTAATCACATTGGCTTTTTTGATTGACGTCTGCAGTCTGGCTTAAAGGGTTTCTTAGGAGAGATGCAGGGTTTGCTACTTAAGTTGAAAGCAGGCTGGTAGGTCTACCAGGTCAAAGAACAGAAACTAAGGGATTCTGAGTTTTCATCGTGGCCCTGCTACTACAAATCAGCTGCTTGACACAAAGGTCAACTGACTTCTCAAGGCCTCAAATGACCTAATCTTGCCATGTCAGTATCCTAATAATCCATTGCCTAACTAAAAATTTTGTGCAGAAAATTATCGATTAGGGTTGAAAAATAACAAACAGGAAGTTACAAACTATTCTTTTTTTTTTTTTTTTTTTGAGACAGTGTCTCACTCTGTTACCCAGGCTGGAGTGCAGTCACATGATCACAATCACGGCCCACTGCAGCCTCAACCTCCCAGGGTCAAGCAATCCTCCCACCTCAGCCTCCCAAGGCAGGTAGCAGGGACTACAAGCACATGTCACCATGCCTGGCTAATTTTGTGTGCATTGGATGGGGAAAGAGTTAACATCTGAGAAGATAAAAGTAGAATCTGAAAGGAGGGAAGCAACAAAGAGTCTGGAAATGTGGCAGGGCCGGGGCAGGGTTGGGTTTGGAGTGGGAGGCATGTGGAGACAGGTTTGGGAACAGCCTCAGTAGGGGAGAAGTTGGAATCTGGAAGAATTTAGAAACAGGTTTCTGAAGGACTTCAGGCCCTTTATGCTTTTTTTGCTTATTTCTTTTTGAGCTTTTCTCTTAGGTTTGGGAGTTTGCCAAAGGAATGTGCTCTGCAAGTAAGTCAACAAATAGTTCCTGAGGATCTGCTCTATGAAAAGCCCAAATTGTCTTTGAACAGCATGCATTGTTTAAAAATGTTTAATTGTGGTAAAACATACGTGACATAAAATTTGCCATCGACTATTTTTTAAACAATATTTTAGATGATGCATAATAGATATACACAGTTTCAGGGCTGCCGTCAACCATCTTTAAGTGCACAGTTCAGTTAAGTATATTCACACTGTTATACAACCAATCTCCAAAACATTTCCATTACCGTTAAACAACAGTTCTCCATTTTCCTCCCCCTGGACCCTGGCAACTGCCCTTCTACCTTCTGTTTCTATGAGTTTGGTTACTCTAGATACCTCATGGAAGTGGGATCATTCAGTCATTGTCTTTGTGTTGCAGAGCAAGCATTTTAAAGTCCTGCCATGTGTCCATCACTGTGTGTGATTCTGAAATAGAAAAGGAGGATCTTTAAAAATGGATCTTTTTTTCGCTACCACTGTCATCAGCAAAGCTGGGCAAAGGGCAGACCCTGGCTATGGCCTCTCACATTGCCGCAGTCCCTGGCATAAGTGCCTCACCCAAACTTCTATTGTGGCCCTAACTTTCCTCCCTGCCCCCATCCAATGCTGCCTGGACCAGCTGTCACACCGGACTCTGGGACAAATTAATTCACAAGAAACTGTCAACGGCTGACAGAGTAATAAGTCAGATTGTATTTCAACGTAAAGAACGAAATATCTTTTTAACAAAAATATAGAGAAGGGGGTCTCACTATGTTGCCCAGGCTGGTCTCAAACTCCTGGGCTCAAGGGATCCTCCTGCCTCAATCTCTCGAGTATCTATAGCTGTGTGCCGACAAGAACTAAATCTCTAAAACTGAAACTTCAGATGACGGCAGTAGCCTGGTAAGGGAGAGCCCGTTCACAGCGGTCCTTTAGGTGTCTGCACAAAGTGACTGCGTTTCTCTCTGCCCGTCACTGTAAGCCTGTGGCCCTCAGGACAAAACACTTTGCCTTATAGGTACATCCTAGGAAGAATTCATCCCACTGAAGTTGCCATCAACTGGCAGAGCACTCAACTGGCAGTGGTGTGGACCTGCTGTCTCCCTGCTCTGTGCTGGAGTGGAGCCCCTGTGAACTGCCTCTGCCACAGGCAAAGTTCTGAGGGAAACTAGAGAAACTGGACTGACTCAGGGGAACCATTTATGACACCAGATAAAAGACCTTAGAATGCCAGCCTCTTCAGGGCCACGGCTGTAGGGGCCTACTTCCTGTCTTAGTTCAGGTTCTAGAAGCAGAGCCTAAGACAGGGATTCCAGGGCATGTGATTTCTCCAGGGAGTGCCCTTCAGGAAAAACCTCCACGAGCATTAGGGAAGGATGGGCCAAGAAAGGATGGGTCTTGGGTAAAGCCGAGCTGTGACGTGAGGCCCAAGGGCCACTGGGGCATTTCCATAGGGCAGTCACACCGTCCTTCAGTGAAGGGGGCTGGCCTTTGTGCCTCCTCATCAGTCAGCCTCTGGCTGCAGTAGCAGGACTAACCTCCCAGGTCACAGCAGCTTGGGACAAAGTCCCTGCCTGGTAAAAGGATCTGGCTGGTTCTTTCAGGGGAATGTAACATCTGCATGACTCATGCGTACAAACCACCCACACGCTAGGAATCTGAAGTGGTTGCTCCTAGAAACAGAAATAAACGACCGTCCAGTGATGAAGAGTTTTCCCCAGCAAAGAGACAACTGGGAAGAGCTTTCCAGTGTGAGAACCCAGGTTGTGGTGTAAGGTAACTAATGATTTACATAAAGCCAACTTCTATATTACCTGATACATGGTGAAATATGGACACAGTGCTTTTTGAGAGGCAGAGAAAAATAACTCAGTACACAAGTTTACTGCCTGTAAAACCCAACACCATAAAATTCCCTCCAATAAGAATCGGCACCAGACAGGCATTGAAATATTTAGCATCTTCTGAGATGTAATTACTACTCCGCTGTGTGCATCTGTGTTTGCTGTGCCCTCTGAATGGAACAGGATGCGATTTCACTGAATTGGCAGATTTCTCCACCTGGCTTTTGAGCAGTTGGTCATTTTACAGGCTGGTGGTGAATGCCTTTCCCCAAACCCCCAGCACACCGGCAGGCACCCTCTGCCCCCAGCTCCCAAATCCAAGAGAAAAACTCAAAGAGAACTCAACCAAGGGTGGATGGTTTTTCTGTCAGTTACCTCCTTTCTGATCCTTCCAGAACCCACAACGGCCAGTCGGCTGTGACACTGGGGGCAGATCAAGAGTCTATAAATGACATATGACTAAGAAGCAGAGGGATACCAGCTGCTTATTGACAAAGTGGGTGGCTCTCAGTGAGGCGTGGAAGGACAGAACTAGCCCAGGCCAGCTGGGAGGCCTTGGCACATAAAACAGAGCCTGCTGGGTCACAGCACAGCCACTGTCATTATGTGAAACTTGAACCTGAGCTTCTACCCAACAAGCTATCTCATATGGGTTTCTCCTTGGTTTCTTGCAGGATTTATACTCACCAAGGTAGCACTGATTTCAAGAAAGTAGCTTCTCTGTTTCTTTATGGCTGAATACTGGGTCAACTAGCGGTTTGCCCAACCGAGAAATTCAGGGTGATGAGACTGTGCCCGTTAGGGTGGGGTGCCCCCTTCAAACTCCTGCATCCTGTGGGCACATGGGCTTCAGTCCCAAGGAGTTAGCCTCGTTGGGTTACACATCCAGTGCTGGGGCCAGCGAAAGAATCCAGATTCCCTAATCACAGGAAAAAGGTACCTCCTCCGCTGCCAAAGTTCACTGTCAACTCTGTCCCAGGGCCCCAACAGCGCTAACACCAGCCCCCCCTCCACCAGTGTAGAACGGTGGGTCATAAGGTGCTGGCATGGATGTGGAGATCAGCTAGTTCAGGAGGCTTCACACTGGCTTTGGCTTACAGTCTTTAAATAAAAGTAAAATGTAAAGATGAGGCAGCTCAGGTCAGTGCAGAGGGGAGACCTGACTCCTGCTCACTCGCCTACCCCAGTCTGTAAGCCCCGGGGGACTTCCTTGGGTGGCCCAGGAATCCCTCAGCACTTTGGAAAGCCCTGAGCCAATGCAACCCTCCTTCTGCACACGGAGAGACTCAGACCTAAAAGGGAAAGCCACGGCGGGTGGGTCCTGGGTCCTTCTCACCACCCTATGCAGTTGGCCTCCTGGCTTGCAGGCTTCAGAAGGCACCTATTGGAGCCCTGTGCCTTCCCCAGGTCAAGTCCTCTCCCTGGTCACTGCTCTGCACCAAGTGCCAGGCCTGACTTTTACTGTCCTCAGACTCAGGCCCTGCCTCTTCATCCCCGTAAACCCGAGGCTCCTGCAAGCCCCTTTCCCCACCTGTGTGTGTTCTACAACGGAGGCACCTGGGCTGGGGCAGCGACTATTTACCTTGTTGAGGCAAAGGATAAGCGTGACTTGCTTTGTTTGATGTTGCTACGTTATTAGAAAAAATAAAACCACAGGCCCGACAAAGAGGTTTCAGATACGACTGGATGGCACCATCTCCCAGGGCCATGGGGGCTGAGGCCAGGGCCCAGGCTGGGTGATGAGAATCACCAGGACACAAAGACAGCAGACTCTGTGATGACGATGCAGAAAAATGACAAGGGGATTACATCACTCTCCCGGAAGCTTTGGAGTCCACCTGCTTCCCTAACGAGGCATTTCTTAAGGCCTGAAATGGCTAAGGCCTCACCCCGCTGAGTCCTTCCTTTTCTTACATCCTGTGCCTTCCGTTTGCTTCCCCGCCCTCTGCTCGCCACCTTTGCCCTGTCATTTGTTTCCCCGCTCCCTGCTCCTTGCACCCACTCCTTCTCGCTGTATCTGGCCTCCACATGTCTATTCTCTGCCTTTTCTTGTTGGCTGTCTTTTCCTTCTGTCCTTCTATCCTGCCCTTCTTTCTGTTTCTCCTTTAGCTGTGTGCAGGAACACACTTACTTGCACACAAGCACATACAATGCAGGTATGCACATGCATACACAATCCCACACAAGTTCACACTCAGAGAACTACACACAACCACAGGCAGAAGCATGCGCACATGCATGCCCACACGCACACACAATGCATGTGTGAACCCACACGATCATCCACAATCACGTACAGTCCCGCATAGACAATCTCATACAGCTTATGCTCACACAGTCACACACACACACACACTCACCTCTCTCTAGACCAAGCTAAGTAAACTCAGAAGAGACGTGCTTTTAACCCACAGGCTTGTTGACGCCTCTTTGTACTAAGAGTGATAAGCAACACAGGAGTGTCTCAGCTAATATTAAATAAGTCTGAAGCCAGGGGCCAATAAGCTAGGAGTTCTCTTGTATAAAACTGGTTCCAGCCATGGCACCCCCTGGAAAGGAGCCTTCTGTCTCAGTCATTTGAGCAGGTGGCGACCTCAGCAGCTGCAGCTAGACTGCTAAGAGATGGGACTCCCCATAACTTTTGAAGACGGTTGTGGTTAGAGTTTGGAGGCCTACTTTGGTTTTGATCTTCTGAGACTGGGTTTAGAAAGGAAGCATTATTTTGAGAAGGGAGATTGTAATCACATTGGCTTTTTTGATTGACGTCTGCAGTCTGGCTTAAAGGGTTTCTTAGGAGAGATGCAGGGTTTGCTACTTAAGTTGAAAGCAGGCTGGTAGGTCTACCAGGTCAAAGAACAGAAACTAAGGGATTCTGAGTTTTCATCGTGGCCCTGCTACTACAAATCAGCTGCTTGACACAAAGGTCAACTGACTTCTCAAGGCCTCAAATGACCTAATCTTGCCATGTCAGTATCCTAATAATCCATTGCCTAACTAAAAATTTTGTGCAGAAAATTATCGATTAGGGTTGAAAAATAACAAACAGGAAGTTACAAACTATTCTTTTTTTTTTTTTTTTTTTGAGACAGTGTCTCACTCTGTTACCCAGGCTGGAGTGCAGTCACATGATCACAATCACGGCCCACTGCAGCCTCAACGGTTTACGCCATTCTCCTGCCTCAGCCTCCCGAGTAGCTGGGACTACAGGCCCCGCCACCTCGCCCGGCTAGTTTTTTGTATTTTTTTTTTAGTAGAGACGGGGTTTCACCGGGTTAGCCAGGATGATCTGGATCTCCCGACCTCGTGATCCGCCCGTCTCGGCCTCCCAAAATGCTGGGATTACAGGCTTGAGCCACCGCGCCCGGCCTCTTATTTCTTTTTAATGTATTTGAGGCAAACATAATGGTTTAGGATTCCCTGTTAGATGGTAGTTTGAAGACACTTACGGTGAAGACAAGTAGACTTTCAACTAAAGTGACCATGGCGCCTGAGCCCTTTATCAGGAAAAGTAGTCTGATAAGAATAAGGAAAGTAGGACAGAATATCTAAAATGGGGACCTTTCCAGAGAGTCTGCAGTATGTGGTAGTTTTTTGATATTCAGTCATCGCCAAGGGCAATGATGTAGTATTGGATAATAATCAGTGCCCAGAATAAGTTCTCCCACAAATCGCAAAAATGCTAAAGTTTAATGTATTCTGTTTAAGCAGAAAGGAATAATAAGAACATAATCTCTCTCTGTATATATGAAGAAATATATATGGAGAGAAATATAGAGAGATATATGGAGTTATAATACATATATATGATTTAGACAGAATTTAATCTTCCTATGGGTTAAAAATGTGATGGTTCACACCTGTAATCCCAGTGCTTTGGGAGGCTGAGGCAGGAAGATCACTTGAGGCCAAGGGATCTAGACCAGCCTGGGCAACATAGCAAGATCTCCATCTCTACACAAAAATAAAAAATTAGCTGAGAGAGATGGCACACACCTGTAAGACTGAGGCGAGAGGACCGCTTGAGCCCAGGAGTTTGAGGCTGCAGTGAGCTACGTCACACCACTGTACTCCAGCCTGGATGACAAAGTGAGACTGAGTCTCAAATACATATATTTATCTTACAAAATGTTTAAAATAAAAAAATGTTTGGGTCCTAAACAGGCAAGCCCTCATCTCTGTGGAAAAACTCATATATCACCATGACATATTTTGCAAGAGTCCCAAGTAGCAGGGATTTCCCCATATGCAATTCATAAGCAATTCTCAAGTGCCTAGTAGCTGTGGGGAATTGGTTGCTTTTATAGCTTTGAAGACACACCAGTTGATACTATGGCAGGACATTAGTTGTCTCTTGCTTCTGTAACAAATTACAACAAGCTTAGTGGTTTAAAACAACATACATTTATTATCTTACAGTTCTATAGGTCAGAAGACTAAAATAGGTCCCACTGGGCTAAAATCAAGGTGTTGGCAGGACTGTGTTTCCCTATGGAGTTTCTAGGGAAGAAATTGGAAATTGTTTCCTTGTCTTTTTCAGCTTCTGGAAGCCCCTCACATTCCTTGGTTCGTGGCCCCTTCCTCCATCTTCAAAGCCATCAGTGGCAGGTAAAGTCCTTCTCATGTTGCATCCATCTGACCCACAGTCATGTCTTCCTCTCTCCACAGCTGGGAAAGTTCATCTCTTTTGAAGGATTCATCGGATTAGATTGGGCCCACTGAATAATCAAGGATAATCTCCCCATCTCACAATCCTTAAAATTAATCATATTTGCAAATTCCCTTTTGCCATGTGAGGTAACATATTCACAGGTTCCAGACATTAGGAGGTGGGCATCATTCTAGTGCCATTATTCTGCCGATCATAGTCAAGTAGAGGACAGGATTCCAGACTTGGAATTAGCAGAAGTCGATGCAAGCTCAATTAAGAAATGGCAGCAAACTATCACACAACTAGAGTAAGGCATGGAATTGCTCTGAATTTGTACTTTCTCCCTTGGTCAAAACAAACAAGCAAACAAACAAAAACAAAAAAGAAAAGAAAATAGGAAGTGTTCTCTATTTCATTAACTATGTTAGAGAGCAATCTGAGGCTGTCACACTCCAAAAGCAGGACACACAGTCCTAGGAGAAAGCCATTTGCAATGTCCTGGGGGAAGCAGGGCACTGAGAGAGCTCGGCACTTGTCAGAACATGTCAGGAACTACCAGCTTCAGAGAAAATAGCTACCTGATCAGTATGTTGGGTTTGACATCTTTGAGCAAGTCTCCAGGGTGCATTTCAGGAGACTTGGGCTCTAGCACAGTGACAGTAAGGGAGGAGAAAACAAAGATGGTTGAAACCCTTGTATCCCTGGATTCTAGTTACATATGATTTAGTGAAGGCATCAAGCATGTGCATAAATACACCGCAGGATGAAAAAGACTACAGCCTGAGGAGGAATAGACTACAGGACTCATGCCTATGATCCATCCAGGTTACTGCTTTGTCTCTGATAGAGACCCAAAGGAACAGTTTTGGGATAGGTCAGCCAAACGGAAAGGCCAAGAACATCCCCTAAATGTGCCTGCCTTCCCTCTAATAATCCATTATGGTTCTATCTTACATTAATTCCTTTAATCTCATTTTTAAAACCCTAATGCAATTGCATAGGCCTTTCAGACTCTGAAAGCATTCAGAGCAGATGTGGTACCTTTTTTTTTCTTTTCTTTTTTTAATAACATAGAAGTTTGTGAAATGCCTCCTGTCTTTTTTCCTACTAGGGATCCGGATGGCCTGGCTATCTGCCTCCCCAGGATAAAAGTAGTGAGGCACCTGTTTTTTGAGCTTAGTGTTGGCAAATGTGGCTAATACCCAACTGTCCAGGTGTTCATGAGAGGCTTACTATATTCTTAGCAGTGTGCTTGTTCATCATATTGGAACAAGATTTTTCCACATGGAGTTGTAGGGTTTTTGGTGTTCTGCTTTGGCATATTCAAATGGATGTAACAATATAAAAGAATATAAAAGTAAAGGCATAGTGAATAGTCTGTCGGGGGAAGGCAAGTGGGAGAGGAAGTATGGAGGAGGATGGAAATATCAAAATTCCTACCTTACAAACAGAGAATCAAGAGTTGATATGGATAATTGATGGCACAAAAAACAGGGGTCTGGGTATGCATTTGAAGTTGCAGAGATAACTGGCAGAGGAACTCAGGGTAGTGCATTTAGCAGGGAGAAAGGAGAGGAGAGAAGGCAATGGGGAGGAGGGTGAAGTGGCTGATGAGCGGTGGGGAGGTGGGGGATGGTGTCTCGGGGCCAACGTCACATCTCTCAGGACAGGAAGTCAAAGACAATACCTAAAGTTGGTGAAATAAGAAGCAGTGGTATAAGCATGTTGGGGAAAGATAGAGAAATAACCTCCAGAAACAAACAGAAGTGATGAAATGCAGTTAGCTCAGGGAGCAGAACTGGGGTCGAAGAGGGCTGAGCAGAGGTTAGTTGCTATTCACTGAAGAGCCGTTTTAACCCAAATGATTTTCTAAAAGCCAATGTATATGTGTTAGCTGATGAAAAAATGTTGAACAAGAAGAGTCCTTTTATTTTTACAATATTTTACTCTTTCAGAGAGGTTTAATTCTTTTTTTAATAAAAATGAGTTATAATTACAAATATTAGCTACATATATAGTGTAGCTATCATATGTGGGGTGCACATGTATAAGTATTAATTACTACATTGAGTTTTTATTCTTTGCCAACATTTTATTCTGAAAATATTCAAACACAAAAGAAGTTGAAAGAATTTTTCAATAAACACCCCTATACCTACTGCCTAGATTCTATCACTAATATTTCATTATGCGTGCTTCATTACCTATCTGACCGTCTGTCTCTTCCTCCATCTGCGAATTTATCTTAGCTTTTTGAAAAAACACATAGCATAAAATGTACCATCTTAGCAATTTTCAAATGGACAGCTCAATAGTGTTAAATATATTCACATTGTTGTGAAAGAGATCACCAGAACTTTTTCATCTTGTAAATCTAAAACTCTACATCCATTAAGCAAGTTCCTTTTTTCCTTCCCCTCCCAACACAGCCCCTGCTAACCACCATTCAACTTTCTGTTTCTATAAATTTGACTACTTCAGATACCTCACGTAAGTGGAATCATACAGTATTTGTCTTTTTATGACTGGTTTATATCACGTAGCATAATATCCTCGAGGTTTATCCATGTTGTCTCAAATGAGAGGATGTCTTTCCTTTTTTTAAGTCTGAATAATAGTCCATTATATGCTGATACCAGATTTTCTTTATTCATCTGTCAGTAGACACTTGAGTTGCTTCCATATCTTGGCTCTTGTGAATCATGCCGCAGTAAACACGGGTGTGGAAATACCTCTTTGAGATCCTGTTTTCAATTCTTTTGAATATATACTCGAAAGTGGGATTGCTGGATCATATAGCAGTTCTAATTTTTAGTTTTTGAGGAATGTTCATACTCTTTTTCATTTTATAATCCCATCAACAGTGCACAAAGATTCCAGTTTTTCCACATTCTTATAAATGCTTGTTTTTTTCAGTTTTTTTTTTAATAGTTGCCATTCTAGTGAGTGCGAAGTGATTATTACATTGATTTTTTAAAAGTTCGTGCTAATAATCTTCTAGGTAACTGAGCAAATAGGGTTCCCAGGAGAAACTGCAATGCTGATGACTAAATTAGGCTACACTGTCCTTAGAAGTGGATGATCTGTCACGGAGCTTTCAGGGCAAATCAGGGATGACAGAATTTCTTTTCATGGTAAATTTCATTCTTATTTCCTTGGTTAAATCGGTGTCACTTCATAGGTTGGTTTAAAAAGCCACAGGTTAGACAACATTGCAGGTGCTAAGACAACTGTAATTCTATATGTTAATGGTCAGATTAAGAACCATGTTTAATATGTTGAATTTCTCATTGATTCTAAGCCACTGGGCACCTTGCAGTGTCTATGCCAGATTAAGGCTTTGTTCTCTAGTTGAAAACATCTTTCAGATGAAAGGCATATTGGCTTTTGAGACAAAGTTACCTCTTCAGGCTTCTGGAACTTTGACTCAGTTTTCCTTAGATGGAAATGTTTGTCCTTCTGCTTGACAGAAAGACATTCTCTTTTTGTTTCCATTTCTGTGCAGGAGGCTGGAGATCACCTTTTTAATTAACTCATGAAGAACCCAGGGACAGGAGTACACTCTGCCCTAAGGTATTATTGTAGATGGATCTAGTACTAAACATGACCTTGGGGTGTTTGTGAAGCTAGTGAAGAGATTAGCAAACAGAAACGTTAAGAACAATTAATCCCTTTCTGCATAGCAGCGTGGTAGTTGCTCTGCAAAGACAATTCTCCAAACAGATTTCCTAGTCACTTTCAGTGCTGTGCTTGCATTCGGGGGCGGATTGAAAGGCTGAAGCTGAGCAAGTGTGTGGGAAAGCAAGTGATTACTGCTCCCCAAATACCGTGTGATGCGCCCGGTCACCCCTGACAAATCAGTAGCCAATTAATCCCACCATAATTGGTTGACCCTTGGCTAATCCCATTTCTAGATCATATTTACTTGGCAGATCATGCCAGTCATCTAATTAGCATTCTTCATGGTTATTCCACCCCCGCATGGACCCCTTTGGAATACCATATGCACGCTGATATTCAGTGAGAAGCGAGGTGTATGCATATGGCACTCCTCTCTGCTTTGATTAGTAAACAAATTAAATAATTGATGTTAATTTAGATAACAGGGCATTTACCATGTTGGCCAGCTCTCTGCTAAGCATTTTGGCAGGCAAGATCTTACTTCATTCTCACTATCCTATGACAGAAATACTGTTGTTATTCCCATTTCAGAGATGGCCAAAGTGAGGTTTAAGAGGGGTAAGTGAGTTGCCGCAGGAAAGCTAGGATTTGAGCCAGGCCTATCTGAGTCTGAGTCTGAGTCTGAACAGAACTTTTTTTTTTTTTTGAGACAGAATCTTGCTCTGTATCCCAGGCTGGAGTGCAATGGCATGATTTCAGTTCACTGCAACCCCTGCCTCCTGGGTTCAAGCGATTCTCCTGCCTCAGCCTCCTGAGTAGCTGGGATTACAGACATGTGCCACCACACCTGGCTAATTTTTGTATTTTTTTTAGTAGAGATGGGGTTTCACCATGTTAGCCAGGCTGGTCTCAAGCTCCTGACCTCAGGGTAATCCGCCTGCCTTGGCCTCCCTAAATGCTGGGATTACAGGCATGAGCCACTGCGCCTGGCCTTGAGCAGACCTTTTAACCACCATCTGAGTTACCCTCCTTGGTGTTCCTGTGTTCTTAGAGCTACTCCCACTCCAGTGAGCTAGGATGTTGCTGTTAACTGTTGTGTCAGCTGTAGCTCCCCGAGCTGATAGTATACTCTCCAGGAAAGCGACCGTTTTCTCTTCTTCACCTGTCCCACGCAGCCCCATCCTGGGTGCATGGTAGCTCTGTGGTGAATGCATGGTTACTGATGAATGTGCCTACACAAGGACCTGCCCTTACGCTTACCATACAAGGCTTCCCTGAGAAGCCAGCTCAGCTGTACACAGCACACCAGCCACGGTGGGCAACTCGGGCTCCAGTTACGCCTCTATCCGCCAAATACAGAGTGGCCTTGGACAAGTGGCTCAGCCTCCCTGGGCCTTTTTCCTCTCTTGCAATTGGAAGATATTAGCCATCTGATCTGTCACTGGAGATTTCTCGCAATGGGATTTGCACTTATAAATACAGATAACAAGGCGTGACACTACTTGTGGCCCCAACAGTTAATAAGAGCCAGTTGCTGAAAACAGAGTTGCTATGAGAAGAGCCATCAGACACCAGGCCAGGCGCCCACTCCAGCGTTTAATAAGACATGGCAAAGCTCTTTCTTCCTTCTTCCATGTCTATCTTTGGGGATGTGCAGGATTTGGAAAGGCCTGATAGAGAGGAGAGAGTGCTTCTCTATGTTGTGGTCTGATCTAAGCCAGCTTAAAGGTTCACAATCTTTAAGTTGTTTTTTTGGGTACTGGTAGCTTCTAATAGTTTGAGGTAGGGAAGTGCTAAAGTTCTCTCACCCCAGAATCCAAAAGTCCCAGCCAAATTCTGACACACAGACTAACTTTTATAAGCCAGCAGGTCCAAAATATAACAAAGAAATAAAACAGTCACCATCCTATCTAGAAATTTGACAAGGTCCCAGCAATCTGGCTTTGAGCTTCATGAGTACCTGGCATAAAAAATTCTCTTGAGGCAAAGGCAAGAATATTCTACTGGCAAGTTTCAACCGTCTAGATACAATCAAGATTCCTAGGTTAAACAATTAAGTGGATATTAGGCCCAAATGGTAACCCAGAAGGAATAAGCTGTCGAACTTCCTACATTCTTATATTTATGCAAGGGCGGAGGCGCCTGTACACTATTTCTAGCCAACTAATTCTAATATCTTAAATATCACTCATTTCACCAATATAAATAAAAAGCATTTCTAAAACTCCCTGTGCTAATTAATAGACCCTCTAGTATTGACTGACAATCAAAGTATTTGTATTTGTCAAAGTCCTGGCAAAAAACAAACATCAAGCTCAAATGAGGTAATGGAAGAAAGTTTAATTGAGAGACTATTGCAAAGGTATGGTCAGGTTTAAGAGAAATTGTCAAAGGATAGTCAAGCATCCTGGGCTGACAACTTTGAGAGCCTTTGCTACTCTCCTCCTAAGCTTGAAGGGACAAGATAATATTGTGGTCTTCTCCTGTTACCTCCTCATTTTCCCACACTCAAGGTGTTTTTTCTAACAAAATTTGTGTAAATTGACTTCTACCTCGGAGTCTGTTTGTTGGAGGACCGGACTAAGACAGCAATCACAAAGCCTTGGGGAAAACACCTCCCTTCACCAGGCCTCACTACCCCAATATAAAATAAGAAAGGTGACTCAGACATCCTCTGAAGTTCTTCTGCTCCTAGGTTAGCTGAGCTAGAAGCTGGCCCAGACTGACTTTTGAGTTGGGTCTAGGCCCTGCTGTCTGGGCTATCAGACTCTATGATGCCTCATTTGGAAGATTCCAGACCCTGATCTGCAGCAGAGTAAATGCTGAAGGCTTTTTGTCTTGTTATAAGATCTGTGCAGAGGCAATAGCCTGGCTCTTTCTATATTGTTTCCTTCAGTCTTTCAAATGTGACCACTCACAGTGCCCTGGACCACAGGTTAACCCATAGCCACCAAAGGTAATTGTGCATTTCTAGAAAACTCTATTAAAGCTACAAGTTCCATCCTTGGAGGCACCTTCATCTTCACAAAAGTGCCTTCCAACTCAAGATCTGATCCCCTTCCTGACCCATGTTAAAGAACCAAAATAAGTCTTGGGAAAACTGCGATTTTTGCTCAATGGGAGACTTAATTTTTTTTTTTTCTGGGAAATGTAGACTATTCCTCTCTGCTTCCAGAACAAAGGGTAACTGGTTCTTTGGAGGAGAAAAGACTTATGTTCAGCTCTACATCAAAATGTCTCCTAATCTTGAGATTCTATCTAGGACAGTCTATATTTTCAAACTTCAGTTCAAGTTCATGTCCTTTGGTTGCCTTAAACTCACATTTGTCCTGCTTGCTGACGCAGGGTAAACATGTGCTTTCCTCTCAAAAATAAAAAGGAAAAAAAAAAAGAAGAAAAGGAAGGTTCACATCTCAGTGGTTGGGTTTATTCTGAGTTAGGTACTGAATTCAGAAATGTTTTACCTCACTTAATAAAGGCAATTTGGATTTTCTTGACATTGCAGTATGTTTGTCTGTCTGTCTCTCTCTCTTTCTCTCTCTTTCCCTGTCTCTATTTTTTCTCTCTTACTCCCCTCCCAGCTCTATCAGTTGATTACACCTGCAGTTTATTTGCTTCTGCCTCTGTTGAGTTTGGTCTCATACCAATGGAATTAATGTAATGGATAGAAAGTGAGCATTTTTGTTGAACTGGGGTTTAACTCAATTCAGCCCAGTTGGCTTCAATCTTTCAAGTCCCAAATGAGCTATCAAGTTAGGTTGGCAGGTGGTGAAATACTCAACAGAAACAGGAGTGGAAAAGCTGCTTAGCCAGAGAACACCTCAAATATGAAAGCAACACATAAACACAGATGAAGGAACTGGGCATGGCAGCTCACGTCTGTAATCCCAGCAATTTGGGAGGCTAAGGCAGGAGGATCTCTTGAGCCCAAGAGCCCGAGACCATCCTGGGCAAAATGGCGAGACCCCATCTCTACAAAAAATAAGGAAAAAATATTTTTAAAAATTAGCCCGGTGTGGTGGCACGTACCTGTAGTCCCAGCTACTTGGGTGACTGACATGGGAGGATCCCTTGAGCCCAGGTGAGCTGCGTTCACACCACTGCACCCCAGCTTGGGTGACAGAGTGAGACCTTGTCTAAAAACAAGAAGAAAAAAAAAAAGACAGGGGCTGGGGTAGGCTTTTTCCAAATTCTACCGCCTTCTGCTTCCACATAAGCCTTGAGTTAAGCATTGACAAAGGAGACCCTTTAGGAGGGAAGGTGCCATAGGGTGGAGAAATGTCTCAGTTGTAGCTTTCATTCTCTTATTTTATCCCTTGTCTGAGTTTCTGGCTGAATCCTCCCTCATAATTTAGAGCTAGTGGACTTTCAGTAAATAAAAGAAAGAATTCTAATCTGGAGGACTTGCTGCTTAACAGTCACACTGAACCCTAGAGCCAAATAAGTAAGACTTTCTTCAAAGTAATCACCCTGGGAAGTTGTGTTTTATGATATTTGGGTTTTTTTTTTTAACAATACTATGACTGGTTAAAATAGTTTGAGAATTCCTCTTTTGGAACCCTCTTGAAAGGCTGTTCAAAGAGCCTTGCAGAACGACTGGCTGCAATAAGTTGTACTAAACCTCTGAGTAGCTTGTGAAACACAGATTATCACCCACTTTGAAGCCAGCACATTTCTCTTGTTGCTGTTTCATGTGAGGAACCATCTAATACTTATGTTAGTTTATGCTGCCACCAGGCAGGTATACATGAGCTGTCCTAGTCGATTTCTGGTAATAGGGAAGATTGGGTTCTGCAGCAATCGGTAAGTAATATACCTTCAGAGCAAGGTGAATTTAAAGTAAACCCAACCCTCTCCTTCCCACCTCTCAGTTGGAAAACAACTCTCCATGAATCTCTGACATTTCTGTACATCTTGTGAATAGAAGCACTGATTATCTTCATTCCAGACTATCTTCCCAAGGATGTTTGTATAATAAATGGCATTAGAAGATAGAGATGGTGTCTTTCTCTAGAGCAAAGGCCATGCAACATTACTATCTAGTATAAGAAAGATAATACCTCTTTTTGGTACAAAAGGCAGGCATGTTTTTTGACCAATATAAAAGATCCAGTTCACTAAACCCAAGGTTTCTTTCCTATAATGAAACCCACTGCATGTGCAGATATTATTTTGTTCTCATGTCACTGTATGGGAATTGGGGTTCGAGAGCTAACATAAATGCTGATACTCTAGCTACTGCTATTACTGTGAGTAATAAACCATCCTTTGTCTCTGACCCGGAAGTCTCATGTCTTCTGCCAGCATCCATGAAACTGCGGCAAACTTGTAGGTAAAATGCCCTTCATAGTTTTTGTCATTCATTACCCAGATTACAGGAAGGAATGATGTCCTGTTGCTGAGCAGGACGGGAATGGGGGTGGGGGGGGGATTTCCCAGAGAAGCTGTAATGACAGGCCAGCTAATGTGGTGGATTTGCAGCCCATATTGGTTTCCTGTAGCTGCTACAACAAATGACCACAAACTGGGTGGCTCAAAACAACAGAAATTTATTCCCTGACAGTTCTGGAGGCTGGAGGTCTAAAATACAAGTATTAATGGGATGTGCTCCCTCCAAAAGCTCTGGGAGAGGTTTTGTTCTGTTCTGGTGGCTGTTAGCATTTCTTGGCTCATGGCAGCATCACTGTAATCTCTGTTTCTTCTTCTTCATGTGTCTTTCTTCTGTATGTCCCTTACAAGGGTGCCTGTCATTGGATGTAGGATCTGCCTAGGTTAGCCAGGATAATCTCATCTCAAGATCCTTTCATTTATTTACACTAGCAAAATCCCTTTTTCCAAAATAAGGTAACATCCATAGGTTCCAGAAATTAGGAAGTAGACATATCTTTTGGTGGAACTACCATTTAGGCCACCACAAAAAGCCCAAATTCATGACACCTGGATGGTCAAAGTAATCTTAAGCCATTAATTCAAAGTGATTCTGGACTAATAGAGTCTCTAAGTACTTGGCAGAAGCCAACACAAATCCTCTTTGAAAAAAATGTATCTCCACCTCAGACCTAAAAAAAGTCCTACAAATAATTTCCCAAGGAAATGAGCAGATCATGGTAAAAAAATAATGAAGAACACAAGAAAACAAGGCACTATGAGTAAAAGCCAGCAGAAAGAGATCTCTGTGAACAATTCTAAGGATAAGGGTGTTACAATGTAACTAAAATACTAAGGCCAAAATATGCCCCCTAACATCTGGAGTTTTTAGCCAGGCGTCACTGGCTCCCTAGGGATCTTAGGTGAAGGTGAAAATCCCTTGGAATCTTGTGAAAAAAATTTTATATGTGAATATGCCTATTTGTCTTGAAAGAGAATTCTTAGATTTCATTAGATTTTTAAAACAGTACGTAAGCCAAAAGAGTTGTATAACTTCTCCAGACCTACCATGCACCAAGCAAAAGTAATTTGGGAAGCTATTAAAAATTGTTGGGCTATTGCATTATAAAAAGGGCTTTCAAATCATAGAATATAAGATGTTATAAAAATCAAAATTATGACTACCTTTTTTTTTTTTTTTTTTTTGAGACGGAGTATCACTCTGTCGCCCAGGCTGGAGTGCAGTGGCATGATCTTGGCTCACTGCAAGCTCTGCCTCCTGGGTTCACGCGATTCTCCTGCCTCAGTCTCCTGAGCAGCTGGGATTACAGACATGTGCCACCACACCTGGCTAATTTTTGTATTTTTTTTAGTAGAGATGGGGTTTCACCATGTTAGCCAGGCTGGTCTCAAGCTCCTGACCTCAGGGTAATCCGCCTGCCTTGGCCTCCCTAAATGCTGGGATTACAGGCATGAGCCAC
>NW_012121265.1:5162697-5211479 GCF_000951035.1 Colobus angolensis palliatus | reverse complement strand
CTGGGATTACAGGTGTGAGCCACCGCGCCCAGCTGACTACTCTTATCATGATCATTTGGTTATGGGAGAGATGCAAAAGCCCACACTGAATGAATTTCTATTTGAAAATCAATAGATGAAGTCAACTTTAAGAAAACAATGTGAAAATAATAGTGTTCCCAACTTTTATGTCATGTTCATTTCCTCCTTCATTACTCCCTTCATGCTATTTATTTCATGTGGAAGGCTCTCCCCCAGCCCTGCTCTTTGTCATTTTATACTCCATCCCTCTTCAAAGTCAGGCTTAAGCTTGATCACCACAATGTCTTTCCTGTATTCTTAAGCCAGTTCTCCTTTCTCTCTCTTCCCCTTTTTCTCTCTTGTTCTCTTTCTCCTTAGAACTTTTGGAGAAAGTTCATAAATTGTTCACTTAACAAAAATTTCTCTTTTTTGAGACAGAGTCTCGCTCTGTTGCCCAGGCTGGAGTGCAGTGGCACCATCTTGGCTCACTGCCACCTCTGCCTCCCGGGTTCAAGTGATTCTTGTGCCTCAGCCTCTTGAGAAATTGGGATTGCAGGCATGCACCACCACACCCAGCTAATTTTTGTATTTTTAATAAAGATGGGGTTTCACATTGTTGGCCAGGCTGGTCTCAAACTCCTGACCTCAAGTGGTCCACTCCCAAAGTGTTAGGATTACAGCATGAGCCACCATGCCCAGCCAACAAATTTTTATTTAATTAAAATGACCAAATTTGCATTTGTTTTAATTCATAACTCCCTTGGTTGAAATAGAAAGTCCACTTTAACTAGTTTAGGCAGAGAGGAAGTGGGGGAAGGAGGAAGGGAGGAAAGAGTAAGAAAGAGAGAGAGTGTGTGTATGTGCGTGCGTGTGTGTGTGTGTGTGTGTGTCTGTTTATTAGACCCCTGAACCAAATAATGGGAAGAACAAAAACGAGGGTAGAATTGACCTTAAACCTGTTGGGAATGAAAGCTGTCAACTTTCTCTCAGCCTCTCATCCCCACTTCTGATGGATTGATGTATTATTCTTTCTGCCACCTGATGGAAGACATGGCTGCTGGTAGCACAGCAGTTCTGTGATCAGGCAGAAGAAAAGGATCACTATCTTCCAGAGCTACTGTTACAAATCTCAGTCTTATTGCCTTAGTTTTGTCACATGCTCACCCTTGATCTAATAACCATAGCTAGGGAGTTGACATCCACTGATTAGCCCAGGCTGGGTCACATATATACTCCACTGTGGCCAGGAAAGATGGGAGGAAGGGTTGCTAGATAGGCAACAAGAATATATTCAATGCATCACCTAATTCCATGCTGATTCATATTGATCTGCCTTTAGGTCTTATCTCCCTAATTGTAATATGCTCTTTAAAGAGTATGGCTTATTTCACAAGAGAGGTCAAGCACTGCCTGCCACACACATACTTCATTCTTTCAGAAATTGCCCCCAGGCTACTCTGCCTAGGAACCTATGTTTTGAACCAGTTGATACTGACCTCTGTTCTCTACCTCAGCTGATGACTTAAAGTGGGCATAACACCTGAGGATGGTCAGTTTTCTGGTTGGCTCGTGACCTATGACCTGATGGAAATAGCTGGCCTGGTTAATTCTCTCTCTCTCTCTCTCTTTCTCTCCTCTCCCCCTTCTCTCCCCCACCTCTTCTCTCTCTCTCTTTCTCGCTCTCCTCTCCCCCTTCTCTCCCCCACCTCTTCTCTCTCTCTCTCTCTGTCCTCTCACTCACTCCCTCTAAAGAAACTAAAAAATGTGAACCAATAGAATTGGTCAGCTAGTGGTGGAATCTAAACCAAAAATCTCATGATGTGTAGGATGTCAAAAAGACCATGATGGTCAGGTACCATCCAGAGTAATGGTAGAAAAATACTGGATAAGCAGAGGAATCAGAGAAACCAAGTGAGAGTAGACCTGATAGAAACACAGTTACCTGGCCATTTACATGACAGAGAATAAGGCAACGATCCATGAACTCAGTGAACAAAAATACGAAGAGTACCTCATTTGTGCTGGGTGCTGGGAACACAGCTGTGAACAAGGTCTACACTTTCCTTGTAGCCTAACAGGAATGTAGAGCAAAATGAATAAATCTGCAAACACAAACATTTTTAGTCAGTGGTATGAAGAGAAAGAAACATACTATTGACATGCCCAGAATAAATCAAAAACCATTTCCCATCTGCATTCTTCCCGATGCCCAGTGCCCATGCAGCCCTATTGTTGAATCTCCATGAAGCTGTAGCATAAGAATCATTAACTGAGATCACTCAAGTAGATCCCTTTTCCAATGCAATCAAGAGACAAATCAAAACACTTAGTCTCCTCTTCTATCCTTTACCTTAGTCAGCACAATGAGCCATCAATATTGGCTCTTGGATGATTCGAAGCAGTGCAAATTGAATATAGTCGAAAGCCCACTCCTTGGAATCTTGTCAATAGGCAATTTACTGAGATAGAAGAAGAACTTTCATATCTCCTTGCTACACCAACTTCAACCTTGATGCAAGGTTTTAGCACTGCAGAATCCTTTCAGTTCAGCACTCTTGGGTCAGTACAAGTCCAAAGCTATTTTCTGATCCTTAATCTGCCTAAAATATGCAAATAGGACTTTCCCTAGGATATGTGCCACGTGCTCAGAGTGGGAAAAGATGGGTTGAGATGAAGGAGGAGTTCCCTGATGGGAGATGACCCAGCGACAAGAAAAAAGCAGTAAGCATCTGTGAGGGTGAAGGAGAAGGAAGCCAATGCTACTGTCACTTCTGGGTGCCACAGCAGAGGTTCAGGGGGACACATGTTGTATCTGCCCATCTCACTCCTCTTTCCCATTCTTCTGGGAACATTTTTTCCCTTTGGGGGTTCGCTCTTCGCAGCTACATGACCTAATCAATTTCAAGCCCCTTTCCCATCCTTTCTCTGGGCTTATAGGGGTAGTTTAAATTTGGCTTCTATCACTTGCTTCCCAAAGAATTAGGAAGGTTCCACCCGTTCTGTGTCTGATATCAGGAACCACACACTTAAACAAGGGAAGCCTACGAGCCTTGTAAGTGCAGCGTCCTGATGGGGTTAATGAGAGACTGACTTCCTTATGGGGAGTGTCCAGCCCAGACTCATACCCTAGGTGTGAATGTGGGGCTGTGCAGGCCGTCTTGGCCGCATGTTGACCTAAGAGATTAAGTTGCACTAGACTACTCTATTTAAGAGCTACTTTGATTGAAAGAACAAACCAAATAATAATGATGATAATTATAACTCATTTCCCTCACTAAGTTATATCTTTTTATGAAGGCCACTTGAAAATAAGAATCTCCCCTTTGTGTGCACATGGAAATGAGACACCTGAGAAGTGTGCTCACCATGGGTCATAGCTTGTGGCATTTCCCTGTTCGCTGCCTTTAATGCTCTCAAAAGAACAGAGTGCTTACATTTTTCTTTGTCTCAATTCTTTTATCAGTGGTTTCCTTTCAATTTTATTTTATTTTTTTTTAAAAAAAGCCTTTTGATTTTCTTGATACAGCTTTAAAGAGATCAGCAAATTTCAAACCCAGTTTGCAACTTTGCTGACCAGTAAGTTTCTACCCTTGCTATTTGGGCCCCACTTGGCAGGGGCTTCCAGGCGACTTTCTTTCTTGGGCTGCACCAGGCATCTTCGCATGGACAAAATGTGAAGAGCGAGGCCCACGGGAAGCCAAACAAACCCTGTGACACACTGTCTTGCAAAATCTCTCGTGACCTATGTGGAGTGAAAAGTCCAATTTCATTCTATCCAGCATGAAAACGCCCAGTGGTCAGGGACAGTGACCCACTGTGCTCTAGACAGCCCTGCCTGTGACTGGTGAAAGCTCCCTGCTGTAAGAGCAGTGGGGACGGCCACGGGAAATGATCATCTGGCCTCCTAGGTAACTCAGCCTGTGTCCCTCACCGGGCTGCTGGGCTGAGCCGGAAGTCCAAGAGGGAGCCTTTTCCAGCTCTGGCCTCCAGGCCACATGGGACATGCAAAGCCATTCCAATGCTCCATGAAAGAGCATAGAGCAGCCATTGTCATGTAAAACTAGCCTGGGCAAAACCCCAGAGAACATAGCATTGGACGCCATCCGGCTCGTCCTGAACAAGGGCATGTGAGAGATAAAGACTGTTCCACTGCCTGCTTTTGGTCATCAGCATTTTCCCAATTCCTCACTGTCCATCTGCTACTTTTCATCTCCCTCCTGCCCTGAATTCATTGATCACCACTTTGCTTCTCAGCAGATGAAATCCAGGAGAGGGAAGGCTCCTCGTAGCCACAGAGGACAGGGAGAATCCAAGGAATGAATCCACTGGCCTCATATTTGCTAAAGCTCCATTGAAATTGCACTCCCATTTAGCAAACTGATTTTTGGCTCTTCTTCCTGACTTGCTTCTCTCCATCAAATGTCTACTTTGCCTAAGATGATCCTTCAGGCCTGATAACCCAGAATTAGGGCACTGTCTGGTGTCCCTTGAGGTCTTTTATTAAAAGCCAAGGCTGCTGACATTCTGCATAATACCTCCCCAAAGAAGGCTTCAGCTTTTTCTCCATGCCTATGAAAAGCGCAGAGCTTGCCAATAGCGAATTATTCTGACCCACTAGAGCCAGCCAGAGTCAGGACAACTTTTCTCTAGGCCTCTCATCAATTACCATTTATTTTCCAGGCTGGACACTCCTTGCGGAGGAAGGCAGGAAGCTGAACTGTGCTCAGAGACGATCCTGGCAGTGAAAATGCCAGAGTACTAAATGAAAAACCGATTTTCCAACTTCTGCAAGTGGGCCTCACAGGCCACTGCAAGGATTGATTTGAATATTGTCATTTCTTGACACCCCATGCTGAATTTTCCAGGACACAAAGGTATAAAGTATTCTGTCTACTTGATCATTTTTATGGCCCATGGGGAGGTAGAAGGGAACAAATAATTGGATGCACCAAGCTATAGAACAAACGAAACTGTAAAATCTTTGCCATCAAGTCCTGGGTCAAAGTGACTGGCTCTTAGATAGGCAAGAAATCTGGCCTTTCTCAGAATAACAAACAAGAATGGAGCCTCCACCAATAAGTCAAAAAGTGAGTCTTTCCTGGGCTTCAAGGAGCAGACAATGTTTCCCATTAACCATCCAATATTGAAGAAAAAGAGCCACCTAAGAAATTAATTTTGGGTTACAAACTAGGGAGAACTATTGGTAGGAATTAAATCAAAACAGGCATACTGGTTATCCTGTGGTGATAGGGTTGGTGCTGGGTACTTTTTTCTCTCTTTTCCTAACTTCCTGTATAGTATAATCATTTATAATGTATTTTTTTTAGTATTTTCAAAAAGCTTCTCTCCCTTTTTTAGCATGCACGCCACCCAAATACCTAGTTAAAAAGTTTGGCACTTTTTTTGAATGCCTTTCTTGGTTTCCCCTTAAATATCTCAATTCAAGCCGCACGTTGTCCCTGTCTCCACCTCTCTGTTCTAGTGGAGGCACTTGGTGCCATTTCACTCCTCTTTCTGGTCACTGACATCCTCCCCAAATGGCTTCCCAGTTGCTGGTCTCACTCACTCATTGTTCTGCCCATCCTCCACCAGCAGCCAGAGGGAGCTTTTCAAAATACAAAGCTGGTAGCGCCACATTCCTGTTTACCCTCTTTAGTGCTCATCACTGCCTCCAAAAGACAATATCAATTCCTTTCCATACCCAGGACTCTCCAAACCCCGACCTGCCAAGTTCTTCAACCCTATCCTTCCCTCTGCAACCACTGTCCCCACTTTCCCTCCAGATCCCTTCTCTCCAGAAATACTCAGCTTCCTGCAGTCCCCTCACCCACCTATCCATCCTCCACCCTCATAGCTTATTCCAGCCACAGGCCTTCATGTACCATTCCCTTTGCCTGAAACACCCCTCCACCCACCACCACCCACCCACCATTGAGGAGCTGCTGTGCCAACTCCTGGGCCTCCATAAAGTTCAAGCATCCCACACTTCCCACCCAAGCGGGAGCCAATGGCTACATACTTTGTTCTGCACTGACCCTGTCCTTGTGATAGCACACAGCTGTGGAGCTGGGCATCCATACTTTTGTCTCTGTCAGTAGACTGTGCACTCCAAGAGGACAGGGACCCAATTTGATCATTGCTGTACCCTTAGTGCCTGGTTTTGATAGTGCCTGGCACAGAGGAGAAACTTTAATGAATATTTGTTGATTTACTGAAAGGATGAGGGTAAATCAAGGAATGAAAATGTGACTTCCGGCCATCCTTGTGACCATATTTAAAACAATATCATCTAAAGTACTCAAGAAAAAGCAAGTCACATCAAGTGTCTATTGGTTCCCCCTTTTGGCTTTTTATGTCTCTCACTGCTTTACCCTTTCCAGGCCCCAAACAAGTGTCTATAAGGAAAGTATAAAGTGGTACCTACCAGAATTTGTTGTGTCTTAGTGTAGCTGTGCTCAGGACTTCACTGGCAAAGGATTATGGGTGACATAATGGTGGGGCCTACATATTACAGTGTGGTTCAGTGACAAAGGATTATGAGTGGCATAATGGTGGGGCCAGTGTATTACAATGTAGTTCAGTGGCAAAGGATTGTGGGTGACACAATGGTGGGACCTATGTATTCCAGTGTGGTTCAATGGCAAAGGATTATGGTGTCAACACTGTGTGTTACAGGAAGGTCCATGTTTTGAAAAGGAGGATATTCCTAATAGAAATATCCATGGCAATTACAGGCACCCTACCTCAATCTCCTCTTTGTGCATTACAGATCATTAACTATTTGACAGAGGATAAGGCAAACATACAGAGAAACCCAAAACCAAAGTGGCGGAAGCCACTGTGAAATGAAGATTAGCTAGAAAAGAAGATAAAACATCCCTGAAATTCTAATGTAAATCCACAGGAAAGAAAAGTTTGCTAACGCACCACTGAAAAGTCCAGAGTCTGGGTTCTAGCCCATCTAGCCATTAGATGTGTGACTTCAGACAAGCCATCTAACCTTTTAGAACCTTAGTTCCTGCAGTGTAAAATGAGGAGGGGATTGAAGTCAGTGTCCTATGAAAAGATGTGAAATTGTTCCAGAACACGAAAAATCTGTGCACAATACAACGGTAAGAACCCAGGCCATGGTGAGAGAAGTGGGTTCAAGTTGTGGAACTGCTGTGTTTCATTTGTATGTCCTTGGGCAGACTTTCTTAGCTATTTGAGCTTCAGTTTCCTAATCTGAAGAATGGGGCTTATGCCATGGAACTTCTAGAGCAGTTGGGAGGAATAGAAAGTAGCGTATATGTAGTGAAGTTAGCTCTGATTATTGTTGGATTTTGAGGCCACACAGCATAGTAGTTAGGAATGCAGATCCACCTGGTTTGAAACCCCAGCTGTGCTGTGTGACCTTGGGCAGGCTACTTACTCTCTCTGCACCTCTATTTTTTCTGTGACAGATGGAGAGAATGGTTTTACCTACCTCAAAGAGTTATTAAGGGGATTCAGTAAAATAAATGTAATAAATAAAGGTAAAGATATTGCTTAGGATCTGGCTGGCAATGCTTTTGCCCTTTCACTGCCTGAACTGAGTCCACATGACCAGGTGCTCTGGCCCCTCCCACTCTGGCTCCTTCTTGGCTCAGCCCCCTGAAGTCAGAAGGGCACTTCCTTCCCATCCTTTCAGAAGGAAGAGAGAAGAGGAAGGCAAGGTCCCAGTGACAGGGGAAGGGCCCAAGATGACCTTGGAGGCACAGAGAAAACTGGTCTGGAACTCATCTGCCCTCAGAGCCCACTGGTTCACCCTCCCCTCATCTCTCTTGGTTTCTGAAGCTTAAAATAGCCTGAACCGGTGTGGCCACATTTCACTGTGCCACTCGGAGAGAACCCCTAGGGTGTTTTCAAAGCTAGAGCTGAGCTCCTTGCGGCAGGCTCCAGCTATGAGTTGTTCATACACACCCCAGCTCCACCGGGTCTGCTGCAAAAATGTGTTCTGAGTGCTTTTCTGCTAAGGCCCCAACTACAGGCAGCTCCACTTGCTAGGAGGGGTCAGATCAGTCAGCTACTTCATTTAATAAACAGGGATTTTGAAACCTTCCATGGCTGCTAGGAGTGCTGCTGGCCAGAGCAAAGTGACCACAGGTTCTAAGCAGAGGCAAGGGCTACATGATGGGGAAAGGCATAGCCTGAGAGTCATGCAATTGGTGTTCTAGATCCACCTCCGCCCACACCGTTAGGTGACTTGAAATAAGTCACCGCCCCTCTCTTTGCCTCTGTAGGTCTCTCAAACTGGTTCTGTTCTCTGCTATGTACTAGTCTCATTCTTAGACCTTAGATGATGTCAAGATGGCTTCCAGCAGCTCCAAACCTACTTCCTCTCATGTTCACATACAGCAGGAAACAAAGAGGGCTTCTATTCCGCTCATTAGCCAGACCAAAGTCCTGCCCTGACCCTTGTAGCTTGAGTTGGGCTATGTGCCCATCTAGGGTGGGGGACATGGTGAAGTGGCCCACAGGGCCCACTCTGACCTCCTTCTGGGGCTTCGAGCAAAGGCTGGAAAACTGAAATATACATCCACAGCCTCCCTCTAAGCCGGGGTTCTGCAAGCACATTAGGTCCCAGCCACAGGATGCGCTAGGGTGAGATTTGAAAGACAGCTTTGAGAGAGGTATTCTTTTCTTGCTCTGGCTCCTGGCCCAGGATAGTTGTTCCAGTGCCCAGTCTCTAGCTTCTCAGATGTTGAAAAGCTTCAGAACCCTGAACTGTAGCAACTGGATATGCTGTTGAATGCAGGGGTTCCAGTGGGGGCCTCCTCACTCTCTGCCTTCTTGTTTGATCACTGGTGGGCAATGGGCATCTTTCTAGAAACCCAGCCAGAGCCTGCTCCTTCAGTCCTTCCGATGATTTCATAAGCACCTGTTGCTTTGCACTGAATACTTTTCTGATTAAAAACTGCCAGAGTAATTCCCTGTATCTGACTGCTGGCCAAGGCACCATCCCTGAACCAGTCACTGGGCCAGAGAGAGAGGAATGTGCTGATTGCCTAGAATTTGGACACGTACACCCATCTCTGGGGTCTGTGTTGATCACCTCTGCCAACAGACACAGACTAAGAAAGAGAAGAAGAGTTTCCTGAAATTACTATTACTTTAATATTGCTAAATTCCTTTAATAATTAAATTACAATGATTAAAATGGAAACTTGAAATTGGGCAACTAAAATCAGGAAATGCCCACTACCTATCCTAACACAGATCTCAGGGTGGGGAGCCCTAGAAGGCACATAAATGGAATAGCAGCAGACATCAAGATTTGGCCCAGGCCAAACTTAAGATGCAGCAGACATTGACGGTACCACACCCAGATACCCCCAATCCCCTTCGTGTGCCCACCACCTGGTTCCTTGAGGAAAACTCTCCTGGGTGACCTCAGTCACTTTGCCCATGCTCACAGACAGCTGGTGGGGTGGGCGCCTGGAAGCTCACCTTGCTCAGGTTGACCATTGACCAATGACTGACCACAGCCTGGGGCTGAAAGGCCAGCTCCCCTGCCTCAAATATGAACTGACTCTAAGTTTTAATTTACATTCCAGAGCTCCCCTGTGGGGTTGGGCCAATGTTGGGACTTGGCTGGAGATTGAACCTGCCCTTAGCTTCTTCCCCTTCCTTTTCCTGCTCCCCAAGTTCCTGGAGGATTTTTTGAATCACTGGCACAGGAATCCTTCTCTCAGGGTCTTCTCTGAGGAACCCAGCCATATTGAAATGGCCAGAATCATTCAGTGGCTTGGCATAAAAATGCTCACAGTTTTCAGCCAGCGAAAACTCTGACCTCTACCCTGCCTCACTTTGAACATGACATTTTCAGTAGTATTGAAGTGAGTCTTACTTCCCAGCTAAGATTCAGGATGTAATGTAACATAGGTTCCTTCTTTTTAGAAAAGAGACCATTCCTTGGGGATCTTCTATAATTCTTTCTTTGGACTTCAGCCAAGTTTGGAGCCTTGCAAACCTGAGACAGCATCAATTAATCTTGTTTTTATTTTCACTGCTCCTTGATTAGAAAATGTTAACTAGTTATCAGAGGTAACCCCAAATTTCTTAATAAATATTTGAATAAGGAATCTCTTTCCTTTCATTAGCTTGAGGAAAAGGTCATTCTGGTCTTTGTATTTTAATACTGAATTTTTTTTTGTTTTGTAGAAATCGGAAGGGAGTAGAAAAAACTTATTAAGTGTCCTTTTCTTTTTCCGAAAAGTAAGCAAGTTCATTGTACCACTAGCAGACACATAAAGGCTAAAGCCTGACCTTGCAGTGCTCAAGAACGATTCCTGACCCCAGCCAAGATGAACATTGGGAATTTCCTTCTTAAGCAGCGGTTCAAGTGTCCAAAGCAGTAAATGTCTTTGTCTTGGCCCCATGCAACCCACAATCTCACTGCCTCCCACTGGGAGGGCCCATTATTTGGGAGATGGTTATATTGTAAGAAAACCTCTGTTTGCCAAATTGGAAGGTTGGGTAATTACAATTCCAGGATTTGTGTAGGTGGTTTCTTCCAAGGCCTTCATTTATTCGCTGCTTAGTGTAGAAGAAACTTCCTTTATGCAGTTTCTTTTTCTCCCAGGGAGCCTAAGAACTTGGTACAGCTAATGGACTGCTTATCACTGACTTTAATATAGTTCCAGGCAACTTAATGCTAAAGCAACTTGATGATTTGATATGAAAAGCATCTATTTTTACTGAGAATGGAAGATTAACTACTCAGGTGTCTATAAAGAAAACAATGTATCTGGCCAAAGACATTTGTTTCTAGAAACAAAGAGACAGGCAGGAGAGGGAGACAGACAGAGAGGAAGGGAAGGAAGGGAAGGAAGGGAAGGGAAGGGAAGGGAAGGAAGGAAGGAAGGAAGGAAGGAAGGAAGGAAGGAAGGAAGGAAGGAAGGAAAGAAAGAAAGAAGGAAGGAAGGAAAAGAGGGAGGAAGGAAGAGACAGTATACATGAATATATGCTGGTAACTATTAATCCCTGGAAGATAAGGCCAGCTCTGTCCAATAGAAATATGATGGGAGATATGGGTGTAATTGTAAAGTTTCTAGTAATCACATTTAAAAAATTAAAAAACAAAAGAAAGTAAAACTATGTTTAATAACATATTTCACTTAACCTAATATATCCTAATGTAGCTTTTAATAATTATTTGATAATTCATGTAACCACTAATGTTTGAAATGAAATGATCATTTCAACATGCACTCCATAGAAAAAATATTAATAAAATATATTGCATCCTCTTTTCCTAATTTTTCTAAGTCTTCACAGTCCCATGTGTTTTCTGCACTTGGAGCACATCCCACCTCAGGCCACATCTCAATACTCATATCCCTGTGCCAGCTGTGGGATACTGCAGTGGACAAACCAGACAAAACCCATCTTCACGGAGCTGACATTCTAATGTGGCCTGGTCTCTGCCTATGCCACTCGACTGAAAGGACACGAGTGACCTCCAAATGGCCTCTTCTTACTCCCAAGCCTCCTTGGCATTCTCTTTAATGGCTCTGCAATGTGAGTCACATTTGATTATCTATGCCTTGAAATGTTCTCTTCCTGATTTACAAAACCCGACATTCCTGGTTCCTATCCTGTCCCTCTGGAGTTGTACTCACAGCGCTTTCTCATTGCCCTCCAGACACAAGTTCTCTCTATGTCTGTCTCCGTGTGAACAGCTCCCAATCCCAGGCATCCAGGCGGGACCTGGCTCCTCACTCCCAGTTGCCTGCCCCCCACCAACACCTAAGAACAAATGCTCTGGACAAAAACCCTCATTTCTCCCGCTACCCAGCTCTCTTCCTTGATGCCCCGGGTTTCATCCATGTCACCATCACCACTGAACAAATATTCAGCTAGCACTTACCCTGTGCCAGTCGTGAGATGCTGAAGTGGACAAACCAGACAAAACCCGTCTCCATGGAGCTAACATTCTAACGAGGAAGGAAGTCAAATACATAGTGTGTTAGAAAGTAATGTCTGAGATGGGGGAAAATGTAGCCAGATAAGGAGAATGAGGGGTGGAGGGGAGGGGCAGTTAGGTGACCTCAGCAAGAAAGGGACACTAGAGCAAAAATTTGAAGGGAGCAAGAGCTCAAACCATGCAAATACATTGGGAAGGGCTTATAAGCCAAGAGACCTCATGGCTGGGGATGTCCAGTGTTTGGAGTTGGAAGAAACCATGCTACTAGAGTCAAGGGAGCAAGGGGAGGAAAGAAGGAAAGGAGATCTGAGGGTAGTGAGGACCCGATGTGGTTTGGCTGTGTCCCCACCCCAATCTCATCTTGAATTGTGGCTCCCATAATTCCCACATGTTGTAGGAGAGACCTGTGGGAGATAATTGAATCATGGGGGTGGCTTCTCCCATACTGTTCTCGTGGTAGTGAATAAGTTGCATGGGAGCTGATGGTTTTATAAGGGGAAACCCCTTTCACTTGGTTCTCATTCCCTTCTTGCCTGCCGCCATGTAAGGTGTGACTTTCACCTTCCACCATGATCATGAGACCTCCTCAGCCACGTGGAACTGAGTCCATTAAACCTCTTCTTCTTTATAGATTACTTAACCTCAGGAATGTCTTTATAGGCAGCATGAGAACAGACTAATACAGGACCCTAGAGTGGCAGGCCATCTAGGCCATTGTGAGGATTTTGGTTATCCAGGCGTAGAATGCAGGGCTGGTCTCGCCTGTGCTTTTCCATTCATTCAGTCTGCAGAGCTGACACTCGACCTCCATTGATCCCATATCCTGCTCTTCATTTTATCCAATCTCCCCCACCCCCCTAACACTGGTAAGTTTCTCTCTCTGAAACACAGCAGTGGTCATATCCTATTTTTTCACAACTTATCCCCAGCACCTTGTGTATAAGGTTTAAAGCCTCTGATTTGTCATTTAGGGCCCCATTGCACAATCACCCTTCCCTCTTTGCCCATGGCTGCACCTGCCTCCAGCCAGATTGGAGTTTTTGCAGTTGCCTCTGTGAGTCTTGTAACCTCTCTTGTTTCCTGCACCTGGAGTATACTGAGTCACTACTCAGTTCAGGAAATAACACAGTATCTTCTGTGAAGATGTCCCTCAACCAGGGTCATCCCCAAGGGGTAGTTGCTTCTTTGAGCTCTCATAGCATTTTGCATTTGTTTTTAGTACATTTGCCATTTTCTTGACTTGCACGATAGTTATCTTTGTCTTATCCTCTCCTAAATTTGTCTAGAAAACTCACCTTTTTGGTCTGTGCAGACCTCAGGGTTCCTAGGGTTATGCCTCCCCAGAATGGGGTACCATGTATTTGTTGAACATTCTAGTGAATGAATGAATGAATCACAGTAATTTAATTAAATGCTGTGTTGTACAACTATGTGAGGGCAGTGGAATTGGGCATTTTCTTTCTTTCCTCTAATCTCCAAAAGTGAGTAGTGTCTGCTGTATTACTGAAATAAAATACTTATAATTTTTAAAAATCACTGTAAGTCATCATCAGTCATCAATCATCAATCATCAGGCAGGCAACTTAAACTTCTCTGAGCCTGTCTCCTCAGTTCTAAGAAGAGGACAAGCATTCTCACCTCATAGAGTTGTAGTGAAAATCAACAGGAGATCATGTATGAAAGATATTAGGTACCTAGCCTGGCACAGGATAGTTGCTCAGCAAAAATACGTGATGATGATGATGACGGTGTTGATGACGACGATGATGATGATGGTAGTGATGATGATAAGTATGACTTTCAAAGAACTAAAAATGAAGTGCTTAAAGGAGAAGTTTCTGTCTGGGTGGTTGAGTGATCCCAGCTCTCAATGTAAGGTAATTAAGTTTTCCCTCCATCTGATGCTATTTGCAAAAGCAAAGGTCATCTGATATATTCATAGAAGGTTCCAGATATATCAATTATTCATTCCCATGTCTGAGACTTTGAAACAGATAAATTTCATGCTGGGACTACAGATGACTAAAAAGGAAAAATATCTAGTTAGCACAGCTATTCAGTGTGATGAGCTGTGTACAGCTGCTTTATTAGATGTATATGTAGTATTTTTAAAGGAGCACATTTTTCTTATAATAGTTTTGTAGTTTTATTTTTACATTACAAAATAATGCATGTTTATTGTATAAAGTTTGGAAAATACAAAAAATGAAAAAATAAAATCACACATCATGCCCGTATTTAGGAGCAACAACTGGACATATTGAGATATATTTTTCTTTCTGATGTGTTTCATTTTTTTTCCTTCTAACATTTTGAAAAAGTGCAATGTATCCTCTCTAACTATGTTACTGGTTAGATTCATTTAAATTCATTCTTGGCTAATTATTATTGACAAGAATGAAATAATACCTATGGCCTTTCTCTTAGGTAAAATATTATATTTAGTATATTACTTACTTTCTTCTTCCAACCATTCTCAGCTCTGGTTTGATCAATGTGGAATTTTTGGATTAAATTACTGTTACTAATAATATGTATGTTCTCTTTCAATAATTACTTTAATATTTACTTAATTTCTATAACCATATTAGCAATAATTATTTGGATTTACTTATATTTAACTGGTTTCCTAGTTTAAGACCTATACACTTATTCTGTGTGTCCTTCCCATTCTTAAGTTATTTGTTTTACTTCATCTGTCATTTGACTGATTCTGGTCCTTTGGGTAACTTTTTTCAGCAGGGCATGTAAGTGGTTGACTTTCTGAGGTCTAGAATATCTGTGTGTGTGTGAACATCACTCGCCTGAATGTAGAATTAGTAGTTCATAAGCATTTTCTCCCAAATTATGTAGATGTTGTTCAGTTGCTTCTTTTGTTTCATGTAATGGAGGAGAATTCTAAATTCACACTGATATTTATTCATTTGTAATAATTTTCCTGGATGCTTACAATACTTTTTTTTTCTTTACCCTCAAAATTCAAGAAGTTCATTAGGGTAAATCCACTGATCTATTTAATAAATCTTGCCTGGTACTTAATGACTCATCTCTTTTCTTTAGCAATTTAGGGTCACTGTGTTTGGTAGCGGGGTCAGAAATAATGGATTTCAGAGTGTCAGAAATCCAGGCAAGCCCCAAGCTTTTTAAATAACTGCGTAAGTAAAAGGCAGTGAGATGTGGTAGAAGGAACGCAGTCTGTTGAGTCAGCTCTGCAAATGATCAGCTGCATGACCTTGGACATGTCACCTGATTGCTTTTGGAGCCTCAGTATCCCCATCTATAAATGGAGATAGAAAGAACTCCTTGCAGATTTGTTGTGAAGAATAAACAAGGAAACAGTCAGGCCTGTTATAAATCATATCTCCTCTTCTGCAACATGAGGAGAGCAATTCCTTCCCAGGCCAAGGCCATACAACTTTAGTTCAAAAAAAAATTCAAATTCTATATTGGAACTCAGAGCTGCTTTTCTTACTAAAGGGAAAGGGTGTTGGAAACATGGCTCCCTCCTTGAAGGGTGGGAATATTCCAGTGGACCAGGGTGTCTGCCAAGGGGGAGAATGAACAATGAACATCAGCAGAACAGACTCAGTTACAGGAGCACAAACTGCAACCTTGGGAATAACAGAGGGAAAAGAAAGGCTGTTTCTCTCTTGGCCACTGACAAATGCCTCTTGTCCTGTCTTGGGTGTTCTGTTGTCCTTGTCCCATCATGACTCCAAACCGTAGACATGGTGTTGGTAGACCCAAGTGGCCCACAGTCCAGCAGCATCGCACCACCCAGAAGCCTGTCAGAAATGGAGAATCTCAGGTCCCACCCTGGAGCTACTGGATTAAAATCTGCAGTTGAACCAGATCCACAGGGGATTCACGTGCCTATGAGCTTGAGAAGCTCTCATCTAGACCACATGTTGGTCAGAACCAAAGGTGACTTCTTTGTTGTCAACCAGTGATTTTATTTTCATGCCTTTGGAAAACAGCAGTGAAAGCACAGCAGAAAGTTCTAGAAGATATGAAAGTAAAGCATATAGAATTTTAAAACACAGAATAAAGTCCAGTGGTTTCTGTCTCAGCCAGTTTCATAGGAGCCAGGGAAGGGTCTGGTTCTTCTCCCTGAGGCTGCTTTAAACTGCTTCCTTGCATTTTAGCACTTGGCAGGCTCAGGATCATTCTCTTCTGTACGTGTTCTCAGCCTCTCTGCTTGATCACAACGATGAGAGCACAACCACTGAAAACCATAATTGTGACATGCATGACTCCTGTGGTGCCCCCATGCCTCGTTCTGAGTCCATAGATGTGGTCACAAAACAGAAATTGGCATGCAATGCTGTGGCTTCTGTGGGTGTTTTGCGGTCCCAGCCTTGATCTCTCTGGGCCCCAGGTTGTCTCTTGCCTCTTCTCCAGCTACCACCTGGATGGTGAATGTGTGTCCCCAGCACTGGCCACCAGTCCCTGGCCAGGGGCACAGGCAGAGCCAGAGTAGACGCTGGATGATGACTCCAAGACTTTATGGCTACTGTCCATGCAACTTGAATTTCCAGAGAGGTAAAATAGGATGTCGTTGGAGCGGGGGCCTAGGCACTTTCTGAGGCTTCCCACAGTCTGCATGTGGCTGTCTGCCTCAGCTTTATGAGTTCAGGGAACGTGTCAGTCCTGTCCACTCTTGTATCTGTAGTACCCACTAGAATGTCTGGCATATAAGAGACACTTACTATGTACCTGAACCTAAATCACAATGCAACAAAGAATCTGCATGATCTTAGACCAAAAGAGTGTGATATGGCTTAGTGAGAAATAAAGCTAATCTATTGATGGGGGCCCCTGCTGCCTTCTATAAGAATGGCATAATTCCTCTCTGCTGCAGATGGTTGCTTCTTTCTTTCATTCTTGAGGATAAAAGTATCCTCATTGGTTTTGTGAGCCAGGTGGAGGAGGGTGGAGAGGCCTGTGAGCATAGTCTGCCTGGGGAAGGGTGAGATCAGAAAGCTTGGAAGCAGGCTTCGTGTGGTGGCTCATGCCTGTAATCCCAACACTTTGGGAGGCTAAGGCTGGAGAAGGGCTTGAGCCCAGGAGTTTGAGATTAGTCGTAGTGAGCTATGGAGTACACTACTGCACTCCAGTTTAGGCGATAGAGCGAGACCCCGTCTCAAAAAATTAAAAAAAAAAATTTAAAAAAGAAAAAAAACTTGGAAGTAAAATAAAGTGTGAGGAATGTGAAGATTTCAGGGCAGTCTAGCAGAAAGGAATGGGATAGCCAGGGAGGCTAGAGAAAATGGGAGAAAACCTGGAAACAGCAAGACCAGTTCCCAGGAACAAAAGGGGACTAGTACCACTTCAGGAGACCAAGGGACTGGGAAGGAAAAGCACCCAGAGGTCACGGCAGCGTCATGTTCTGTTGCAACTCCGCCCCATCGCCCCCAAGCCACCAGTAAAGTCCGTCAAGTGCCACAGTCTTGTAGCGGGATGTCTTGTGGAAAGCAAGCTGCGTTCGACATTTGAGTGGGTGAGAGAGAGAGGCAGGCAGAGAGCACGGTCCAGGAAGGCAAGCTGTCAAGTGAGGAAACCAAATCAGGAAGGTTGCTGAGGCAGGGACTAGGAGCAGAATGCAAGGCTCCAGCAGGAATCTGCAGAAATCTGGGAGTGGATGCAAGCTGGCTCCTGGATGTGGGATGGGGCTAGGAGCCAGTGAGCGTGGCACTGATGGGAAGGAGGGAGCCTGAAGGCTGGAAGATTTCGAGACACCTGGTTGCTGTTACATGGGTTACATAAGGCTCTGCCCAATTTACAGAGCCACCTCTGGCTCTGCAGGGAGTCAGTCTTCAGCCTGTGGAAGCCGCCAGCACATGACTGAATCTTAGTCACAATGTTGTAAAACCTCTCTGGAGATTCCTGGACGAAAGTGAGAATTGTCACTATTCAATGACAAATGAACCGGAATAACCAGGGTTGGATGACCTCCACCAGTGGCCTGGGCTGCTTCCCGTGACAGCAAAGCCCTCCCTACTTAAAGGGACAGAGGGGCCGATCCCCCCCTAGGCCTTCTGATGTGAAAGCCCACTCACTCTGGGGAAGGGCCCTTTCCTAAGAAACCCACCTAAGTTGACCTCTAAGGCTCTATGGGGAAAAAAAAAAAAAAAAAGGAATAGTCACAGTGGTGTAGTGAGGAAAAAATAAACAATGTTATTACTTGGAGAAAACTATTTTAGAGAAAAATTATACTTAAAAAAACAGATGGTTCCTTTGTTTCCAATAGTTGCCTATAAATTCTCTATTTTTCTGGTCTGTGGGATTGAAATTGATTGAAATTGACATTTTTTTTTTTAGCATGAGTCAGTTGACAAGAAAATTGAAAAAACAAAATGACCAGTGCCAACAAGGCTTGTTTTTTTTCTCTCTTATTTCTTTCCAAAAAAACTATGTCCAGAGGTTCTGATAAGCCTAAAAAAAAAAAAGAAAAAGAAAGAAAAGAGAAGGAAGTCAATGATCTGTTTTTAGAAGCCTCTAGCAGTTCCCTTTCTGAAGCTGCTGTGCAGATTTGTGCACACATTTTATCCAGCTGCCGTACATCTGGAATCTTGGAGTTGTCCCTCTGGCTCTCCATGAAAAATAGCAAAAAACCCCACACCATTGTTTTTCTGACCCATGTGGTTTCATATCCTTTTCCAGGAGGTAAAATCCAGACTTGAGCTATGGAAAATTGCTTCTCTTGGCTTGAAAGTCACAGTTTAGCAAGTGGTGTGTTTCAGGGAAACTGGTGGGCCTAAAGATTAGTTAGTATTTGCTGCCTCCTGGGGCTCCCAATCAGCCACTTGGCTCCCAGAGTCACCAGTCTCCATGTTGCAAGGCTCACCAGGGGCAAGGAAGAATGCGGCACAAATGTCACTGAGAACTGCCTTCCTGTCTGGATATTTTCTGCAATTTCCTCCAAGTCACCATCACATATACAGAAAGGCTGGTGACTGACATTCGTGTCTTCCACTGACCGCAAAGTGCCTCCTGTCCCAGAGACCTGGAGGTGGCCACGCTTTGGTACAGCTATGTGTCACTTTTTTCCCCAGCCACATGACCCACCCGAGATGCTTCACACCAGCTGTGCTGATGAACATCAAGAAAGAGGCTGCAGGGACTGGTAGAAAACCCACTGACTGATTATGCTTGACCCATTTCTCCAAACACAACATACATACGGGAGAAAGGCCACTGGGCTCTGAAAGCAGTGAATCAGCTCAGTAAACAGTCTCTTTCCCACCGCTTCATAGAAATGAGTCCCCAAGGATGGTGAATTTTCCATATATGACTTTTAGAAATAGGGTAGAATTTGGGGTGGGGGTTGAGAGAATAATGAATGGATTTAAATCAATAAATACCATATATATGGTCTGTCTTCGTTCCAATGGTGCTTTCTTAGATGCACCATTCTCCAAAGTCCATGAGAAACGTCAATGGAATCCCAGCCCCAACCTTCAAACAGTGTTTATGCATTAGCACAGATGCCAGCCTCACGTTCCCCGTGCCAACCTGCCTAACTCTACCTACTATGAACCCCTGTAGCATTCACCATCTGGGAGACTCATTTTGCACCCAGATGGAACATTTGATGACTCTTAAAAATAATAATACCAACCTTTCTAGGTGTTCTTTCTATTTTTCAACTCTTTTATAAGTCCCTGAAAGAGAAATCTGTGCCCTTTGTATCCCCGGCATCAAGTTCAGGGCCCTCCCTACAGAAGGTTTCAAAATAATTTAGTGATGTGGAGTCTCATGTATAAGCAGATATATGGCTCACCTTGAGTGAGGATAAGTACCCTGCAGTAGGAAATGACAAGAACAGTAGTTCAATTCAGCAAACATTGCTGATGTCTTCTTGGGGTCATAGCTAAAAGAGACTGTAACAGAGAGGAGCTCCCAATTCCAAAGATAAATGTCATTGTGCTGGGCATTTGGCCATTGTCAAGGTGAGCTATAGTCATGGACACAGGGAGTGGAGAAAATCTGAGAAGCCACAGTAATCAAAGTTTTAAAAGTGTAGACTTTTAAAAGTGTAACTTGCCATGGGTTATGGAAATAGGCTGGTGTGCTGGAGCCAGCTGTTAAATGCCCAAGAAAATTGCTAGAATTTTGAGAGCCAGTTGTCAAACCATTGAAATTGACTTAACTTGAAATTGGCTGTCAATAAAGTATTTACACCATGGAAATCAGCTATCACTATAAATCAGAGCTCCTCCCCAACCTCATCCCACCCACAGAGCTGGTTTGCCAGAACACTGCTAGCATCCAACCATCTGTGCTCAGGGAAGGGTAACTTTTTGACCAAAAGCTTCCAGCTGACTGTGACCTTAAATGGCCTTATTACACAAAGCAACGGACTCTGCCAACAACTGCCTATGGTTCCAGGAGCAAAAGTTGAACTTTACCTGGAGCTAAGTGTGCTGAGAATCTTAGATCACTTCTTGCTCTCCTCAGCTAATCTGCCCACAGACACCACTTATAGTCACAGCTTTTCTTATAAAGAGCTACAACATGCATGTGTATGTAATATGCAACTTGAATTTGTAAATCTCTTTCACTATGACCCCTCAGAGCATTGCATATGAATTAGATCAACCATTGTTCCCAATAGTGGCTCCCTGATGGGAAAGAAGCAGAACCAAGAATCTGATGTATTTGCTTGACACTTCTTGGATTTTTGCTGCCTTTATTTGCTATCTATCTACAGTGTTTCTCTGGTTGACCTTATCTAGTTCCTTGGCATTAAATTTCGTGATACACTGATAGTGCCAAAAGGCAGCTATGATTTCTCCCCTGGACTTCAGACTCATCCAACTTCTTCCTTGATGTCTTCACTGGGATGTTCAATGGGCATGTCAGAAACATTTCATCAGCTCATGTCACTCCTCTGCCTCCAGTGGCTTCCCATCTCACCCCAAATACAGATCCATGAGATGGTCTGGTCTACACCCACCCCTGCCCTGTCACTCCTCAGGCCTCCTCTCCTATGGCCCTTCCCCTTGAGGCCAGTCTCCTTGCTGTCTACCAGGGACAGGCTCTGCCATAGACAAATGTGGCATGCCACCTCCCTGGGAAATTCTCTCACCAAGTGTCCTCCCTCACCTCCTCCAAGGTTAAAGGGGCCTTCCTTGCCCACTGAACTTAAAATTACAACCTCCTTCGCCCTCTCCGCTTTCCTTGTCTGCTCCTCTTGTCTCCTACTGATGCTCCTGTTTGTCATTCTCTCCTGCCCTGCAATGTAATCTCCTGAGGGCAAGAATTTTAGTCCAGCTTGTTAACCTGTGTATCCGCAAGACCTAGAGCAGTTCCCAGCACAGAAGAGGAGCTCAGTAAATATGCATTGAATTAGTGAATGAAAATCTCAGTTTCTGTGCTTAAGTCTACTTCTCTTCCAGTCTTCATCTCTGCTAATGGATTCACCGTTTCACACAGGAGCTCAGGATAAAAACCCTGAGCTATCATCATCCTCTACATCTAACATGTTGGCAGTGCTGATAGCTCGGCCATCAGAGTAGATGCTAGATCTCACCACCTGCCTCCCCTTCTCTGCAATCACCATAGACCAAGCCACCCTCATCCCAGTTGGACAATTGCAACCACTTCCTACCTGAATTTCCTGCTTCCAGGCTCACCTGTCTCCTATATACTCCCCACACATTACCAGAGTTATCTTTGAAAAATATCAAACACAACACTTGATTCCTCTGCTGAAAACCTCCCAAAGGCTTCTCAACACACTTAGTATAGTCTATGCTACCTGACTCGGCAGCTGCTGACTTCTCCAGGCTCATCCCTGACACCCTGATACTTTCTCTATTTTCTCTGCTTTTGCCACGTTGGTTCTTTCACTCCACAGTGTGTATTCAAGGCCCACAATGTGGCAGGGCTGTTCTAGGTGTTTGGGATATATCATGGAACAAAACAGGAACATGTTTATACCCTTGTGGAGCTTCCATTCTACTGGTGAGAAATAAATAACAAGCAATAGACATGATATTAATTATACAGCATGTAAGAAGGTGATGAGTGCTATGGAAAATAAAGTAAAATTAATGGGGACTGCAAGCATTGAGTTGGGGCTATGGGAGGGCAGGCTATAGTATTAAATAGATCGGCACCAAGGACATAAGACATGAGCAAAGACGAGGGTGCTGGGCCACCCGGGGCATCTTGCTGTTCCTAGAACAAGCTGGGGTGGGCTCCTGTTGTGTCCACTCAGCGAAGCTGGAGCTCCATTTCTATTCCCCTCCCTGCACAGTTCCAGGTTGGCGTGACCCACAAGGATATTGTGCCCAAGATTTAGAAGACAGAAACGCAGCAGCAGCCTTCTTCTTTTTGTGAGGAAGGTCGTTGCAGGGCTCCAGGTGCTGTCGCAGCTCACGCATACTGAGACGCCCCCACTGCCTTGTGCTGTTGGTCAGCAGCTGGGCCACCGCTCCTCTGGTTCCCACAGGATCACTTCCTTCAGCTCCTGTGGCTCCTGGCCAGGTGCACGCTCAGGCCCTAGACCAAGTGCAACGAGGGTGGAGGCTTGAAGGCACTGAGGGATCAGTGAGGTTGGAGCTCATCCCTGTCCTCACTTCCCTCACCTCTCTCCCCACGTGCCTGCCCTGCTGACTTCAGAGGCAGAAACAACAGCCTCACATGGACTAGCTGATCAGCTCCCACAGCTCACCATCTGGCTAACCTGTGAACTCACTCACTCATTCACTCACTAAATAAATGGACTTTCATAGTGATTTGATATAGGGATAATATTTGTTTTATTATACTTACTATATACAGAATGGATGGCTTCTTATCATTTAATCTATGGTCATATGTCACCCCTTATAAAAATCTTATCTCAGTATCTAAAATAAAAGCCTCTGCAACCACCCCATGCCTTCTTACCTGTTTTATTTTCTTTATGGCAAGCATTACCCATGAGATATATATTTTCTTTTAGTGTATTTGATTACTTGTTTAATTGGCCCCATCCTATTTATTGCTGTCTCTCCAGTGCTTAGAACACAGCCTGCACATGGTAGGAATTCGAAAAGTAATGATCAAATAAATGTGTTCAATGTCTTTTTTTGGCCAGGCGTGGTGGCTCACGCCTCTAATCCTGGCACTTTGGGAGGCTGAGGTGGGCAGACCACGAGGTCAGGAGTTCGAGATTGGCCTGGCCAACGTGGTGAAACCCCATCTCTACTAAAAATGCAAAACTTAGCTGGGTGTGGTGGTGCATGCCTGTAATCCCAGCTACTGAGAAGGCTGAGGCAGGAGAATCACTTGAACCCAGGAGGTGGAGGTTACAGTGAGCTGAGATCACGCCACTGCACCCCAGCATGGGCAACAGAGCAAGACTTTGTCTCAAAAAAATGTCTTTTATTTGGGTGGCTGTCAACAGGTTTCTGAATACCTAAAGAAACTAAAATGGTTTCCATTGCAGACATTTTGAATGCAAATCTCACAAGAGCATAATGGAAAACTCTAGCATTTTATTCATAAAATCCGTAAATGGAAATCAAACCATTTTTATGGATTACACTAGTCAAAGTTACTTTTTATCAATTGACAAATTTTAAAAGCACAACCAAACCAAAAGCAAACCTTTTATTGTATCATACTGTTCATTTTGCATACAAAAAGTTTCCTGTTTTTCCTAGTAATAAGTACTGAAATAGTCACAAGATATCGCTTCTGTTAGTATATTACACTCAACTCCAGGACATCTGAGTAAAAGCTAATGTTTGATATTACCTGGCTAGCAGGAAATTGAACTGAAGTTTTTTCCTACCAAGAAAATACAGGGCCAGACATAGTGGCCCACATCTGGAATCCCAACACTTTCGGAGGCCACTTTAGCCTGGGAGTTTGAGACCAGCCTGGGCAACATAGGAAGACTCCATCTCTACAAAAAATAAGAAGTTAACTAGGCATGGTGGTGCATACCCACAGTCTCAGCTACTCAGGAGGCTGAGGTGGGAAGATGTCTTGAGCCAGGGAGCCACTCTGGGTGACACAGTAGGACCCTGTCTCACATAATAAATAAATACATATTTTAAAGATACAGGATTAGAGGATTCTTTAAGTCATACTAAAGCAAAACAGTCCTTTAAAACACGTCTCTGTTTAACATTTTAACGATTTCAAAGCAAAGAAGCTTCCAAGTCAAAACTTCTTTTGCTAATTCTGCAATAGAATGGGGGTGATTTTTGCCCAGTAACCCATTTCAATTGTCATCAATCATTCCTTCTGTACATTAGGCTGATGTTTGGCCACTTTGCTCTTCTTTCCTTTAGAGTCTGTGCTCGGAGCATCTCACCCCACTATAGACCTGCACTGGGAGAACTCAGTGTTTTCTTACTGTGGCCTCTCTCTTCAGTTCCCTCCTAGACATATTTGTTTGTTCATTCATGCATTCGACCAATATGAATTGATTCTTTCCTGCGTTGCAGAGGCTGGTTTAGTTTCAAGGGTCCCTTCCTTGGAAGAGCTCCTTGCTTTTCAGGCCCATAAATGTTGCACCATTGACCCCAAGCAGTAAGTTGAACCCTTGCTTGGTTTCCTGGACATTCACGCACAGATCTTCTGGGGCGTAAACACTTCCTGCTACTATTCCTACAATTCTCAGCCACTAATTTCTATTTGTCCTTGGTTAAGTGCTCTTCCTTCCCATTTTTGTCCCTGCCCTTTTAAAATCTGAGAGCATCAGAGAATTTCCTATGCAGTCCCTGGTTTTATTAGCTCCCTTCCCCTTTTCTTCCACAGCAGAATCACTTGCAGTGGCAGATTTAGAGTGACATTTCAGAGAGCTTCCCAACTCTCTTGAGACATCATTCATCTGAAGGTCCCTGAATGTAACATCTGGCCTATCTCTCCTCTGATCTTTGGGAAATCTGCTTCTCTAAGTCTAGAATGCATGTTTAACTATAAAACTTTCCCCATTCTCAGTTATCATGAGCTCAGAAACCACCACGTCAGCAGTTTGGCTATACCCTAAGGTTACTAGCTCTTCTGGTTTCTCAGTGTTGGAGTGTTCCCAGCCCAAGCACCAGGCATTTGCACTAAGAAGACTTCAGGAACCAGCACATCTCCAGCTCTCTCTGATTCTCCTCCCTCCCTCTTAGAAAGACCCTTGTGATCACACTGGGCCCGCTCGGATAATAAGGGATAATCTCTCCATCTTGAGATCCTTAACTTGATCACATCTGCAGGGTGTTTTTTGGCCATGTAAAGTAACGTGTTCACATGTTCCAAGGATTAGAAAGTGTGATGACTTATGTTTAGAAAGAAGAAGAGAATCAGCCAGAATCTAATCCCACTCTGTCTGCAGTCTCAGGATTCTTGCCTTCAGGATTAAATCTGTCTGTGCTTTATAGTGAGAAAGACACAAGACACCCATCTGTGATAGAGACTGTTAGCTTTCACCAAACCCATCTCCTCTTCTTCCTAGGCAGCATGCAGACAGCATATCTCAGACCACCTTGCCACTGGCTGTGGCCTGCCTGTGACTGGGGTCACCAGTGGAATGTGAGTAGGTAATGTGGCCACATCCAACTTGCCTTCCTCCAGATCTCCTGTGTATGTGACTGTGTATATTCTTTACCCTTCCATTGGTTTGATGCAGATAATTATGACAACCTTGGAAGCCATATGTTGGGGACACCAAAAAATGGGAGGAGCCTGGGTCCCTGCTTTGCTTGGGGTAGAATTGCCAGCCAATCAAGAACACCTGTTTTGGACTTTATGTCAGCAAGAAATTAACTTCTATTGCATTGTGCAATTATACACTTTGGAGTCGTTTATCACAGTAGCTGGCATTATTTTAAGGTAGCATACCATTCAAATTCCAAATATTTTGGGTAAGCATAACCTGTTTTGCAGACAGGCAAACCTGTAGGAAGTTGATTGGAGTTTTGGGTTTCACTACGAACACAGCAGGTTTTATAAACATGCCTAGAAGAATGGATCTTTGCGGATTTGCCTGGCTCAGCCCAATTAAAGTCACCGCTGATGCAACAAACCCTGTTCTCAGTGCATTACATAACTTATATTAACAAAAACAGCCCGGCTTTCATATTTTCACCGTGGTCTAAATCTGAATGAGGACATCATTTAATTCTCTTTGACTCTGTCAAAAGACAGTTTCTCTGGACGCAATCATCCAAACATTCTTTGGTGTCCAAGAGAAACACCAATACTCTTGTCTCCCCACTTAAGATTGGGGCGACCAACCATGTCAGTTTGCCCGAGATTGAAGGGGTTCCTGGAACGTGAGACTTTCTGTTTTAAAAGGTGGACAGTCCCAGGCCAATTGGGGAGTTAGTACAAGATACGGCACTGCTAGAGGCAAGCCCACATATGTAGTTGGAAACGTAGAAGATAACGAAGAAGAGAGACCTTTTTCCTTCTTCTACCAGGAAAGGCACACTCTCAATTTAGGAAGTAAAATTGAGAATTAGGAAGCCTTAAGGCACCACTGACTGGGAATATTTGAGTGTTGGATTCATCCAATGGTTGTGTCCAGGCCCTCACAAAGGCGTAAGGAGAATGACGTTGGACTGGCTGAGGATGAGTTCCCAGCTTTACCTCTCGCACAGCAAAGCAGGCAGGTTGCCCTGAATACTATGAGAACAGACTCCAGGCAGGATGACAACACTGCAGAGAGCTGGTGGGTACAGATGGCAGTCAGGAGGGCTGTGTTACAGGGGCAGCAGCTGTCAGGGAGGAGAGGGGTAGGCACCGAGCATGCAGTACAACCACCTGCTCTTCCGCCTGGGGTCTCCCTGTCACCCAACTCAAACACTTGTCACTGGATTGGCCCATGTGGTGACTCCTGAAACATTGGGCTCCTAACTCATCTGTGCGGTACCTACCCCACAGGGCTGTGCATCTCACCTCGAGGCCTCTGAGTCTCATGTTTTTGAGAGTAACTTACAGGAGAGAAAAAAGCTAACTGTATTGCCCTGATACAAATCACAACAGGCCACATGAGGTACTGCAGTGTGTCCCAACACCCCATCTTCTCTATGCGAGTGACGTACAGGAGAGAAAAAAGCCAACCCTGATGAAAATCAGAACAGGCCACACAAGGCACTGCTGTGTGTCCCAGCATCTCATCTTCTCTACGCTGCTGTCACCATTTTGGTCATGTCCCAGTACTCCCTATGCTTTTTTTTTTTTTTTGAGATGGGGTTTCACTCTGTTACCCAGGCTGGTATGCAGTGGTGCAATCTCGGCTCACTGCAACCTCCACCTTCCGGGTTCAGGTGATTCTCATGCCTCAGCCTCCCGGTAGCTGAGATTACAGGTATGTGCCACCATGCCCAGCTAATTTTTGTATCTTTAGTGGAGATGGAGTTTCACCACGCTGGCCAGGCTGGTCTCAAACTCCTGACCTCAAGTGATCCGCCCACCTCAGCCTCCCAAAGTGCTGGGATTACAGGTGTGAGCCACTGTGCTTGGCTCCCTACTCTATTATTAACCAAAGAATTTTTTTTTTTTTTCAGATGGGGTCTCACTTTATAGCCCAGGCTGGTCTCTGACTCCCAGACTCAAGAGATCCTCCCCACTCTACTTCCCCAGTAGCTGGGATTACAGGCACATACCACCACACCCAGCTCCGGATTTCTCTTTATATTTCCTCACTTTGTAAACTCAGTTCTATTTTTTAAAAGAAATTGCATATCATCAACATAAATGAAAAACCAGTATCACTTGGCAGAAATGTAACAGTCCTAAAAAATTAAGTACCATGAAAGCAAAGGAGTATTATTAGATTCCTACTTGATGTAATTTCAGATGGAAGGCTCCAAGTCTGAAGCCTGTTCTGTCTTGAATAAAAAGAGACAGTAGCAGAAGTTAAGCGATGCTATCGACATACTCATACCACATGGAGACTTTCTCCTTATTAACCGAAAGAGAATTGGAAAAGAATAGTGTTCTTACTCTGAGACTCATGGTTATTTAACCCTGTGTTTTGTGCCACCAAAAGTCATCTCACGGTCGGTGGGTAATTTGATTTCACTTTAAATGTATTATCTCCAGTGGTCCTCAACATAGCCTGATAGTTTCTTTCTCTTTCTAGTAAGTGTATTTTCCCACTGAACAAGATACTATTCCCAAATCTTTTTCTCTCTGATATTTCTATACCCCAGTTGTCAACTGCTAATCTTGCCTCACATATATTTTAAAAAATAAAAACATAGCCAGGCACGATGACTCATGCCTGTAATCCCAGCACTTTGAGATGCCGAAGCGGGTGGATCATCTGAGGTCAGGAGTTTAAGATGAGCCTGGCAGACATGGTGAAACCCCATCTCCACTAAAGACACAACAAATTAGCTGGGCATGGTGGTGCGTGCCTGTAATCCCAGCTACTTGGGAGGCTGAGGCAGAAGAATCACTTGAACCTGGGAGGCGCAGGTTGCAGTGAGCTGAGATTGCATCACTGCCCTCCAGCCTAGGCAAGAAAGTAAGACTCTATCTAAAAAAAAAAAAAAAAAAAATAGCCAGAAATAACTTAAATCTGTGTGCCTGTTTGCATTGATTTGAACCTTCTCCTTCCTCTCTTCTCTTACCACTGAGCAAGTGTCCACCTGCCTATCAACGGCCAAACGCTACCAACAGCCAACAGGTGTCCTGGATCACTCATTCCTCCTGCCTCCTCAAGGGCTGTGCTACTATGACCATCTCTCTCCCTTCCTTCTTCCAAATTAGTGTGTAAGTATATTCATACCTGTAATTTTTTTTTGAGATGGAGTCTCACTCCATCACCAGGCTGGAGTGCAGTGGCTTGATCTCAGCTCACTGTGATCTCTGCCTCACAGATTCAAGCGATTCTCCTGCCTGAGCCTCCCAAGTAGCTGGGACTACAGGTGTGCATCACCACGCCTGGCTAATTTTTTGTATTTTTAGTAGAGATGGGGTTTCGCCATGTTGGCATACCTCTAATCTTAAAGAAAACCTCTCTTTGTGTCCCTTTCCTGCTATGTCCTTATTTATCTGGTCCTTTCATCCAAACTTCTCAGAGGAATTGTTCCCATGCTTACTGTATCTGTCTCCTTTCCACTCCTTAACCCACCATAATCCAGCTCTTACTCTTCTCACTTTGTCATTCCACTGAAATTGTGCTGATCAAGACCTCTAGCTTCCTAGCCTCCTCTCAAGACACTCTTCTTTCTTGGCTTCTTTGACATCCACATTCTTGGCTTTCCTTGCACTCTATATCTGCTTCTCCCAAGTTTCTTTTGCAAGACCCTCTTCCTCCATTCAATTTCCAAATGCTGGAGTCCACCAAAGCTTAGCCTTGAGCCCTCCCCTCCCGTCTCTCTATCCTCTCTCTAGGGGACCTTAGAATTCCCACAGCTGTAAGTATCAGCCATAGGCCATAAATGCCCAAATTTGCTTCTCCTGCCTGAGCCAAACCTTTGAACTCTTCCTGGCTTGCACAGATCTCTATTTGAATGTCTTACAAGCATCTTAGATATCATATATCCAAAAATAAACTTGTGAGTTTTTCCTGCACACCAGTTATTCCTTAGTATTTCTCATTTTAGTAAAAGGCACCACCATCCACCCAATATCTGAACCAGAAATCTGGGAGTCAGGCTTGATTCTCTCTTTTTCTCTTCCACTCTCATCTTCTGTGGTTACCTCTAAGATATATCCCCAATCCATCTTCTTCTCTCCACCTGCACTGTTTCCTCCCTAATTCAAGCCACCATCATCTCTTTTCTGGACTGGTGTAATAAACTCAACATCTCCAATACTCCAGAGGTATCTTTTAGACATATCATGTCACTTCCTTCCTTGAAGGCCATCTGTGGCTTCCCAGTGGATCTAGAATGAAACCCAAAACTCTTACTACCAAACTGCAAAGCCCTACAAGTTCCACTTCTGCCAACCTTTCCAACCCCATCAAATTTCTCTTTCAACCTCTCTCTTACTACCTTGCAACCCCCATTGGCTTTCAATAAACAAATGGCTTTGAGTGAATGAGTGAATGGGATGAATGGATAAAGTGCCAAGATTTATAGGAAAGCAAACCTTGATGCAAGGTTTTCAGATAAACATTTGAGAATAATTTAAAGCTTTTATAGGAAAAATACATATAAAAATAAGAGTGTGATCCTAAAACGAATAAAAAGTATTCATTTCAAATTTTCCCAAAGGCACTTGAATAGCACACATACCCATTCCTGAAAATTTCAGAACATCTTGGTTTGAAAGAGTGTTTACATTGATCTACCTGAGAGAGTGGATGCCTGTTTGCTTCAGACACACAAACACTGTCAATATTCCTAAGAAGGAAAAATGAGAAGGACCTATGGCCACAAAAAGAAAGCTTTTCCTTTCCTTTCTTTTCTTTTCTTTCTTTTTTTTTTTTTTTTTTGACAGAGTTTTTGCTCTTGTTGCCTGGGCTGGGGTGCAATGGTGCAATATTGGCTCACTGCAACCTCCGCTTCCCGGGTTCAAGTGATTCTCCTGCTTCAGCCTCCCGAGTAGCTGGGATTACAGGTGCCAGCCATCATGCCCAGCTAATTTTTGTATTTTTTGAGTAGAGATGGGATTTCACCACGTTGGCCAGGCTGGTCTCAAACTCCCGACCTCAGGTGATCCACCTAGGCCCTGGCCTCCCAAAGTGCTGGGGTTACAGGCACGAGCCACCGCGCCCGGCCAAGAAAGCCACCACACACTTGCTAGGACTTTGTATAAGCAGCTCAACATCTCAGTGTCTCTACTCGCCTTTGTCTCTCCTCCCCTCGGGGTTGCTACTACAACAAGAAAAATCATTCCCAAGATGTCACCTTATTTTGGAGAAAGTGTCACATACATAAATCCAAACCAATATAGAAAACGTCTAACACTGAACAATGAGAGATTTGTATGTCTTAGGAGTGTCTGAATTTATTCCCTTAATAGGGTGAACTATAGTTATAACAAGGGTTCGAAGGATGGCCTTCTTGAATTATGTGTAAATAAATATATGTTGGAGCAAATATTTAAGAAAGTTTTAGTATCGTAATTAGAAGCTACTTTTACTCAAAAGATTAAACATAATTATCACAGGACTTAGTAATTCCACTCCTAGATATATACCAGAATTAAAAACACACATCCACATGAAGATTTGTATGCAAATGTCCACAGCATTATTATTTATAATAGCCAAAAAGTGGAGACAGCCCATATGTTTATCAACTGATGAATGGATGAAGCATATCTGGTACATTTATATAACGGAGTATTATTCGGCAATGCAAAGAAATGAAGTTCTGATACATGCTGCCACATGGATGAACCTTGAAAGCACTTAGTCTACCAAATGAAAGAAGCCAGTGACAAAGGACCACAATTATATTATTTCTATTATATGACATCTCTGGAATAGGCAAACCTATAGAGATAAAGTAGATTGGTGGTTCCTTAAGGCGGGAGGTGACGGAGGGCAGGGAGGATTAGGGAGTAATGGTTAAGGGATACAGGCTTTCTTGCAGCTATGATGAAAATGTTCTATAATTGTGGCAATGATTGTGCAACCCTGTGATATACTAAAAGCCACTGAATTGTACCTTTTAAATGAGTAAATTATATTATATGTGAATTATATCTCAATAAAGTTGTTAAAAGTAATAATTATAGCCTACTGTCCCTAAATTATTATTTATTTATTTATTTATTTTAGAGGCAGGATCTTGCTCTGTCACCCAGGCTGGAGTGCAGTGGCACAATCACAGCTCACTGCAACCTCAAGCTCCTGGGCTCAAGTGATCCTCCTACCTTGGCCTCCCAAAGTGCTGGCATTACAGGTGTGAGCCACCACGCCCAGCCTTCTTTCCATTTTTAGAGAAGGATTCGGGATGTTAATTTAATCAAGACTGTGTTGTTAAATGCCATCATAAATATTTATTTATTTTTAGTTTATTATTATTATTACTTTGTAGAGATAGAGTCTAACTATGTTGCCCAAGCTTGACTTGAACTCCTGGCCTCAAGCAATCCTCCTACCTCAGCCTCCCTTTGGGATTACAGACATGAGCCACCATGCCCATCCTAGATTTTTTAGTGATATGAAATCAATTAACAGAGTTGATTAAACAGTTGACGTTTATAAACTGGTGGGTCACATTGCTGAGGCTTTTATTCATGTGCTCATTTGTAATTACCTTCCTTGACCTGCCTCTAGGGTGAACTTTTAACATTAGCCAAGAAGTTTGCCATTTTCAGGCTGTCTTTGTCAGTTTGGACTGCTATAACAAAGTACTGTAGACTGGGTGGCTTATAAACAACAGAAATTTCTCATAGTTCTGGTTGCTGGCAGTCTGAGATCAGGGTGCCAGCATGGTTGAGTTCTGGCGAGCGCTCTCTTCTAGGTTGCACTGCTGACTTATTGTATCCTCATATGGAGGAAAGAGAGCAGGAAGGTTCTCTGGAATTCCTTTCATAAGGGCACCAGTCCCATTCGTGAGGGCTCTACCCTCATGATCCAATTACCTCACAAAGGCCCCTTCTCCTAATATCATCACTCTGGGGGTTCGTACTTTAACACAGGAATTTGAAGGGCATGTGTTTAGTCTAAAACAAAAGCTAGGCATTTTCTGCTCCTTTGAGGATTTGCCTGGCCGTGTCCTCCTGAAGACAGAGCATTCGACCTGTCAGGTATTTCGTGGTCTCTCTCCACTGGATAGCCTTTTCTTTTGTATTTTAAAATATCTATATTTATTCCTCACATATGAATAAAATGTCACTTTGATTAAAAATTGTGTTCTTACAATGGAGGTGTTCAATCACCATGGCAGAGTGGTCTTGACCATGTCTTCCTGTCACCCACTCAGCTGTAACTAAACTCTCCGGTATGATCTGAACTTGACCTTCAGACAATGACAGCCCAAGCATGTTGTTGGTTTAATGCCATGTCAGAGCTGCGACCAACAATAACCAAAATTGTGTCCAAACAGTCTTAATAGTCAACAATGTCAAACAAGACTCTCAAGGGTACACTGTGCTGGTAAAACTGGGCTTGATGACATTGGCTGCTCTCTGTAGCAAGTGTTCTGGATTCATTTGTATTTTGAAGTTTTACTCCTCTAAGTGTTTCTATAGGAGTATTTTACATTTTAACCTGGTTGAGCTCTGTGTTCAAGGTTGACAATCATTTTAATGGCCTGGGTTGCATCCATTTTGGTAAAGTGACTTGTTTCCAAACTCTCCAAAGAAGATGGTGCTTTTTACTTACACAGGGTGGCTTTTTGGAAGAATTCCAGAGAACATATTGTCATTATTGTTAAAACAAGCAAACAAACAAAATTATATTCCCCAGAGTCGTTGCAAGCATATCTTTCATGGTTACAAATTTTAACAACCTTGAGCTAAATTATTGTTGCACAATCCCACATCAATCCATGCAGTAAAAAAGACACATAAATCATAAGAAATGTTCCAAATATTTCAAAAGACAAGATGTATTGGCCAATGACAGGGTTTATATTTAGGAAACACAAATGTAACAATTCCCCTAGAATCGTCAGTGCTGTGCTCACCAAGAAAATGGCCATTTTAAGTGGTAATAAAATACCACTTGCACTGAATGACTGACTTAACTTTCCTTTGGTAATAACGTTAGTAATAACTTTCCTTTGGTCTGTTAACACCAGGAAGTGTGTCACTAGCTTTTGTTTTGTTTGTAGTTTAAGTATTCCATACAATAGCAAACTAGGAACGTATTTTATTGGGGAGGAAGAGTAATTTATTCCTTTCCATAAAACTCAAAAGACGATGAATTCCAAGTTCCCCAAAATAATTTTTGTGTAGATGATAAACAAGCAGTGGAATTCCAAGGCATGAATCACTGATGTTTTTGAGTAAGCTGTCAGGAACTCTAAAGCACTGGAGAATGGGGGCTGCTGTGGGTGATGGATTGGAAGATGGGTGCCCCAACTTTGGATACACAGCAGTGAGCAAGGGTGGGCTCTGGAAGTGCAGCAGGTACATATGACAAGCAGGGAAAGCTTCAGAGTGAGAAAAATGTAAATATGACAATGAATGATTGAACTTCAGACACATATTCCAGCAAAAGAAGCGGGTGGCAGCATTTCCAATCTTGAATTAGTGACAAACAAAACAAATGATTCATCAACCTGGGGTCTCTGGGAGGAACAGTGAGTTGGAGAGCGCCACTCAGCCACGCTCTTAACACCTGTAACAACTGAAGACCCAGTCCAGGGTCAAAGGCCAAAGGTCAAGGATCTCTGGACATCTAAAATCCTTAAACAAAAGTCCCAGGAATGCTATGCTAGATTTCCTCTATGCACCAAAACTAACCCACCTCACTTTCTTTTAAAATAATTAATAACATTGAATTTTTCTGAATGTAAGAATAACACTCATTGTAGAAAAAAAAGAAAAGTGTAAAAAAACAAAATTCCATATACCTTTTCTGCTCTGAAATAGTTACCATTAACAGTGTAGCATTTGTCTTTATAGTTTCTCTACAGATATGGTTATGACACAATTGGAACCACGATGAATATCCAGTTTTGTATCCTGCTTTTTCACTTACTGAAAAATCACTTAATATTATATTGTGAGCATTTCTCCACATCATAAATATCCTTAGAAACATGATTTTTAATGGCTGCATAATATTCTATTCCATGAATGTATCATACTTAACTATATCCCTACCTTAGGCCTTCAGATTGTTTTTGACTTTTCGTCATTATGAACGGTTCTGTCATGAACATTCTGCCTCACTTATTTTTAACAACCCAGGGCAGAGGAATTATTGTGTTCAGTGTGGATGAAATTGCTAACATGATCAGAAAAATGATGGCACCATATACTTAGAAAGGAGTTTCAAAAGACTTCATCCACCAAGGATTTAGATCTGGGTGCTCTGGAGATGGCATGTCCACTGAATAAACACACAATCAGCCAACCTTTGCTCAACATTTTAGGACTAGATTCCAACTGGTCTTGAAATAACGCCAGTCAACAACTTGCTTCCTCTAAGGGGTAACCAAGCCTCACGTAGATGCTGTAGCACAAACATCTCTGATGAAGCACGACAGCGCATGCCAGATGCCCAGGATGAGTGACTGCGGCAAAATGGTGAAGGGAAAGGGGGCCTGTTGGCTCCAGTCTGATTTATTCATGTGTTTAATTAGTGGTAAAGCATACATAACATGACATTTACCATTTTAACCGTTTTTAAGTGTACAATCAGTGCCATCAGGTACAGTCACGTTGTTGTGCAACCATCACCACTATCCAGTTCCAGAACTTTTTCATCATCCCAAACAGAAACTCTGTACCCATTGAACAACTATTCCCCCACTTCCCCCTCTCCCCAGCTCCTGCTAATCATCATTCTACTTTCTGTCTCTTCACATTTGGCTGGGCACAGTGGCTCACACCGGTAATCCCAGCACTTTGGGAGGCTGAAGTGGGAGGATCACCTGAGGTCAGGAGTTCGAGACCAGCCTGGTCAACATGATGAAACCTCGTCTCTACTAAAAATACAAAAATTACCTGGGCATGGTGGTGGGCGCCTGTAATTCCAACTACTCAGGAGGCTGAGGCAGAAGAATCACTTCAAACCAGGAGGTGGAGGTCACAGTGAGCCGAGATTAAGCCATTGCACTCTAGCCTGGGAAACAAGAGGGAAATGCCATCTCAAAAAAAAAAAAAATTGTCTTATTCTAGCTACCTCATATGAGTGAAATCTTATCATATTTGTTCCTTCATGTCAGGCTTATTTTACTTATTTCACAAGGATGAGTGTTTGCAGCACAGATCAGAATTTCATTTCTTTTTAAGACTGAATATTATCCCATTTTACATGTATATCACATTTTGTTTATCCATTTACCTATTGATGGATATTTGGATTGCTTCCACTTTGGGACTATTGTGAAAAATGCTGCAATGAATATTCATGTGCAAGTACCTGCTTTTGATTCTTTGGGGTATATTCCTAGGAGTGGAATTGCTGAGGAACTGTCAAGCCATTTTCCACAGTAGTTGCATCATTCTCCTTTCCTATCAGCAGTGCGTGAGGGGGTCCATATCCTTTGGCAACTCTTGCCTATTTTCCTTTTTTTATTTTCCTTTTTTTTTGAGATGGAGCCTCACTCTGTCGCCCAGGCTGGAGTGCAGTGGCTTGATCTTGGCTCACTGCAAGCTCCGCCTCCTGGGTTTATGCCATTCTCCTGCCTCAGCCTCCCGAATAGCTGGGACTAGAGGCACCTGCCACCATGCCTGGCTGATTTTGTTTTTGTATTTTTAGTAGAGATGGGGTTTCACTGTGGTAGCCAGGATGGTATCGATCTCCTGACCTCGTGATCTGTCTGCTTCGGCCTCTCAAAGTGCTGGGATTACAGGCTTGAGCCACTGCGCCCAGCCCTTTTTTTTTTTTTAATAGTAGCCATCCTCATGGGTGTGAATTGGTGTCTCATTGTGGTTTTGATTTGTGTTTCCCTCATGACTAATGAGACTGAACATCTTTCTATGCGCTTATTGACTATTTGTCTATCTTTTCTGAAGAACTGTCCATTATTTTTTAATTGGGTTGCTTGAGGAAACTGCTTTGCTTGGGATATACAGACACCCAGCAGCAGGGTGCTTTCCATACAGAGCACTTGTTGGCAAGAACACTGATTCCTCAAAAATGCACAATTCAGAAGGGAGTTATCATGAGGCAAAGGGGGCTCCTCCTGGGATCCTGAAACGGGAAGTTCCGTGGGCCTCCAGGGACCCAGAAAGGCGTCAGGTCGCTACCCTGTCCCTGTCCCTCTCTCTGGGGCTGTGTGGTCCTGTCTCCACCTCTCCCTGCACGTCTGCTTCCCCCACCCACCCGCCAATGGCAGGCAAGAGCTTCATCCCTGCTCTCCACCCTTAGCGGCTGGCTTCCCATGACACAAGCCAAGGCCTCATCCATCCTCACATGACCCCAGGACTCCAGGGTCCCCCAGTAGACTCAGGCTTCTCTGTCCCTTCATTTGGAATTTGTCCTCTGCAGTCAGAAACCTTTCCTGACCCAATCAGTTGTGGTCATAGGGCCAGTCGCTGAAGGCAAATACTGCCAAGCTGGGTCCTGATTTCAGCAAGGGCTGTGGGTGGGGAGCACTTCAAATAAAGGTATGTCGTGGGTAGCCAATGATGGCTGTGCTTAGCACACAGAGGAGAAATGTAAAGCTTTTCAACCGTCTAATATCCCATTACTTATTATTTCCAAGTCTCAAACCCCCGAGATCATTTGACATTGGATATTATTTGCCCTTGGTTTGACATATTGTCTTTCAGGATGACATGGCTGTCGTGCTCAGAGGGCACCTTTGGATGCTGATGTGACAGTGGTGTGCCCAATGCGGGGACAATTTCCACTTCCATTCCAAAGACCAGTTACCGAGCTAAGCTAGGCAAACTTGCTTGATTCAGCCCAATGCAGGAACAATTTCCACGTCCATTCCAAAGACCAGATACCGAACTAAGCTAGGCAAACTTGCTTGATTCAGAGCACTTACACGGGAACCTACTGCTAGGTGGTCTCCTTGGTGCTACATGCAAGCTAGTCTCTTCTCATCTTTTCATTTGGTTCAAAGGGAAGAAGGCAATCATCTTACTTCTAGGGCAATCAGAACCTGTGGGAGTCAAACAGCAGGGTGATGTAAGCCCACAGCCTCTAGAGTCAGCCTATGTGAAACCCAAATACACTTGTGAAACACTGAATTTTCATCACTATTTACAGGTTATTGATGACCTGTGGTGAACACAATAAGTGACGATGCCTTATACTTAGGGCAAGAGGCTACTAGAGATGAATTCATTTCTTTGAATGAAATGAATTCAAGAAATGAATTCATTTCTTGAAATGTAAAGGATAAATCACGAATTTTCTCACTGTTCATCCCGGCCCCTTATGTCTGGATGGGACATCTATTTAAATGCTGTTCACGTTAGTTCCCATGAAAGGAGAGGTGGAAAAGTGCTTACTTGTCACTTCCAAAGGAGAGAACAGTCTTTTCTGTCTTTGTCTTATGGTGATAGAGCTGACCAAAATCCCATTTCCATTCTATGTCATCTTAAGAGGAAAATCCTGTGAAGGATAAAATCAAAAAGGGAGACTGTCAGATAGTGAGAAAAACGGAAGACAACACCTACTGGCAGGTACACTCAGAGAATTTGTAGGATGGGGGAACTGAGGTGGGTGGGATGGCATTTTGTATTTAGTTCATTACCACGCCTTTTTTAAAAAAGAATAATATGCTTTAGTTTTTATAGCAGTTTTAGGTCTACAAAAAATTAGGCAGGTTGTACAGAGAATCCTCATATAATCCCTTTCCTATCACACAATTTCCCCTATTACTAACACCCTCCATTAGTGAGATACATTTGTTACACCTGGTGAACCAATATTAATACATTATTATGGACCAAAGTCCATAGCTTAGGGTTCATTCTTTGTGTTGCACATCCTATGGGTTTTGACAATTGCATAATGCCCTGTATCCACCATTATCATGCAGAAGAGTTTCACTGCCCTTAAAATACCCTGTGCTTCACCTGTTCATGCCCCACCCACCCACTCACCCACCGATGCAACCAGTGGCAAATACTTTTTTTTTTTCTTGCTGTCTCTATAGTTTTTCCCCCATGCTGTTTTTAATTAAAACTGGAACAGCAGTGAACACTGGTCAGGATGGGATTAGAAGAGTGATGGACTCAGTTTACCGAGCACATCCTTACTTTGTGCCAGGTACTCTCTCAAGTACTGTACAAAACTTAGCCCACCTAATTCTCATCGTTGGGTAAACTGTTCAGGTTACATAGGTAGGAATGGGTGGACCTGGGACCAGAACCCAGACAGACTACGGAGGCTGTGCTTAACCTCTGTACTGCTCCTCCTCTCCAATTTCTGGTTATTCTAAAATTAACATCATGACTATTTTTCCTCTTGAACCAAATGAAAAGATATGCAGATGTTAGTACTTACTGTGATTAGCATAGATTTGGTCCATTGGTCTTAAAATCTAAAAGTTTATTTAGAACCAAGTTGAGCATCCCAAATCCAAAAATCCCCCATTTGAAATGCTTTAAAACCCAAAACTTTTGAGCACCCACATGATGTGCAAAGGAAATGTTCACTGAAGCATTTCAGATTTCAGATTTTGGAATCTGGGATGCTTCAGTATAATGAAAACATCCCAAAGTTGAAAACTCAAAACACTTCTGATCCCAAGCATTTCAAATAAGAGATACTAAACCTGCATAACATGTACATTAGCAAAAAGTAACTATACTTCTTTTTGTTTTAAAATGAAATTACCTAGCAAAAATAGACACATGGGATTATCACAAACTTAAAAATTTTTGTGCATCAAAGGACACAATCAATGAAACAAAGAGGCAACCCTTAGAATGGTAGAAAATATTTGCAGATCATGTCCCTGACAAGTATTTAATGTCCAGAATATGTAAAGAACTCCTATAACTCAAAAACAAAAAGTCAAATAACCCAATTTGAAAATGAGCAAATAACTTGGACAGACATTTCTCCAAAGACGATATAGAAGTACCCAACGAGCATATGAAAAGATGTTCAACATCACTAATCATCAGAGAAATGCAAGTCAAAATCACAGCGAGTTATTACCTCACACCCATTAGGATGACTATCATCAGAAAAATAGAAAATAAGTGTTGGCATGGATATGCAGAGATTGGAACCCTTGTGCACTGTTAGTGGGATTCTAAAATGGTGCAGCCACTATGGAAAACAGTATGGAGATTCCTCAAAAAATTAAAAATAGAACTATTGTTCGATCCAGCAGTCCCACTTCTGGGTATATATCCAAAAGAAATGAAAGCAGAGCCTTTAAAGAAATATTTGCACATTGATGTTCATAGCCACACTTTCACAATAGCCAAGATGTGGAAGCAATCCATATGTTCTTCAAGGGATGAATGAATAAACAAGATGTGGTATATCCATACAATGGAATATTACTCTGCCTTAAAAAGGAAGGAACTCTCGACACATGCTACAACATAGATGAACTTTGAGGACATTGTGCTAAGTGGAATAAGTCAGTCATGAAAGGACAAATGCTATACAATTCCACTTGTACGAGTTATTTAGAGTAGTCAAATTTATAGAGATGGAGGTAGAATGGTGTTACACCACCAGAGGCTGGAAAGGGGGAGAAATGGGAAGTTAGTATTTAATGGGTACAGAGTTCCAGTTTGGGAAGATGAAAAAATTCTGGACATGGTGCTGGCAATTGTTGCACAACCATGTGAATGTATTTAATGCCACTTTATACTTAATGAATGTCCTTAATGGGCACTTGAATATCCCTAAGGTGGTAAATTTTATGTTGTGTATATTTTACTATAACAAAAAAAATGAAGTTACTTAACTTCTTTTCCTCTAGGAGAACCAGCCTGTCCTGAAAGTTTAACTGTGGTAGGGAATGCATCCCGGCAAGAGAAGCTAAACTGGAGAGAGGCTATTGCCCTGGCTTTCTCAGAAGTCCCATGTAGAATCTAAGACTGACCGCAGACCTCACTGTCACTGAGTTCCAAGTTTTGAGAGATGTTCCATCTGAGAGAAGGAAGAAGCAACTGGAAAACAACAGATGATAAGCAAAGGCCTGCTTCCTTGACCAACTGGTGGCTTCTAAGATTCCTGGGATTCAGAGAGTTGGAAAGATCAACCCACTTAAGGCTCATGACAACCCCATTTTACCTCTGGGCAGACCGAGGCGTGGACATTTGAGATTAACTTACCCTAAGTCACACACAGCTAGTAAGTAGGGCCAGGAATCAAACCCTTCATAGTCTGACCCCAGCGGCCACATTCTTATTCCCTGTGCTCTTCTGCCTCGGAGGAGGGAAGGGACCAACAAACCAAAGACACAAATGCAAATAAAGGATAAAAATGCGAGGACATGCCCAGCCTGCACCAAACACTGATGCTAGCTTGTTCCACTACGGCACCCTTCTAAAAGGCAGCTGCTATTTTTGTCCCGCTTTACAAACAAGGAACCTGAGGTCTGGAGACAATTGAATCAGCTTCTCCAGCTTCCACGGTCAGTGAACCCCATTCTGATTCACCAATCCCAGGCTTTTCCAGATGTCTGTCATGGCTGGAAAATAGAAGTTTCTTCACAAGATGCCATTTTTCAGAGGCAGAACTGGTCCAGATTTCTGGAGGGCTTTTCTAATTTTTTTAACTTTAAAATCCTAACCATTCCTAATCCGGAGTGTGTCAACCATTGCACCTCTTTCCTGCAAGCTAAGAGGCCACTAAACAACCTTGGCTGGAAGGGCTGAGCAATCAAACCCGTAGAGAGACAGAAACCACCAAGGTCAAAGTCATGGGCAGTTCTAGTCTGAGTCCTGCATTTTTGAAAGATAAGACTCCATCTGGAGAAAAAAAAAATGTAAAGCCAGAGGAAAATGTTGAAAATGGGAATCCACCAACGTGGAAGGCTTTACCCAAGATTTTCAAAGCTAAACACTGTGGGAAACAGTAGCAGATGGGCTGAACATATTGCAGAGATTGGACCGCACAACTGCCGGCACCGTGTAACTTGGACCAAAGCGAGGAAAATCACAGGCTCCAAAATAGCTCAAATGCAACTGGGGAAAATGTGGAATAATGTGTTGTGGTAGAGAGCACTTCAACTTGTTGTACACGCTAATGAGTTCAGGATACCCAAGGAAATAGACCTTCAGCCAAATCCGGCAGCAGCCACGGGCAAGAAGCAACAGGGATTCTCCCAAAGGCAGATTTCAGGAGCAACCACAGCTTGGGGGCTTTTCAAAAAGGGTCATCTTGGATGACTCTGGGAGGAGTCACCCAGTGGAAGTGCTGACTGGAAGAATAAATGTGATGCTTTGAGGCCCAGACAGATTCAGCTACCAAATCTGGTCTCGCTCCCTTTCACGTTCTCCTTATGCCTCTCTCCCTTCCCACCGCTGCCTTCCCGAGCCAGATGCTCTGCACTTCTCCCCTGCTGCCAGCTGCAGCATGGAGCTGCCAACAAGTGACTCTCCTGCTCATAAACCCCTAGGGGCTCCCCGCTTCCTACAGAATAGACTTCTACCCCCTCAGTTTATCCCTCGCTGCTCAACCAAACCAGCTTCCCACAGCTGCCAGGACTTCCTCTCTGTTTCCAGATCATACTCCATGACCCCATGAGCTCCCCTCAGGACAGGGATGATGTCACCATCATTTTTGTGTCTTCAACTCCTCCATCTCATAGATTCTCAGTGAATGTTTGCTGAATCAGTAGCGCCAACTTCACATGCTTCAGAGGCAGAGGATAGAAGCTGGAATCTCAACTCCAGTACTTAACAGCTTTGTGATCTTGGGCAAGTTACCTAGCCTTTCTGAGTCCCATGGCCTATGTCAGAAAATGGGGTAAGGGTGTCTACATTATTGAATCATTTTGAGAAATAAATGGGGCAAAACATGTAAAATGCTTAGTCAATCACAAACTCTCAGTAAATGTTTTCTGTTTTGTTTTGTTTTGTTTTTTTAAATCCCTCCCCTGCCTATCTAAAAGCTACCTGTGTTCTAAGACCCTGCCACAGAGTTTATTTCTTAAGGCTCAGGGAAGGAGAGAATCCATCTAAAAGATTTCAGTGGCCTTTATTGAAAGGAGCTGTTTGTGACACTGCCCAGTTTTAGTTATTTCATAAGAAAGACAGCTGAGAGGGCCGGGCACGGTGGCTCACACCTGTAATCCCAGCACTTTGGGAGGCTGAGGCAGGCAGATCATGAGGTCAGGAGATCGAGACCTTTCTGGCTAACATGGTGAAACCCCAACTCTACTAAAAATACAAAAAATGAGCCACACACACAAAAGCTGGACATGGTGGCGGGCGCCTGTAGTCCCAGCTACTCAGGAGGCTGAGGCAGGAGAATGGCGTGAATCCGGGAGGTGGAGGTTGCAGTGAGCCGAGATCATGCCACTGCACTCCAGCCTAGGTGACAGAGTGAGACTCCGTCTCAAAAAAAAAAAAAGAAAGAAAGAAAGACAGCTGAGAGAAAACAGGTGAGAGAAGAAATGTTGAAAGGACTAGCGAGGAGGAAAGAAAAGCAAGACTAAGATAGTGATCAATTCAGAAAGAGAGACGCACAGTCGAAGTTTTATGTCTTCTGGGGAGCGTCATAAGACTGTTCAGTTCTTTATGAGTTTCAGCTACTTGAAGAGACTAGTAATCAAAACCAAGGCCAGTAAACTTAGAATAAATGAGTGCACATTTGCTTTACGAAGTTGGGCTTTTTCTCTTAGCTGAGACAAGGAGAGAAAATTCTTCTCAAGAACCATTTAGGTGACGGCCCCCTCTCCAGCCACCCACCTCTGCTGAGCAACAGAGGCCTAGATTCTTCAACACACAGGATTTTTCTCTTTTTTTGAGACAGGGTCTCACTCTGTCACCCAGGTTGGAATGCAGTGGTGTGATCTCGGCACACTGCAGCCTCTGCCTCTTAGGCTCAGGTGATCCTCCCATCTCAGCTTCCTGAGTAGCTGGGACCACAGGCACACACCACCACACCCAGCTATTTTATATATATATATATAGTAGAGAAAGGGTTTTGCCATGTTGCCCAGGCTGGTCTCAGATTCCTGGGCTCAAGCCATCTGCCTGCCTAGGCCTCCCAAAGTACGGGGATTGCAGCACCAGCCACCGCACCCGCCAACACACAGAATTTTTCCCTGGGATGATAGTGCTCCAAGTCCTGATGCAAATAGACTAACCAGGGCTTCAGAGCAGTTGAGTGGCCTATATCACTAAGTAGGCCCTCCCCCGACCCTTTATATCCCCCGCCATCAACTCCCATACAATCCTCTTGTTCTCTGTTCCTCCTAGGTAGTAAGCATTGTCCTCTCTTCCTTATCCCGAAACACTAATATTTTAGTGAAACTTTTTGAAATTGCAAGATGCAACCCATTTGTGGGTGGTAAAATCAGTTCAGTGGGTTGCAATCAAGTATTTTTTAAAACAAGATAGAAAATAACATTGCATCACACACAGTAATGTGAAGTATCATTTTATGAAACTTTTGTCTCATGTATGTATGTACAGGTAATACGTACTTTTTACTGTGAGTCTCAGTCAAAAGTACTTTAAAAAACTGACTTGGGTATCTGTACAGAACCAGCTATGATCAGACTTGGGTATCTGTACAGAACCAGCTATGATCATGTTTGATTTCTTTTTATATGTACTATAGCACCTAGCACCCTGCCTTAACACAGAGAAAATGTCCACTAAATATTTATGGAATAAACAGGAATGAATGAATTAATGCATGCATGAATGGATAAACTGCATGGTAGCCAGAGTAAGGAAGTGTTTTAAGAGTGAGAAAGCAGACGTGGCAAGGTAGAATAAAGTAAGATTGTCTTTGGAAAAATTTCTTTTACTTTTGGGGAAAGCTTGCTCATTTCAAGGCTCTAAGGTCTTGTTCATGTTGCATAACTGAAGTTCTGATTAGACAAAATATCCACTTGATAATGTCCTACTTTCCAATGTACTTTATATTGCATGAATCTAATATAACAATCTTTCAGAACTACTGTAGTGACATGCATAACAAGATTGAAAGTAGTTAATTTTCCATTTGAACTCTAGGGTCATGTCTTACTTAAAATTATCAGTGACAGTGGATGTGATGGCAAAAAATAAAAAAAAAAAAAAAAGGAAAAAAGCTAAACATCCATCCACTGAGAAATGGATTAACAAAGTGGTCCATCCACACAATGGAACTACTCAGTGATAAAAATAAATGAAGTATTGATACATGAAACAACATGGATGAACCTTGAAAACATTATCTTAAGTGAAAGAAGCCAAACACAAAAGACAACATATTGTATGATCCCATTCATATGAGTTTTGTAAACAAAAGGCGGATCAATGGCTGCTTGGGCCTGCGAGTGCGAGTGGGGAATGACTGCAAACAAGCCAAGTGAGATGGTTTGGCTGTGTCCCCACTCAAATCTCATCTTGAATTGTAGCTTCCATAATTCACATGTGTGGTAGGAGGGATCCAGTGGGAGAGAGTTGAATCATGGGAGCGGTTCCCCCCACACTATTCTTGTGGTAGTGAATAAGTCTCAAGAGATCCAATGGTTTTGTAAGGGGTTTTCCCTTTCGCTTGATTCTCATTCTCTTTCTTGCCTGCTGCCATGTAAGATGTGCCTTTTGCCTCCTGCCACGACTGTGAGGCTGCCCCAGCCATGTGAAACTGTGAGTCCATTAAATCTCTTTTTCTTTATAAATTACCCAGTCTTGGCCGGGCGCGCTGGCTCAAGCCTGTAATCCCAGCACTTTGGGAGGCCGAGACGGGCGGATCACGAGGTCAGGAGATCCAGACCATCCTGGCTAACACGGTGAAACCCTGTCTCTACTAAAAAATACAAAAAACTAGCCGGGCGAGGTGGCAGGCGCCTGTAGTCCCAGCTACTTGTGAGGCTGAGGCAGGAGAATGGCGTAAACCCAGGAGGCGGAGCTTGCAGTGAGCCGAGATCTGGCCACTGCACTCCAGCCTGGGTGATAGAAGCAAGACTCAGTCTCAAAAAAATAAAAAATAAAAATAAATAAATAAATTACCCAGTCTTGGGTGTGTCTTTATCAGCAGCATGAGAATGGACTAATACACCAAAGGAGGGAATGTTTTGAGGTATTGGAAGTTTTCTAAAACTGAATTGTAGTGATGGTTGTACAACTGGACATATTTTCTGAAACTTACTGAACTTTGCACTTACAGTGCATGAATTTTCTGCTATGTAGATTGTACCTCAATTAAGCTGCTAAAAATAATTACAGATGCTTTGAAATGCCTCCTGGCAGTACAGGAGAAAGTTTCCCTTCTACTTCACAGTTGTGGCTTTATTTTTTGGAAAACTGGACTTCTCTAAAACGTCAGACCATTATGTAACCTGGTCGCTTCCCCCTTTTCCAGGAACACGGGCAGAACATCAATGTCTGTCTATCTGCCTGCTGGTCAGCTTCCTTATGAGGAGGCACAATACCAACTGGCAAGCAGGGCCTTGCTGGTCATTTGCCCACTCGCTCAGCAACGGGGATGCCAGGGAGGAAATAATCCCTTTGAAGCCCTTTCTATACTGTGGTGCTCCTCAGCAGACAGGATGTAGGGTCCTTCCTATGCTGCCAAAATCAGCAGCAATTGTCAAAAGGAAACACCAGACCAGGACAATAAATTTGCGGGCTTTTTCTACCCAAACAACTCATTTCACTTTGAAAGTACAAAGCAGTTACATTTCCAACCTTGCAACTTGAAATCATATGGCTATTCAAAGCTGATGATCAAGGCAGGCAGCATTTTGAAGAAACAATTACCATTTTCCTCCTTGCTTGCTCAGATAGTGAAGGAATGTGTCTTACACATCTTCTACCCTCTGCAACCCCCCTTCCGAATAGTACCCTGGAACTGTGCTAAGTGCGTACTAAGCTCTGGATAAATACTTGTTGATTTGATTGATTCTTTGTCTACCCTAGTGACAATAGCCAGATTAGAATTGATGGGATGATTCCCAAAAGCTGGGAATGGAACACCCTGTACACTGTGGTCTCAGTAATTTGATTAATGATGATGTGTTTTACAATGATTACTTTCAAATCGCAAACCTCCAGAATCCCTCAAATCCAAACTGGGGCTGGAGGGCGGGCAGAGACTTAACAATATTCTAGCTCTCATCAGTTCATGTCAAAACTACAAACCAATTCCAAGTAGGTGAAAGTTATAGCTCACAGTTATATGAAAACCAGCTTCAGCGTTGCTAATGTTTAAAACAGACAGGTGTTGCGTTCAATTTTTTTTTAATTGTCACCAGAGTTTCCATGTGATCTGTAATCCTAATTCAAAAAAAGCAAAGCATACATGAGTCCTTGGCAAAACGCCCAAAATACAAACTAAAATGAACAACAAATGGCAACTTGATATTGAACTGGGAATCACATTTTGTGCTGTTCTGTTAACTTTTCCAAGTATTTCTTTTTAAAATGCACTCCTGGCCACCCCCGGCACATACGAGATAAAGGAAGAGTGCACACAGATGGCTCCTGTCCAGGCCACTCAGCGGCTGAAAGAGAATGTGACTCCAGTGTGCTCTCCATGCAGATCGTCAGTGATGAAGCATGCAGTAAATAACCCTCCCTCCCTTGAAGTGAACACAGCCTGTGGGGGAGAACTGGCTCCATTAAAGGCTTCAAGCCACAGGAGTCATTTTCTCTGGAGGTGATGAACGTGGGCTGGAAAGAGAGACAAGAGCCACCTACTTGGTGCAGCTTTTTTTCCCCCCAAGCTACTAAAAGTCCTTTACCCTCGAGTAAAATCATCACGAGAGATCTGGAAATGGCATCTCTTTCCACAGATCTGTGTCTTTTTATTATTGTTTTCACACAGTATTTATTAAAAGTCTGCTGTATACCCAGCCCAAGTGTAACTCACCAAATTTTGAGCATATCTTTTTTTGACTGTGTCCGCCTATCCAGTTCTTTGTAAGATCCTTGAGAAATAGAATTGAACCTTTTCTTCTTTGTAGCTTTGGCCTCTTTGCCAAGGCCTGGCAAAGAGCGTGCATTCAATTAATGTTGGTTGAATGGATGAATAGAAATGAATGGATGGGTGGCTGGATGGATAGATGGATGGACGAACCAATCAGTCAATAGGTCTGTCCATTTTTAAGCTCCTGTATGTCAAAGTTTCCTGGCATTGAGATTGCCCTATCAATGCACAGCATTAAGTTCCTGCCATCCATCTGTTTTGATGGTAAGCTTGGAGAAATACCTGGGGAAAGAGTTCTTTGGGTCTCTGATGCCACATGTGGAATGCTCTTAGCCAAATGCACTATTTGTCACTGAACACTACTCTTCCTGATATCTTATTCCATTTATAGATTCTGGCTCTGGAGTGTAAGATTTTATTTTTTGAATTAAAATGTGATAAGAGACCTTTCAGTTCCCAGAGTTTCTTCTCTGTCTGTAGGTCAGAAGTTATTGGCCAGAGTCCCAGTATCTCCCTTGAGCTACTGCATGCGTCTGCTGACCAAATCTTCTTAGCCTTCAAACCAAATGATGTCATTCTTTATGGTGCATTTTCCTAACAGATTTACACTGACGTACACACACACACTTTTAATTTTCCACTGCTTACAGAACTCGCAAACAGGTGAGCAAGTTGTAATTCTACATGATGAGTGCCTCACATACATTTTTTGGTGACAATGTGGATGATAAATGTTGGCTTTTATCGAACTGACTACTGGTGGCTGGATGGTTGTATGGCATATTATATAATGTGATATGCAATCACTGATGGAAAGATGTCTCTTAGAGATACAGCACTTATAACACACATTTGTATGATAATAAATACTCTTTATTAAGTACCAAATGCCAGGCACCATGCAAGAGTCCTACATACATTGGCTCATCCATTCCACATTATAGGCCTAGGAAGGAAGAAATGTCTTTTCCATTCTGCTGATGAAATAACCAAGTATCAGAAAAATGAAGTGTGATAAAGACATACAACTAGCAAGAGGCGAGTTAGGACTTATACCCTGATCCGGCCTCTGTTCCTTCTATTCCACTACATGGATTAGATTGTTCTCAGAAAAACACATTTCTCTTACTTATTTATTTTGCTTATTACACAGGACATTGTGGTACTGCTCATGAACTAAAAGCCATGCTCAGAGCTTTTGTGGTTTTGAAAAAGAGAGAGAGAGAAGGAAGGAAGGGAAGGAGGGAGGGAGGGGGGAAGGAAGGAAGGAAAGAAGGAAGGAAGGAAGGA
>NW_012121265.1:5142661-5162476 GCF_000951035.1 Colobus angolensis palliatus | reverse complement strand
GAAGAAAAAAGAAAAAATGAAAGAAAGAGAGAGAAGGGAAAGAAGGAAGGAAGGAAGGAAGGAGGGAGGGAGGGAGGGAGGGAAAGAAGGAAGGAAGGAAGGAAAAGAAAGAAAGAAAAAGAAAGAAAGAAGAGAGAAAAAAGAAAGAAAAAAGAGAGAGAAAAAGAAAGAAAGAAAAAGAAAGAAAGAAAGAAAAGAAAGTAAGAAAGAAAGAGCCAAATGTGCAGATTTTTCTTCAACTTTAGTACAATGTAGCTTTTCAAAAAAAAATCCTTAATCTTTGAGTGCCGATTTCTACAACATGCATATTCACACGAACTCTGGCATGAGTCTCATTGATTGCCCCCAGAGCAACGTGCTTTGTCCCAAATTACAAGGAAACCACAAAACAATACTGCACAAGGCTGGAGGGATAGGACATCACCGCACTTGAAGGTCATGTTTCCCAATACTGGAGCATCTATGATGAGAATGCAGGGCACCCATGTAGCCCCTGTGCTTGGTTTTTGCTTTATGGAGTTTGCAACCCAGTGGCAAATAGGAAGCTGGCAGCAGGAATCTGAAGGTCAAGAAGTTGCCTTTGTTTGGCATGTATTCTGCCTCTCCACTTCTTTACAGCTAGTGCAGCCATGACCCTCTAAAGAACATGTCTGCTCTTGTCTCCGGGGTATTGTGGTGATGTCAAGGTGTTAAGATGGCTTTGGGGCTCAGCCTAAGGTCAGCCTGTATCGAATTTCACTTCATGGCCCAATAGGCACAGAGCTTGTGGTTTACACTCTATCTCTGAGAGCACCCAAGGCCAAGGCAGGCTGCCCAAGATGAAGAAGAGAACACCCCATGGCCCAGCAGTTTAAGCCACCCAGGGCAACCACCTCCACGGCAAGGATACTCCAGTGCCTCCCTCTTCACCTCCCCCAACACATACACATGCCCCATGCACATTCCTCCTGTCTCCCATCGGAGTCCCTATTCCCTTAACCCTACATTTTCTTCAGTCATTCAGAAATTTTCATCTCAAAATGCAGCAAGTAATTTCTTCCTGATGAATTGCTCCTTCTCTACCCCACCCTATTACCCCTACACTGAGGTAACTTCCTAATTCTCTTTGACAAGACAGTTTACTCTTGACAAGGATTAGAGGTTATTTTTAACCTGAATCGCACACAAGGAAATGATGCAATGATTTCTTTGAGCTGGCTGAATGCTTCCTCTTTTTTGGTCTTCGAATTAATATGATTCTGAACTTTAAGTTGTTTTTGGCCTTTGTGAGCAATTTCGTAATCACAGAATAAAGTCCACGTCTTCCAATTTAAAGTCCTTGCTCGTAGTGTTCTTTTCCTGAATGATTGGCATTTTTACCCAATGTAGACTTTGATGTTAAAAATTAGAATGATGTTATTTCACCAGGGGTTCTCCTGCGGATCTTCTGGATCCCAAGTGATCTCCTTCACTATCTTTATCCCTCTCACAAAATCTGCTCAAATGCTGGAAAAAAGATAATTAACTCTGCCACCTGGGGCCATCCAACTGTCCTCTGTTCCTCTGATTTCTTGACTAAGACATTCTGTGTAGCACATGTACATTCCATTTTTTTTTTTTTTCAAGACAGAGTCTTGCTCTGTCACCCAGGCTGCAGCACAGTGACGTGATTTCAGCTTACGGCAACCTCTGCCTCCCAGATTTAAGCAATTCTGCCTCAGCCTCCTGAGTAGCTGGGATTACAGGCACATGCCACCACACCCAGCTAAATTTCTTTCTGTATTTTTTTAGTACACACGGGGTTCACCATATCGGCCAGGGTGGTCTCAAATTCCCGATCTCATGATCCACCTGCCTCCGCCTCCCAAAGTGCTGGTATCACAGGTGTGAGCCACTGCGCCTGGCCTAACATAAACATTTCTTAATCCATCACTATTTTTTAAAAATATATGCGTATTTAAGTCCATATGTCTATATCAGCGTTTCTCAACCTCAGCATTATTGACATTTGGGGCGTCAATAATTGACATTTGGGGAGTCAATTATTGACATTTGGGGCATCACTTATTGACATTTGGGGCGTCAATAATTCTCTGTGGGGCGTCCTGTGCATGATAGGATGTGGGGCAGTATCCCCGGCCTCTGCTAACTAGATGCCAGTAGCAGCCCCCTCCCTAGTTTCAACAACCAAAAATGTCCCCACACATGGCCAAATGTCTGCCAGGGAGACAAAAATGGCCCCAGCAGAGAAACACGGGCCCTCATACTGCTTTAAATTACAAGTTCCTTTTGGACAGGGACTAACCTAATTTGCAGACTTCAGCACAACAGGAAGGTGCTCAGAGAAAGCAGTTCCATGGTGATCACAATCAGTAAACATGCAACAAGAATTATTGACTCACATCTAGAAAAACAGAAAATGTAAGCATATGATCTAGTAAATAGTGAGTACTGTGTCTCATTCAGCCTTCCGTTCTTGTCAATAACAGTAAAACAACAATGCTTAGCTCTCCTGTGTGAACCTCCCAGAGGAGCTGAACATTTGAAAGATGGAGTTCATTTCCTTGTAATTAGACTGTTCCCATAAAGTAAGGTAAGAGGCGGGTAAAGGGAAATCCCCCACAGCAGCGTGAATGGTTGTAATCTTCATGGAGAAGAGCCCATGCTGGGATGAACATTCCTTCACAATTACTGTACTGTTCTTCCAGGCTGGGAATTCGGGGCGGCACCACATCCTCTTGCAGGATCTGCCCCTTGTAAAAGCACTCCAAATATTTTTCATGAGTGAAAAGGCAAAAGATAGAAATGATCTGATACATGTCAGAACTGCTGCTGTCATTCAACCACTCAAATAGTACTAAACCTCTGGATTTGGCAAAGAAAACCTGCTAAATGATCCCTTTATAGGCCTCTCTCTAGGCAAAAGAACAAAACCTTTTATCAGTTAATCTAATGAATTACATGGGTTATTTTTATTCTATTCATAAGAGACAAGGCATGTAGGTCCTGCTTGTTCTTACATGCACTGGATAACAATTCCATTAAGCAAATATTTATTTAAACTAAGGGTATGGCAGTCTAGTCTGACAGTTATCAGACATCAAAGTGGAAATGCTCAAATGAGTAAAAAATCAGGCTCTGTGCTTGGAGAGCTTAGAGTTCTGATTTCTGTAACAATTGGTTGTGTATTCGTAGTCAGTCCCCAAATACATTTGCTTTTGAGTACCTGAAAGCCCAATGCTGTAAGCTCTGGAAGAAGTTTTAAAAATCCAGTGATCATTCAAAGGTGTGAGCAACTCCAGGTGAGAAAGTGACCGAGAAAGAGTTGATGGAGACACAGCTTTTGAAGTGAGGGTGGGTGTTCAAAACAACATGAACAATGAGGTTTCATTTCCTCCTGATTTTAAAATTAATACGTGTTTCTTGTTCTTAAAAAATATATGCAGGAAAAAAGAAAAGCCCGAGGAAAAAAAGATTTCCCATAAGCAGTGGAAAAGTTGAGCAAAGACGCAGGACCTGTCCTGCTGGGGGTGGCAGAACCTGTGGAGGACCCCGTGGAGCTACGGAGAAACATGAGGTGGGGGCCTGAACGCCAGATCTAATTAGGAGAGCAGTGGGGAGTCATGGATGGCTAAGTGTTCTGGGCATGGCTCATTTCATGCTCATAACAACCCTGTGAGGTTGCTAGGGTTCTGATCAACCTTTAGATGCAGAGGTGGAGAATTTAAGGTGTGCAGTAACTTGCCCAAGGTCATGCAGCTAGCAGATGAAGGACGTGGGCACTCCAAAACCCCATGCCCCTCAAAGAAAGTGGGAATTGAGGGGGGCAAACCGAGTATTGCAATGGGATAGCTGCAGAAAGTGTGCCTTTAGAAAGTGTGCAACAGAATGTTGATGTCATGAATTTAAAAATCCAGATCCAGAAAAAGGATCTGACTTGCTTTGTGGATAAAAGACCACTTTACAACCCAGAGACAGCCACGTGGAGTAGGTGGCTCAGCGGTGATCATTGGTGGAAGGCACTTTCCTTGGCCTTCAGGTACCCAGCATGGCCTGCCACTGATAAGACACCACCTGAGTCAGGTCAGGATCCCTTCAGGTGCTTTGAACAGCTCTTTTTGCACTTTTCATGGAGAGTTTATGCCACTGGCCCATCCCAACTGTTCTGGACTGTCTGGTGAAAGCCAGCCTGCTCAGCAGGGGAAGCCCCAGCCTATGCCTGAGTGCTTAGGTGCTAGCTGGGAGGCTCCAGAATGAAGTCCCAGGCCTACGTCACTTGGGTAGACCCAGGCCTCAAACCAAGAAAGAACCTTTCCACAATAGTCAAATGGTGGAAGCAACTCAAATGTCCATCGACTGATGAATGGATACACAAAATGTGGTGTGTGTGTGTCTGTGTGTGTGATGCACTACTATTCAGCCATGAAAAGGAATGGTGTACTGATACATGCTACGATCTGGATGAACCTTGAAAACATTATGCTAAACGAATAATTCCATTTATACGAAACGTCCAGAATAAGAAAATCCACAGAGACAGACTTGCTATTGGTAAAACATCAAATTTACCATTTGAACCATCATTAAGTATACAATCAGTGGTGTTTAGGACACCCAAAGGGTCATGCAACCATCACCACTTTCCAGAACATTCTCATCACCCCCAAAGGAAACCCTACACCCATTGAGCATTCATTCCTCATTCCTTCCTCCAGCCCCTTGTAATGACTAATCTACTTTCTATCTCTATGGATGTGCTTATTCACTTTAAAATGGTGAGTTTTATGTTATTTGTAATTTACTGCATTAAAAAAATAAGCAATGGGATTGGATGAGGTGGATGAAGAAAAGGATCCCAGATTGAGGTTTTGTGCACTCTAATGTTTAGAGGCCAGCCAATAAAGAAGGTTCAAAAGAAGCAACTCATCAAATAGGAGGAAACCAGGAAAGCTGCCGCCCCAGAACTCAAGTGAGAAACAGTTTCAAGGAGAGTAGAGTGACTATCTGTCAATTTTGTGTGAATTTTGTGTGGTTCAGGTAGATACAGTCAGGCTCATCTACACAGGAGGGGACCGTTTTACACTCTGACCAGCAATGCATGAACAGGCTCAGTTCCCAACAATCTTGCCAATACAGAGTGTCCTCAAAATGCTTGCCAATCTCAAAAGTGAGAAATGGATCTCAGTGTTGTTTTCTCTTGCAGTTCCTTTATTGAGAGTGAGGCTGAGCATCTTTTCAAATGTTGAAGGGCCATTTATCTTTCTTTGGCTGTGAACGATCTGTTCATGGACTTTGCCCATTTTCTGCTGAGCTGTTCATCTATTTATTCTTGATTTCTAGGAACACTTTAAATATCAGGGAGTTGGTTCTCTGTCCCTCGGCATCTGCTTCTTGAAACTCTTCTCTTTGTTTCCATAAGAGCGCTCTCTCACGTCCCAGTATCTCATCTCCACATTTTGGATTTTTTTTCTTTTGGGCGTGTCGGTTGCTCTTCTCCTTTGTACCTTTTAAGGCTGGTGTCCCCTGTCTTTGACTGTCTTTCTTCTCTACACACTCTTCAGCATCCTTCCCCTCCCACCTCTTCCTCCACCGCAATTCTAATTACAACTGTGTGCTCAACTACCAAACCTATATGGAACAGGATGTTAAAATAAGACTTTCTGACGTCTCAGTCTGAGCTGAGACCCCAAAGCTGAAAAAAGCAGCGTTAGGTGCCCACACATTCTAAAGAGAGGTGCTAGACCATCCAAGCAGACACAACAGAGGGTGACCCAAAAAAAACCAAAACAAAACAAATCCTGCTCAAGGACCCTATAGCCTCATCCTTAGAGTCTTAAAAGAGGCTTGGGTATTGATCCTGGAGTTCTTGCAGAGTAGAGTTGCAGGGGTGCCATGGCTCCTCCCAGCCACCCCCAAACCAAGCAGGGCGCTTGAAGAGAATCTTTAGTGGCCTGTGTTTTATGATGTTGAGGGGACAGAGAGTATCGTACCTGACTCACACTTTAAAAACTGTAAAGGCAAGAAGCTGGGTTTGCTTTCTGGGCAGCAGAGTGGTGAGAAAGAACCCAAGGGGGATGAGCACAGCTCCCAACTACGCTGTTCCTGGAGGTGTGTCGTCCAGTGAATGATCATCTTCTGAGCTGGGCACGGTGGGTCACTCCTGTAACCCTAGCAACTCAGGAGGCTGAGGCTGGAGGATCACTTGAGGCCAGGAGTTTGAGACCAGCCTGTGTGACATAGCAACACCCTGTCTCTACAAAATAATAAAATAATAATAATACAAAAATTAGTTAGGCATGGTGGTGTGTGACTGTAGTTCCAGCTACTCAGGAGGCTAAGATGGGAGAATTGTGGTTGGGGCTGCAATGAGCCAAGGCCACACCATTGCACTCCATTGCAGGAAGGTGAGAAGCAGACTCCTCAATATAAAAAAAAAAAAAATAAAGAAAAGAAAAAAAAAAAACTGCTGGTCACAAAAAGTTGGAACAAAAAATCTTGAAGGTACTAAAAGGACAAAATTGGTGATTTTGCAGGAAGGTGAGAAGCAGACTCCTCAATATAGCAACAGTAGAAGTGAGGAAATGCCAAAGAAACAGAATCTGGTAATTCTTGACGAGCCAGCCTTTAAGTGTTCATGGAAAACATCCTTATAAATGAAGTTTTTGCAAAAGATACGCATAGACAAAAATTCACGTGGTGTCATGGGACAGGATTCACTGAAGACTTTTAATATCAGTTGAATTTGGATCTTAGTTTCAAATAAGTAAGTTGTTTCAAGCAGGGAGAAAATAAAATGAGAACTTCTTTTCAGTGACAAGCTCTGACTTTGGAATCACACAGACCGAGGCTGGGAGTCCTGCTCTGCCACTTGCTAGGTTGTGACACATTGGATAAATTGCTCAACTTCTGTAAACCTCAATTTCCTCCTTTAGAAAGTAAAAATAATATCTGACAAGACTATTACAAGAATTACATGAGATATTGTGAACAACACCCTTTGCACAGGGTCTGGTGCTCAGTCATTGGTTGTAAAAGAGAATGTGACTTTGATCTATGTCTCCATTAAATGGGGTTGGAAAGAACACATATTGTCCTATGAGTCCATTCAAGTTTTTAATTTTGGTCATTTGGTTTGTTGCTTTCTGGTGAATGCTACCTACCTTCATCAAATCATTATGAAGTTTCCAGAGCAAATTCTCTGTAATGTATTCTAAAGAAAATTGAGAGGAAAATAAAGCAAACTGAAGTGTGGAAACACAGCTTGGGAGTTCAGAAAAACTATTTGCTCATCATACATTAAGTTAAAAATATAGTTGCACAAACAGATGACTAAATAATACTCAGACCCACAGATTTCAGCTTTTAAGTGCCATCTTACATAAGATTGTTCAACTAAACTAGCCTAGCCATTAAAAAAACTTAGATATGGCATTTTTAGAATAGAGATTCACATACAGCACATCTAAATCTATGCTGTTTATATAACACGAAGATAGCAGATATATCTGTAAGGAGGTGTTGGCATCACAGAGAATGACATACTATGTTACAGTGATTCTTGGATTTTTCCTATGTGTTAAGCCTGGACTTCTGATTCCAAATTCAGCTCCTACAGCAGAGGTACCCAGGGAAGCCTTGAACCACATTAATATTAAATGGCAAGATAAGGCATCAGTGTGAGTTCTTGAACCTTAAACAGGTAAAGATCTTTGGGTTTTGTTTTCTGGCACAAAACAGGTGCATTTGGTCCACAGTCCATGCACAAGTTAAAATATTATTAGCTCTGCTCTCAGTATCAAAAACAGTAATTAATATACAATTTAGGACACATAAAATTCGAATGTCCATAAAATATTGTTAGTTCTGTCATCAGTATCATAAAGGATAATCAGTATATGATTTAGGACAATTAGGACAATATGCAAATGTATAATTAGTATACAATTTAGTATACAATTTGGATGTCCACAACCTTCACCTTCCATAATCCATCAAAATCAGTATTCTGAACAGAGCTATTTCTTAGTCAAACCTCTGATAGCCAGTATTTTAGGATCTGAAGCACTATTCCAATCAAAATCACTACTTCAAGGTCAGAAAAATCCTATTTTTCAATGGATTCTATATGAGGACCTGGTTTTATTTTGCCTCAAAGGCCAGCTTTGCTCTGTGGTTATAAAGGTTTGTTGTATCTCTCCTACCCAGTTATCTGCTGTCTTTTACACTGATTCCAGCTTGGGCAGAACAACAGGCATGTTGCAGCTGTGGAAACAGATTCTGAGTGTGACTACACGATATCAAAATAACCTGCCGCAAAGTGCTCTACATACTCAACCAACTGGATTGGCTTGTTTTTCTTTTCAAATCCAAATTATTAAGGCAAACCTGAATTTTTCTATTCCATCTGTAAGAAAACACAATTGAGTTTCCTGATTTGTCATGAAAGCTATAACAGAACAGTACATTCACTGTCACCGTCTTAAACACATACCTAGTAGGAATCTGCCTTACACTTCCCCTGCCCTCCTTGTTGCTAAAATCTACCCAGAACATATGGGAACTTGATCTGCCAACAATCAGCTTGAGGTATTCATGACTTTGTAACAGACTGCAACCCAGTAACAAAGTGGACTGTTTCCACCAGGGCCTGGATACCACTTATTTGGGGAGCCATCTTTAGTTTGAGAGACAAGAAGTCTTTCTGTTTGCTCTCTGTGCTGGAAGTCTTATAACAAACATGGCATGCGTGAGATACAGATGAGTCAAGATTGCACAGAAAGAGGCAGCTTTCTTATGTATAGTAACTAACACCTTGTTATAGGTTGAAATGCATCCCTACTCCCCTCCCCAAAAAAAAGATATGTTGGAGTCCTAACCCCTAGTATTTCAGAATGTGACCTCAGTTGGAGATTGGGTCTTTACAGAGGTAATCAAGTTAAAATGAGGTCATTAGCATGGGCCATGATCCAATATAACTGATGTCTTTATCCAAAGAAGAAATATGGACAGGCACACAGACAAGCGTGGGGAAAAGACAGCCACGTACAAGCCAAGGAGAGAGGAATGGAGCAGATCCTTCCCTCACAGCCCTCAGAAGGAACCAATTCTGCTGACAACTTGAGGATGGACTTCTAGCAAACGAACTCACTGATCCAGCACCACTGCAGAATGAAAAAGTCCATATAAATTCACTTTCTAGATAACTCAAGCGTTCTGACAAATAAGCAGTTCCAAAATTGTCATTCTACCCTTTTTTAACAAAAATGTTTGTAAAACACACCCTCTACATTCTCAAACCAGGGGCAGTTGAACCCAATCTAAACCTTTCCTGTTGATGCAGGTTTATCAGTGACTGCAGAGGAACAGAAGACCCTTTGTTTCTGTAGTAAGTGGCATCACTGGTTTCCCTGTTTTCTCCTCTAATATGAAGTTCCCAGACAGCCCACTCTGCCTTCTGCATCATCCTCATTTCCTTGCTTGTCCTAATCTGTTGTGAAAGAACAGAAACCGGACAAACAAGGCATTAAAACTGGTTCTCAAATAAAATTAGTAGTCCCAAGTGAGAGGCTGAAAGACACTCCTAAAGGTTAAACCACGTGAACTTGAAAAATTCTTTTGTTGTCTATTTCTTTACTCCCTGTTCTCAGGGGGTAAGGATGTCAGAGCCCTTATATTAAGGATACCTCAAGTGCTGTGCTACATTGACACAAGGCAGGTCACAAGAAACCCTTCTGGCCTCCTTCAGCTTATAAATTTATGCCATAAAAAGAAGCAGCTGGGATCAATCATAGCTCGGGAACTATGCACCTCTATTAGGAGCCCAGTGGCGCTTTGTTCTGTGGTGGTTGTTATTTCTTATATTTGGAATATGGTTATACCATAGGATGGAACTCCCTGGAATGGTCTTTCCATGGCACCAAATTAGTTTGGGAAATTCTAATTCCCCAAACGGAATGATAATCAGATTAAATGACTACAAAGGAATAAACTCGCTTTTGAAATCAAAAGTGTACTTACCAAATTAGATTATTTACTACATCCTCTCACTTTTATAGATAACGACTTTACTCAATTATTCTCTTCTACTGATTAGAAGCTGCCTCCTTTGCCGTGCTTACTTTGGTACAGAACGTGTTTCAGCTTTATGCTATAATCTTGTCGTTGTTGCTGTTGTTTAAAAAGCAATGGTAAGACAAAAGCTAATGTTTAGTGAGTACTGTGCTTACGATAAGCCAAGCACTGTGCCAAATGCCTTATGTGCCTTATTAAGTCTCCCAAATGCCTCAGAGGTACATATGATTTTTACTGTTCCCATTTAACAGATAACAAAATGGAGGCCTAATGTGTTTGAGTAATTTGTCTGAGTCATTCAGTTACTAATTGGCAGCACCTGGATTTTAACCCAGGCAGTCTGACTCCAGAGCCTGTGTTCTTAATCATTAAGGTATATGAAGAAAGGTAAATTTTAACACTAATTACTAAAATTAGTGTGATCTTGCTAAAATATCATAATTTGAAATTATGTAATAAAAAACCTCCAGGCCAGGCACAATGACTCACTCCTGTAATCCCAGTACTTTGAGAGACTGGGGCAGGCAGATCACTTGAGGTCAGGAGTCCGAGACCAGCTTGGCCAACATAGTGAAACCCTGTCTCTACCAAAAATACAAAAATTAGCTAGCCGTGGTAGTGCCTGCCTGTAATCCCAGCTACTCGGGAGGCTGAGGCATGAGAATTGCTTGAACCCAGGAGGTGGAGGTTGCAGTGACCCCAGATTGCACCACTCCACTCCAGCCTGGGCGACAGTAAGACTGTCTCAGGAAAAAAAAAAAGGAAAACAAAATGTGTAGGCCAGGGATATTTTTTAACTCTTCCACCAAGACTGAGTATACTCTAAAATACTGACGACTTTTTTTTTGCAAGGTTAATTATGAGGTTTGAACTTGCTTAATAAACTTTTATGCTAAGTTGTTTCTCAGATGAGTACTTACTAAAACTCTACAATATGTAGAGAATATATTTGTGGGCAGTTTTTAAACTAAGATCATTCTCCTTAAGCTAGAGCCATGAAAGGGTATATAATCTCCATTAATTAGTAAGGGGTAAAACATCAAAAATGCATGCTGCAGAGTGGTTGACAGTAGGAGAGAAGGAAAGGTAGGCAGTGGGTGGGAATGGTGACAAGTCGTAATACAATAATCACTTTAGACGTTTTCAGAATCCGTAAAAAAAAAAAAAATTTCAGGACTATACCAATACCGTTTTAACTCATTTTCAAGGCTTTTCAGGCTTTTCAGAGAGTCTCAAAGCTCAAAGTGCATATTACTTAACTACCTGGTTTGGAATGATACTTATTAGGATGTGGAAATGACAAAGTAGGTAGATTTGGCTTCTAAATTTTCTGTTCTGAACTTCCCAATAGCTCTATTTCGGCTCTTAAATAAAGTCCCCCAAGGTTGCCACAACTTTTGAGCCTATGGTTGTCAGTAAGAGTCTTTTTGTAAGTCTTTTTCCAGTTATAGATTAAAACAAAGCAAAACAAAGAACTAAATGACTTAATTACTTGGCTTTTCTTCGGGATTCCTTTGTCTTCAGAGTTAGTATTCATATGTCACTTTTAGACATTCACGCTAAAATGTATCAACAATGAGAATTTCATTTGTGTAGATAAATACGATTGTCATGTCAGATCTTTTATATTTAAGCCAATTGAAAAATACAAATAAACATTGCATGATAGAATTGCTTCATTTGTTCAAAGTCGTTTATTTTAAAAAGTACTCCATGACTAGCTCCAAGTCCCAAATATATCATGCAATTAAATTATGCTAAAAGTAGTAATAGGTGGGCCCACATCTGTTAAGGATGCTTTTGTTCTAGCAATTAAAGACTAGCTAAGGAGGCAAGAAAGTCAAGAACTCTCTTTCACTTTCCATGAACTCTCACACACGTGTCTGTCCTTATGCTTCAGTTTCTCCATCTTAAAATAGGGAGAAAAGGACATTTTTCCACTAGTATGAAAGCAAGTTATATTAGGAGAAGTTTACAAAGAAGGTTATTGCCCCCTTAACATTTAATTAGGAGATAATGCCCTGGAAATAAAAAGCTATCATAGGATAAAGGTCTCCAACAGGTCTTATTCAAGGAGCAACAAAACTGAGACACTGTGGAAAATAAATGTCATGTCAATGGTTTGATATTTATTTATTTATTTATTTATTTTTGTTTTTATTTTTATTTTTTTTGAGACAGAGTCTCACTCTGTCGCCCAGGCTGGAGTGCAGTGGCACGGTCTAGGCTCACTGCAAGCTCTGCCTCCCGGGTTCACGCCATTCTCCTGCCTCAGACTCCCAAGTTGCTGGGACTACAAGTGCCCGCCACCGCGCCCGGCTAATTTTTGTATTTTTAGTAGAGACAGCGTTTCACCATGTTAGCCAGGATGATCTCGATCTTCTGACCTCATGATCCACCCGCCACGGCCTCCCAAAGTGCTGGGATTACAGGCATGAGTCACCATGCCCGGCCTTGATATTTATTTTTAAAGCAAGAAGCCTGACCACAGTGGTTACCAAAACCAAAGCAGCAGCAATACTGTCTCATTAGCGTCTTCCTTTCTGAGGCAAAGGACTTGGAGTGCTTCCACTTACTGAGTGCGTCTAGGTGGGCTTTTTTTTTTTTTTGAGACAGAGTCTGACTCTGTCTCCCAGGCTGGAGTGCAGTGGCCTGATCTCGGCTCACTGCAAGCTCCGCCTCCCGGGTTCACGCCATTCTCCTGCCTCAGCCTCCCAAGTTGCTGGGACTACAAGTGCCCGCCACCGCGCCCGGCTAATTTTTTGTATTTTTAGTAGAGACGGGGTTTCACCATGTTAGCCAGGATGGTCTCGATCTCCTGACCTCGTGATCCGCCTGCCTTGGCCTCCCAAAGTGCTGGGATTACAGGCATGAGCCACCACACCTGGCCAGTGGGCATTTTTACAGTACATAAATAATGAGTAAGTTAACTACAAAAATCTCTATACAATATAAAGAAGTGGAAAAATATATGAAAGAAGATACCTGTTTGGTTTACTCAAAGTAGTGAATGGAAAGAGTGAAAAGAAAGAAATGTAAATGATTTGATCTGGCAAAGCAGACCAGTGTCTTCCACCGATCCCTTTTGCCAATTCCATGCAGTTGGATGGCCCAGATGCCATCTTCCATGGCCAAATGGAAAAATGCAATGTCTTATTTTATTGTAGAAAATTCACTGGAAATACACTTTTAAGTGGTTCTTCTATTATACAGGAATTTGTTAACTATTGTATCTACTATATGGCCAGAATGAAAGGGGGCTAAAATGTTTAAAGGTATCATTCCTACTCTTCAGAAACTTACAACAAGGGTTTTGGGGTTCTTGTTGCTATTAACTTCTTAGTTTCTTACAACACAATTATTTTGTCTGGAACACAGTAAAGTTCTGTGTTACTGTTAAAATAAAACCTAGAGTTTTCAATAATTAGCTTGTTGTCATCACAAGCTCTGGACTGGGATAAACTAAAGGACAACTAAGCCAATAGCTTATCATGTCTAATGCTCATATTCCTATTACCATCAATACTTTAAGGTAAGATTTCACTTGGTAAGCAATCCATTTTTATTTATTATATAACTGAATTAGAACAGAATTTTTGGTTTGTGTTGGTTTAAGTTTTGTATTCAAATTAAGACTCGTATTTAAGTCCTTCCTTTCTTCTTTAAGTTACTAGTCATGGCACTAAATAGTTAACTTGAAGGAAAATAAACCATGCTCTGCTGTGAATATTCTGCTACTGAAGTACTGAAAAGGAGTTGATTGAAGAGAATCACATAAATAATTTTTTTGAAAAAAGAAGAGGGCACATACTAAGGAAGAACAGAAAAAACGGGGAAAACTTTTGTAAAGGTAATTTGCTAAAAGCATTTAAAAATAGTTCACTGTTATCCAGGCTCTGAACCCTATTAATACCGAGAGTGAAAAAGAAAGAAGTCAAGCGGATAAACAGAAGCTTATCTAAGTGAACTGATTCTTCTCATACAAGCAAATCCTGACCCCTTTCATGGTTTGCAATGTCATGATGATTGGAAAAGACAGCGTTTGTTGCTTTATAAATATATGGAACTGTACGTGATTTCAAGAAGCTTTCACATACTTTATCTCTAATTCCCACACAACCCTGTAAGGGAGCAAATGGTGAGTCCACTTTAAAGGTGAAGCCAATATCAAAGGTCAAACAGAAAAGCAGCAAAGCTGGGACATAAGCCTGGACCTTTTACCTCCCAGGTCTGAACACTTTGCAACACATCCACATTTTGAAAAATATTATTATTGGCTCTAGCATTGTTCAATGTACTTGTTAGAAACACAAGGAAGAAGAGGAGGAGAAAAGGGAGGAGGAGGAGGTAAGTGTGGGAGGAGGACGAGGATGGGGAGAGAGGAAAGCTTTTGAATTGTCCTAATAGTCCACGCTTTGCTATGATTATACTGGTGCTCTCTGTGCTTGTTTTCAAGATGGCTGGAGTTGGTCATCCCTGTGTAAATTGTGACTACAAAACCAGTATCTGACCGTAAGTCAGATACTAACGATCGTAAGTGCCAGTCCTGTTCTTTGGTTAGTTAGCACTGAGTGATGGTTTCAGCAGTTATGTTGCTTTATGTGAACGGTCATGTATCTTTCCTGAGAAACAGCCACCTATTTGAGTCCTTTGCCTCAGAAAGGAAGACGCTAGTGAGACAGTATTGCTGCTGCTTTGGTTTTGGTAACCGCTGTGGTGAGGCTTCTTGCTTTAAAAATAAATATCAAGGCCGGGCGTGGTGGCTCATGCCTGTAATCCCAGCACTTTGGGAGGCCGAGGCAGGTGGATCACGAGGTCAGAAGATTGAGACCATCCTGGCTAACATGGTGAAACCCCGTCTCTACTAAAAATACAAAAAATTAGCCAGGCGTGGTGGCGGACGTCTGTAGTCCCAGTTACTCAGGAGTCTGAGGCAGGAGAATGGTGTGAACCCAGGAGGCGGAGCTTGCAGTGAGCCTAGACCATGCCACTGCACTCCAGCCTGGGCGATAGAGGAAGACTCTGTCTCAAAAAAATAAAAATAAAAATAAAAATTTCCTGAGAAACAGTCACCTATTTGACTAACAAATCCTTTGGTTTGTTATAGCTTGATTTCAAATAGCTTCAGGCTATTATCAGCCTCAAGGCACAGTTTGCTAACAGATTTCATACATTTCTTGGGGTTTTATTAGGAAATTCCCCCACATATCCCTTGGCGTATCTTCCAGCAGTTGTCCAGTTAGGCTACTCACTTTTATTTTCGACTTATTTTCTAGTAAAGTCAACTCAAGAATGTAAATTTCTCTGCCAGGCTCATGGCTTGCAATCTTGGATGGGTTAGACACCTATTCATCACTGCTCTGCTAACCTTTAATTTGATATACAACTTGAAACCACATTTAAGTCATCAGCAACTCTCCTGGGGCAGAAATGGCTGGATATGTAGATATGGTATCATAAATAAAGGCTAAGGAAAAAGACTATTCACCTGGGTCATTTAGGAAGAATAGGTAGTACTTTTTTTTTTTTTTTTTTGAGTTAGGGTCTCACTCTGTCACTGAGGCTGAAGTGCAGTGGCACAACCATGTTTCACTGCAGCCTCAACCTCCTGGGCTCAAGTGATCCTCCTGTCTCAGCCTCCCAAAGTGTTGGGATTACAGACATGAGCCACTGAGCCTGGCCAGGTAGTGTTTTTTATGGAGGTGGACTTGCATGGCTCCTTTGGAAAATCTCTTACCTATGTCTCACTTTATTTACTACTGAATAAGTATGATATACATTTATCTCATGAGCCTACCTTGCTTTTGGATTTTGAAATGTTTATGTGAAAATGTTGACTAGGTGATAAGAATATGGATTGTTGCTGTAAATTGTAAGCAAGAATGAAGATTATAACTCCTAAAACACTCAATTATGTCTCATGTGTATAAAAATGAGAATATTTTAATAAGTTAAATATATATTTATGAATCAAAGCTAAATGGTCATTAATATCAAGTAAATATCAGTAAACATGGGAGATATAAAAATGTATGAGACAGTTCGGGCTCTCAGTGAGCTTACAATCTATAAGAGAAGAGAAGGGGAAAACATAAACATTAAATAAGATAACAATATAAGAAGTATCAAAAGGCAACCTATTGTAAATTGCCACCTGAAATGAAATTGGCAGAGTCACTATTATAGGTCAGAGGAAGGAGAGATCATTTTCAGAAGCAGTGGGCAGGGAAGATAGAGTCCAGCCAGATCTCCAAGGCTGAATTCACTGGGAAGGAGGAGGGGGTTTTGGTAGAGGGAACCCAGTGAGAAAGTATAGATGTACAAAAGGAAGGAGTATGGATCCACAAAAGGAAAAAGAATACAGAAATGCAAGTTATGGTGATAAGGAGAGTTCTAGTATGCAATAGGGCTGGAAAGGCCATTTGGAATTGGACCGAGGAGAGCTATGAATGTCAAATTGAAGAGGTAAGATTGCTGAACAGAAAAGCATCTTGGTCAAAGCAGCATTTTGGAAACAATCCTTTGGCTATGGTATGCCAGATTAAATGGAGCAGGGAGGACCAGAGGCAGGGAGATCAATTGGAACCCATGCCAAGTCCTGGCGTGGGGTGAAGGTGGTGGGATGGGAAAGGAAGAAGTCGAGGCAGGAACTCTGTGGAAGAAGTGCACGACCTCTCAAGTGTGCTGATCAGCCTTCATTGTTGGAGCTTTGTGTCATTTTTCAAAGCATTGTGAAATATACGGGTTCTTAGAACTGACTTGCTTTAACAGTTGCAAGTGAAGAATGAAGAAATGAAGGCGTTTTATTCAACTTACAATATCCGATACCTGTAAAAGTTGATATGTTGAACCTTTTCTTCTTGATCTTACCTAAGAACAAAAAGTGTTAGGCTAAAAATAAAGTTAAAAAAAAAAAAACCACCAATCATAAAATGCAGGAATTAAAGGAGTTCTGAGAACATTTTATTTTTATTAGACAACCAACTCTAGTTGAACATGAACTATTCCAAACTCTTCTGTCAGTAAAATTGAAGGAAATCCCCAAGAATTCCTGAGATCCCTGTGTTGGTACTCCTGGTTTCGAGTGTTTATAATGTAACGTATTACACAGAAATTCAGAGAAACTTGATATATCTCTGAATGAGCAGGGAAAAAACGTTTCAGGAAAGTTTTCCAACAATTCCAATGTCACCATGTGTTTATATATATAATGGTGATATGACAAAGTTACTGGCATCTGGCTTCTGCCCTGAACCTCTACGACCAAGTTCTGGCCTTATCGCACACAGAAAAGCAATGCCTTCCACCCTTCGGGGGCATTTAAGGTTGGCACACTCTATTCCGGTAACACCACTTGACAGAAAGATGGCGAGGAAAAGCCTCTTCCCCACATTCCCTATGCCTCACCCTGCAGCTCAGCACTCAGAACTCCTTTCCTGGGCAGCGTCAATTTCAACTTCTTCCAATCCCTTGGCTATTTTGAGACTGCCCCCTGTGGGTCCAGAAGGAAGCCAGGAGGCCGGGCATGGTGGCTCCTGCCTCTAATCCCAGCATTTTGGGAGGCCAACGCGGGTGGATCACCTGAGGTCCGGAGGTCAAGACCAGCCTGACATGGTAAAACCACTAAAAATACAAAATTAGCCATGTGTGGCGGTACATGCCTGTACTCCCAGCTACTTGACAGGCTGAGGCAGGAGAATCACTTGAACCCGGGAGGCAGAGGTTGCAGTGAGCCAAGATCACGCCACTGTACTCCAGCCTGGGCAACAAAAGTGAAACTCTGTCTCAAAAAAAATAAGAAAGAAGCCAGGAGTCTCACGCTTGCAGTGACTTGGATAACTTGGGGGTGTAGTCTCCTTCCTCCCCTCTTTCTAACTCCTCTTGTTTCCTGGCCACCCCTCCTCAACCTCCCCAAGTTGGAAAATCAGCTGATAAACCATGGGCAGGGGTGAATAAACAAATCACTCCCCAGTTTTAACGCGCTGATGATCAGCTTTGGGCCTAAAGCAAATTCATATGTTTGCATTTATGTGAGAGAAAGTGGTTAAAATTGCTTGATTTTATATAAACTTGAAAAACATTACTTTTTGCTTTTGACCTGGACAGCTGTGGAAGTTGGTCTCTCCTTGCAAGGTAAGGATATGAGCTTGGTCATATTGATGACCAACATCAAGGAACATGTTGATGTTCATTACAGACACTGTTCTTATTCCAATGCTAGAAGGACCTGTGAGCATTATATAACATTTTCATGCACCCTTACATAAACAATTAGAAGCTGTTTACTTCTCAAGGACTCAATTAAATTTTTCATTTATTTATTTATTTATTTTTATTTCAGGCCTGAGCTGAGGACACTCACTACAAGAGCCAAATTAGAGAAGGAGCTTGCAGTCCTGCCATATTGCGTATTCATGGCTTTCCCGTCCCCCCACCCCCAATATAATCCTTTTAAGCCAGGTTAACAACTCACTAATTTTAAAGCGATTCATTTGCCAACTCAAAAAAACACAGATACAACTTTAAATGCTTTCGGATTCTAATCCTCTGGAGTATTTATATGTTTTCTTGTCTTATCCCTCCAAAACTAATCGCAGAGTTTTGAGAATCTGGGAACTTGGGCAAAGGAGAAAACAAGCACCCAGACCAAGGAATCCGAAATCGCAGTTCATGACGTCAGCATAAACCGACAATACCTTTTTGTTTGTATTGACCCAGCTCAAATTATAAAATCACATGAGTAATAAAACACAAAATACACGTGTTATCACTGAAAAGCCTAAAATGTAACTAAACGCGTTTTTCCCCCCTCGCGGTGGTATCATTTACTCTGTATGTCAACGTTTCTGTCTCCCTAAGACTCTCCCTTTACATCGTGAGCACACATTTTTGCATCATGCTCACACATTCATTAGCTAGGACTGAGGAGTGTGTACGATTCCAACGGGCCCTCAGCGTTAGCTGTTAGATGCACAAACCTTCGCTTCCTTTCCACATCTACTGCACTTGAGGTTCAACAGAGGATCCTTGCAAGAACAGCGCCCAGAGAGCATTCTTGACAGATGCGCGCTTGGCTCCAGCAACCCGCTCTGCTGGGAAGTTTCTTCTAACCACTAACACCCACCTCCAGTCCCCCAAGCTGTCACGACGCAGGCTGGCTGGGTCCCGTCTTGACGGGGGAAGGGTTTTACACACATCCTTCTAGGCTGCCCCACATCACAACCAAGCTCGCAGGGCAAACTCCTCCAAGCCTGGAGGACAAGCTGTCCCAGGCGCTCTGGCGCTTTCTGAACACCAAAGTCCCCTCCGCGCTCAAGGGAGCTAGCGCTCTGTTACGCAGGGAACCCCGGCACTGCAGGTCGAGGTGATGCGGAGGGAGCGGGGGCGCAGCAGGCAGCCGACCGCGGGAGGCAAACGGCGCGCAGGAGGCAAACGAGGCGCAGGAGCGGGTGCGAGAGCGAGTGGGGGCTGAGAGAGGGGGCGGGGCCCCAGGGGGGAGGCGAGCGCGGGAGTGGGCACGGGGGAACAGGGACCTGGAGCCAGCGGGCGCAGGAAGAGGTGCGTCCGCAGGAACCCGCGGGCGCAAGGGAGGCACTAGCTCCACGATCAGCTCGGGACTCTCAGGAGCCGCTCAATTGCCAACGGGAGGGGGGTGCGGGGAGTTGGAGGCTGGGGGGGACAGACCAGACGGGGGCGTGCCTTTGCCCGGATTGGCTGCAGGAGCCTGACGCCAGGCCCCGGGGGTTGGCTTGGGGAGTGGGAGCT
>NW_012121265.1:5141503-5142221 GCF_000951035.1 Colobus angolensis palliatus | reverse complement strand
CCTCGTTGCTGCCTCCCGCCAGCGAAGGCCCCGAGCCGCTGTCGCAGCAGTGGACGGCGGGCATGGGTCTGCTGATGGCGCTCATCGTGCTGCTCATCGTGGCGGGCAACGTGCTGGTGATCGTGGCCATCGCCAAGACGCCGCGGCTGCAGACGCTCACCAACCTCTTCATCATGTCCCTGGCCAGCGCCGACCTGGTCATGGGGCTGCTGGTGGTGCCGTTCGGGGCCACCATCGTGGTGTGGGGCCGCTGGGAGTACGGCTCCTTCTTCTGCGAGCTGTGGACCTCGGTGGACGTGCTGTGCGTGACGGCCAGCATCGAGACCCTGTGTGTCATCGCCCTGGACCGCTACCTCGCCATCACCTCGCCCTTCCGCTACCAGAGCCTGCTGACGCGCGCGCGGGCGCGGGGCCTCGTGTGCACCGTGTGGGCCATCTCAGCCCTGGTGTCCTTTCTGCCCATCCTCATGCATTGGTGGCGGGCGGAGAGCGACGAGGCGCGCCGCTGCTACAACGACCCCAAGTGCTGCGATTTCGTCACCAACCGGGCCTACGCCATCGCCTCGTCCGTGGTCTCCTTCTACGTGCCCCTGTGCATCATGGCCTTCGTGTACCTGCGGGTGTTCCGCGAGGCCCAGAAGCAGGTGAAGAAGATCGACAGCTGTGAGCGCCGTTTCCTCGGCGGCCCCGCGCGGCCGCCCTCGCCCTCGCCCTCGCC
>NW_012121265.1:5116638-5140508 GCF_000951035.1 Colobus angolensis palliatus | reverse complement strand
TTTTTTTTTTTTTTTTTTCTGTTTGTGGTCCGGCCTTCTTTTGTGTGTGCGTGTGATGCATCTTTAGATTTTTTTTTCTCCCCCACCATGTGGTTTTTGACACTTTCTGCGAGGACCAGAGTGGAAGTTGGGTGGGTTAGGGGAAGGAAGAAGCATTAGGAGGGGATTAAAATCGATCAGCGTGGCTCCTGTTCCTTTCCCAGGAACAGGAGTAGTCTACCAGCCAGAGGGAGGAGAATGACAGTTTGTCAAGACATATTTTCTTTTGCTTTCCAGATAAATTTCATTTTAATTTCTAAGTAATGAGTTCTGCTGTCATGAAAGCAAAGAGAAAGGATGGAGGCAAAAAAAAAAAAAAATTCACGTTTCAAGAAATGTTAAGCTCTTCTTGGAACAAGCCCCACCTTGCTTTCCTTGTGTAGGGCAAACCCGCCGTCCCCCGCGCGCCTGGGTGGTCAGGCTGAGGGATTTCTACCTCACACTGTGCGTTTGCACAGCAGATAGAAAGACTTGTTTATATTAAACAGCTTATTTATGTATCAATATTAGTTGGAAGGACCAGGCGCAGAGCCTCTCTCTCTGTGACATGTGACTCTGTCAATTGATGACAGGACATTAGAGAGAGAGAAACAGTTCAGATTACTGCACATGTGGATAAAAACAAAAACAACAACAAAAAAGGAGTGGTTCAAAATGCCATTTTTGCACAGTGTTAGGAATTACGAAGTCCACAGGAGATGTTACTTGCACAAAAAGAAATTAAATATTTTTTAAAGGGGGAGGGGCTGGGCAGATCTTAAAAACTAAAATAAAATTCAAACTCTACTTCTGTTGTGTAGTATGTTATTGAGCTAATGATTTATTGGGGAAAATACCTTTTTATACTCCTTTATCATGGTACTGTAACTGTATCCATATTATAAATATAATTATCTTAAGGATTTTTTATTTTTTTTTTATGTCCAAGTGCCCACGTGAATTTGCTGGTGAAAGTTAGCACTTGTGTGTAAACTCTACTTCCTCTTGTGTGTTTTACCAAGTATTTATACTCTGGTGCAACTAACTACTGTGTGAGGAATTGGTCCATGTGCAATAAATACCAATGAAGCACAATCAAGATTATGTACTGTGTGTCTGTAAAGGGTCAGTGATAATGAAAAAGACAGCTTGTTTTGTTCAAAATATAGACTGGATTTCCCATAGAGCTCTTTTAATAGGCTTTCATGAATCAATAACATAGCAAAATGCCTCCAGACCTAAATAAGGTGTTTACCTACTGAGAGCTGCAGATTTGCCCTAAATTTTCACAGCCGGATTCAAGGTATTCTAGACTACTTGTAGGCACTTTCAAGATCCCATCTGCTGCACTTGACTTAAGAAGTGACATTTGGGATTGCGTATCTCCTAAAAAAAAAAAAAAAAAAAGAAAAGAAAAAAAAGTGATGCGGTCATTTAACTCAGCTGCAACTTTTCATGGAAATGCAGGAAAGACTAACTCATTGAATGATCAGTTGCCTACTTGGAATGCAATAAGTGGCTTCCACAGCTTATTTTTGTTTTCCAATAGAAAATCACAGCCTGCAGATGATCAGTGTGTGCAGATTTCTTCAGAGGCTGTTTAGAATGAAAAATGCTTTCATGGTTAAGCAAAAATGTATAAAAGGACTTCTGAAGTAAATGTTTTTTCTCTTATGTAGTTAAATAGATCATTTTGCCAGAAGTTCTGGGTGGACAGATCATAGATAAAAGCAAGTGTGAAGGGATTTAAGTTTCTAACAAAATTACAGCACCCGAAGGATGGGGTATTTTTCATAAAGTTATTTCCTAAAGGAAAGGATAGTGCAATTCTGTTCTGAGATTAATTTTACATTCTCCAAAATACATTTGAAGTACTTACTATTTTTTAAATAAGCTTTTTATTTCATGACCATACAGTAAATAAGCCAAAGTAAAGAATATTAACTTCTGGCTTATGCTACACTTTAAATGAGCAGAGTATTCTCTAACAGGGAAAAGTTGAGACTGAACATTCTTTTTTGCAACGGCATACTCTAAAGACAAGGCAACCTTCTTCTGAGAAAGGTTAATGACGTAGATGTTTTAGAGACCAGCAGAAGGTTGCATGAACGGTAACAGCCTCAACAAAAGCTGCTATGAAGTTTAACCCCTTTCCAGCAAAAAATAAATAAATAAAATGTAAAAAGGAAAAAGGAGAGCTTCTTTAAGAATACAAAGATAAATACTTAAAGAAACATGTTTTGAAGAATGTAAAATCAGTCTCAGGATGAAATGTCACTGTAATTTCCCTAGGAACCAAATATGGTTAATTTCTATCCACCCCCGACCATGAGTACGTAAGATGCATTTTCTTAGGGGTTTTGTCCTTCTTTGTTTGAAATACTAAACACAGAAGTACCAGGTAAACGCTTCATTTTCTTGATTTCCTATTTATTTACTTATTTTGTCTAGATGTCTTCACATTTAAATAAAAAAAATCTTCCCAGCCCAAAATGTATATGCAGGCCTGTCAAATCTCAGGTCTTAAAATCACTCAGGTCTTAAAATCATGAAAGTCCTTTAAGCTTTAAGAACAAATGTGTATAATTTAACTACTTAGTACACAGGTTTAGTCACTTTAGTGAGTTAGAGGAAACCACTATAATATTGGGGCCGGTGTCTATGTATTGGCAGGAAATAGAAAAGATTTTTGTGTGATCTCCCAAGCTCTCCAACTGAGAATTACATGGATTCAGAAACAGACCATGTCAGTGATTCCAAATCCCCATGAAGACTACTTTTTGTCTCTTTTGAAGAAGGCAGCCATTGATTTATAATAGGAAATGTGGGGAAGCTGGGCTGTCAGTCCCAGTAGTGATGGCAGTGGGAGGAGAAAGCAGCCAGTCCTGCTTAATCTGGTGAGATTGTGCACTGCAGAAATAGGAAGAAGAGGGCATTGAGTGTGCAAAAGGGCAGACTTACCCATAGGCTTGTGTGTATCAATGTACCAAAAGCATAAACCTTAAAATCAAAGCAGGAAAATCTGATCAAGATTCATAGATTTGCTACATTGGAAGTTACATTCAGGTTGAACACTAACAAGAACTCAATGGAGATTTTCCAGGATATATAAATTCTCTCTTCGACGTAGAAATATGTAATTGGTATAGCATATGGCTTCATCCTTTGGTGAACTTGCCTATATAAAACTTTGCAAATAGAGTTTATTTATTTGTTTCTTAGTCTATGCTTTCTTTGGAATTGGAATTATTAGTAACTCTTAAGTGGCTATTGTGAAATCTTCCCTTGTTAAGCACATTTTCCTAGCTTATTTTAATTTCACATTTCGTTGAATGTGCCGACTTCCTCTGGCAGTATATAGAATTGCCAGACAGAAATTCTGCACCCAAAGTATCAGGGCAATATTAACATTTAAGTTTTTTGCAAGAGGTTCTCAGCAAGGATCTAAAGAAAAATTATTCTACAACTTTTGCTGCCAGTTGTGAAAGACTTTTTAACAAATATTTTTAACCAAGCTGGACTCACTCGTTTATTTGAAGGAAAAAAAAAACCTTAGAAGTAAATTAACCACATTGGCACAGATAATGTCATTTTATTTGTACATTTCTGGCATAATGTGCTGAGAAATACTAATTCTTTTGACTCCCTGCCAGTTTTCTACTAATCAAAATGGAGAAGATATGCACTGTTTGGATTATACCTAAAAATAGTTGTGCTACAGTCACATCAGCAAATGGAATTAAATTAATTTCTCTTTCTTCCTCTTCACATACACCCTCTGCACCATTTAAATTTCCATCTAGAATATTGCTCCTGAATCTCATAATTTTTTATTCAATGCATCCCAAATAACATTGCTACATTGCAATGATTTTTAAGCAAACTCTATTGAACTACTCTTCCGGCAGGATAACACTCTCCAAAAAATGCCATGTTTAGTCTGCTGTCATTTAAGGATCCTCTACTAGATAGCTGTCATAATGTAATCAAAGAGGTAGGAATACTAGAAATAGATTCTTTGTAGGCTAATTTATCTCATCAATAGTCTTTTTACCCTTTTGTAGGTGGAGGGCAATAGTGACTGAATCAATCAGATTCGATTATGTGGTCATAGAACAGAGAAGTGGTTTCAAATCTGATGGCTCTAATGACAGACTGCAAAAATGGTAGCTCCAAGAAGCTCCCACACTGCTGGCACTATCAGAGCATGATCTTTGCAGTAATGTTAGCAGCACCCAAGACAGCTTTGTAAGCAACTGCCTTTAAACCTTTGCCTTCTCTTGGATGTTTGGCAGTGATCACGTCCCCAGCTTCTATGCTGAAGATCATTCTTGTCTTAGAAACACCATACTCACTAGCCCTGTTTGGAGCACTTCTTTTTTATTTCTTCTCTCCTTTCCTTTTTTTTTTTTTTTTTTTTTGAGACGGAGTCTTGCTCTGTTGCCCAGACTGGAGTGCAGTGGCATGGTCTAGGCTCACTGCAAGCTCCACCTCCTGGGTTCACACCATTCTCCTGCCTCAGACTCCCGAGTAACTGGGACTACAAGTGCCCACCACCCCGCCTGGCCGATTTTTTGTATTTTTTAGTAGAGACGGAGTTTCACCGTGTCAGCCAGGATGGTCTCCATCTCCTGACCTCTTGATCCGCCCGCCTCGGCCTCCCAAAGTGCTGGGATTACAGGCTTAAGCCACTGCGCCCAGTGTTGGAGCACTTCTTCAATTCTTTCTAGGACAGGATCTCACTCTGTTGCCCAGGCTGGTAGTGCAATGGCACAATCATGGCTTACTGCAGCCTCAACCTCCCAGGTTCAAGTGGTCCTCCCACCTCAGCCTCCTGAGTGAGTAGTTGGGACTACAGCCACGTGCCACCAAGCCTGGAATTTTTTTTTTTTTTTTTTTTTTGTATTTTTTGTAGAGACAGAGTCTCCCTATGTTGCCCAGGCTGCTCTTGAACTCCAGGGCTCAAGCAGTCCGCCTGCCTTGGCCTCCCAAAGTGCTGAAAATAGGAGCTTGAGCCACCATGCCCGGCCTTCAATTTTCGAGTAAGCTAGAAACACCTAGAACATCTAGTTCTTGATACATTTATTTTCCTGGGAGCATGGATTTCTCACAAATCATTTCCTAAAGCTCTGATTTTCAACATCTTTCAACATTTACAGTTCCATTTTTCCTCTCTCCATATTCCCTTGCTAATAGCTGTTAATTAGGAGTAGCAAGACCACACTGTTTTCTTCCCACTTATGACACAAAACTTACCTATGATGCATTTTAAATGTCAAGTTTGGGTTTCTTCCTGAGAATTTCAGTATTGCTCACAATTAGGTGGCAACTCCAAGCAAATAACAAGTTAAATACTTGTTTGTATTTTCCTATCAAAGGTGTCCAGGATGAGTTTAATATTTGGGGTGTGGGACTATCTTAGCCTTTCTTTTTTCTGATACTGTCACTTCGTAACCATGTGACCTTGTCAGTCTCATTATCTTGGTTTCAAAAGGTAATATTAGTTGTTCCACCTTCAACTATTTGCAAATTAGTTTTGCTAATTATTATTAGGCTAGCTGATTTGTGGGAATTGTGGGTAAAATTTTAGGGGTGTGGAAAACTCTTTCAAGCAGATGGCCCACTGTGGCCACAATGGCTGTCTAACTGTAGTTCCCACTATGCCCAGTGACCCTGGGGAAATCAATCAGTTTCCTTGCCATTCAGGTTCACTTCCTGCAAAGCCTGATCAGTAGCCTCTGTTTGCAAATCTCTTTGAGATGCTATGACAGAAGTTCTTTGCTTTGCAAAGTCTATCATTTTGAATACTTTCTCCTGGCCTCCTTTTCCCTTTCCTAGCAACTCCACCCACAGAAATCCCTCCGTCTTCTTTTTTTTTTTTTAAATGAAAAGAACAACTAAGAATAGCAAAAATATATATAATAGCCCATGCATTCAAACAAATGGTCCTTCATTTTTTGTTGCACTTAAAATTCCACAGAAACCACAACTGAATAAAATAATCTTCCCAAACATCGGATTAAAAAACCTGTTTGCTCTGTGCTGAGCAAAGTGATTGTTTAATGGTTCTTAACCCACAGCCACTTTGAGAAAGGAAAGCCAGTTTGGAAAATTACTCAACTCTACAATTTTGCATTGAGTTATAAATACTAAAAGCAACTATCTAGATTATTCTCCTTTTTCTTAGAATAGCAATTCAGAGATGAAACGCGCTGAGAGCAACAAGAGTTTATATTTTTGCACACCCCTCCTTTATGGGTTGCAGGGTATTGAGTTTTTCTGTTACCAACCTAATAAACAGGAACAAATCTACAGGAACTTTACTGGCTTACAATTTCTGTTATGTTAACTACAGGAACGCACCTGCAATCTTGAAGTCCTTGTAAAAAATGCTGTTAAAGAGTAAACATTAATAGACATTCCAATAACATTTTCTTCACTCAAGAGACTTTTTAAAACCATTTTAAGTAACATTTTAGTAAGATGCTCTTTTTAAAGAACTCATTGCACTTAACTGATTTTGTGATCAATTCAGAGATAGTATTTTTTTTTTCTTTTCTTAAAATAGGCATACATAAGTGAAACTGAGTCACTCAGAAAAATTCCAGACTCTTCAGCATGGGAAAGATCTTGATGTGTCTAGTAAACACTACCCCAGCCCCATGCAAGGTTATACCTAGATCAGTGCGGATCTAGAGAGATGATCTGGTGAGATCATTTTGAGATTTAAAGACCTGGTCTACTGAATAGCCTATCCGATCAGCAAATGTTTCCTTTATAGCAAACCCAAATCCCTCATCCTGTTTTCACTCATGATTGATCTCAGAGAAATCTGAAAACTGAGGACTGAGCCACTATTCTATACAAAAATCCTTTTGATGGCCAGGCATAGTGGCTCACACCTGTAATCCCAGCACTTTGGGAGGCCAAAGCAGGTGGATCGCTTGAGCCCAGGAGTTCGAAACCAGCCTGGGCAACATAGCGAAACCTCATCTCTACCAAAAATACAAAAGTTAGCCGGGCATGGTGGCACATGAGTGTAATCCCAGCTTCTCAGGAGGCTGAGGTGGGAGGATCACTTGAGCCCAGGAGGTCAAGGCTGCAGTGAGCCCTGATTGTGCCACTGGGACACAGTGAGACCCTGTCTCAAAAAAAAAAAAAAAAACCCTCTTGATGATATGCATGTAAAACTGTGACACCCTCTCCTCAGCTTTCTATGCACTCAATAATTCCATTTCCATTATAAACAACTTCAAATCTATTCATTCTTTCTGTTGTTCACTCGGGAATCATTTCCAGTAACAGGGATTCCTCTTAGAGACAAGAAAGAGCAAAACATGGTACATAACGTTAAGTTCAGGCCTGGTCTGATGTCATCAATATGTCATCATTCCTGGAATCATGCTAGTAACTTTTTTCAGTCACCAGAGTCACAAAGCTCTGAAGATCAGAAGAAAATATTGTACAAAGTGAAGAAGTGTAACACAAAGATTAGTAAATCTTCACAGTACTGCAAAAAGCATCCTGTAAGCATGGAATAAAACAGACAATATACATTTTTAAAATGTAAATTCCATTATAGATAATTTATGTTTTATAAATTATAAAATATATACTATTTTTTAAAAACATAAAATTTTTCTCAGACAAGGCAACCAATTAAAACCCCCTCCCGAAAGGGCACATGTTTACAACTCTCTTCAAACCTTTTGAGTGTTCATATACCTAAAGGGACAAACACATTTTATGTTTGTTTCTTTGAGATGGGGTCTCGCTCTGGCACCCAGGCTGGAGTGCAGTGGCATAACCACCGGTCACTGTAGCCTCAATCTCCCAGGCTCAAGCGGTGCTCCCATCTCACCCTCCCCTGAGTAGCTGGGACTACAAGCATGTGCCACCATGCCTGGCTAATTTTTGTACTTTTTGTAGACATGCCGTTTTGCCATGTTGCCCAGGCGGGTCTCGAACTCCTGAGCTCAAACAATCCACCAAGGCTCACGTGATCCTCAGCCCCCTGAGCAGCTGGGACTACAGGCACATGCCACCACACCCAGATTTTTTGTTTGTTTTTGTGGAGACCAGGTCTCCCTATGTTGTCAGAGCTGGTCTCAAACTCCTGGGCTCAATTGATCCTCCTGAAGTGCTGGGATTGCAGGTGTGAGCCATCGTGCCCGGCAGAGACAAAATTTTTCACATTATATGTGCTGGGAAAACACCTGGGAAGTGTAATTATGTAGCGGATTTCTGTGATTAGTCTTTTGTGATTCATATGTTCATCTGCTCTTAATTAAGGGTATCATGTACTGAGTGAGTGTGCTGTATGGGATGCACCCAGCCTAAAACAGAGCCTGTCCCCAAAGCAGTCACACGGTGGTTGGGAAGATTAGACATCCATGTGTTGAAAAATGACAAAGAATTAGGCAGGTGTGGTTGAGTGCCAGATGCTTGGGCCAAAAGTAGGGCTCTAGACCAGTGCTATCTCATAGCAACACAATGCAAGCTATATATTTAATTTTATATTTTCTGGTTCAATTAAAAATTAAAATTAACAGATAAAATTAGTCTTCCAATATGTAATTGATCTAAAACATTTTTATGAGATACTTCACTTTTAAAAATACTGAATCTTTGAAATCTGATGTGTATCTTACATTTCTAGCCCATGTTAATTGGAACTAGGCACATTTCAGGGGCTCAGTAGCAGGAGAGAGTGGATGGTAGAGTGGCGTAACCTAGAGGCCGGATAACCACGTGGACCTTAGATGAGGAGAGAAAACCACATGAATGGCCATTCCAGGGGATGTTATAAGGAGAAGAAAACTGCATGAACAAAAACCTAGAGGTATGGGGAGTCAAGAAGAATGGTCAGACAATGAATAGGCAGTTGCAGTTACTTCATTTTGATAGAGTAATTGGAGATGAAACTGGAAAGTGGTTTGGGAACAGATCAAAAAGTTTATGTAAAAGCATTGAACTCTAATCTTCCTAAAAGCATGGAGATTTATAAGCAAGAGTGTCAGGATGAAAACAGTGTTTTAGAAAGATTCACCTGGCATCAGAAGGCATGATGGGTAGATATTAACATCTCACTTTATCTTCAAAGTAATTCTGAGTTAGTAAATTTAAAAATCCCATTGTACAAATCAGAAAACTAAGATTTACGTAATTTCATATACGTGAACTCATTATTAAATTGCTTTTTTTTTTTTTTTCTGAGACAGCATCTCACTGTCACCCAGGTTGGAATGCAGTGGTGTGATCTTGGCTCACTGCAACCTCCGCCTCCCGGGCTCAAGTGATCCTCCCACCTCAGCCTCCCAAGTAGCTGGGACTACAGGCAGGTACTACCACACCTGGCTAGTTTTTGTATTTTTTTAGAGACAGGGTTTTTCCATGTTGCTCAGTTTGGTCTCAAACTCCTGGTCTCAAGCCTTCAGCCTGCCTCAGCCTCCCAAAGTGCCAGGATTACAGACGTGAGCCACTGCGCCCGGCTGACCTTTTTGACTTTTATGTATCAACTTCAGGAACTGACTCAGAGAAACACACTCCTACCAAGCAGGTTTCCGAGTGCGTAAGTATGAGGGCCTGTCAATTGCCCAAGGTCATGCCCCTATGGAGGTAATGCATGTGAGCTGAGGCAGTTTGTTCACGGCAACAGGTGAGCAGAGATAAGTCTAGGTGCCTGACTCCTAAGTTAGTCTCTTTTTCATGTCTCCAAACTACTTGTCTGTTGCCTACCAGACTAGAGGTCCCTTTAGAACTTGCCTTTTTATCTTTAACTCTGCAGTGCCTGATGCATCACCACCTACAGGGTATGCACTCTGAATACTCGTTGACTGCATTCTACTAGAGTCAGAGAAACAAGCTCTCTAGCTCCCACGACAGTCCAGGCACATAGTGGTAACAGGCCTAACTAGGCCTAACTAGGGCAAGAAGATGTGAAATAACCCTCTATTTCTTTTGTACATCCAGATTTCCACTATTCGACACAAAGAATAGTTTCTCTAGGAAAAGTGCTAAGCCTCAAATTGCAATGTATAATATATGGGACAACCTCTGCTGGTGTACAGGAAACAATGAGATTTTCCAAATATGTCTAAGAAACGCACTTATTTCTACAAATGGCACATCGATTGTTGGACTTCTGTACCTAACCAACATAAATTCTATGACTATGAAGGTGGTATATACTGTATGAAAATGTACATCATTATTTAAAAATAGGCATTTCACCAAAATTGCTAAATGAAAACTACGTGTTCTAAGTTCTAGGTCAATTGTCAATGGGAAAAATACTTGATTTACTTGCCACTTATTGTATTATAACTTAAATGGGATTCTTTCCTTTCTAACTGAGAGATCCAGAGACGTTGTTCTCACTGGACTCCACGGGGAAAAAAAAGCCCCGTCCCAAGCCCCAGTGCTTTTCCTGGACCCAAACAGTCATTGTACCTAAGAGAGCAGATTTCATTTCATTAATGTACAGATTTCTATTTTAAATGTTACTTCTGCCTGTTAATACTGCAAGAAGTAATATATCCAGAAAAATATATTTAGGGCAAACAAACATCACAGCCCTCTCAAAGTTTCAAAACAGATGCGTAATCATTATCTTCCCATCTTAGCACAAAAGCTGGAGTTTATATGGGATCTTCAGCTGGTCCAAGTTATATGGATCTTGCCTTTTGACAAAGCATTAAGACTTTACTTGAGATTTTTAAATTGCAGGTGTGTTCTCAGTAATGCAGAATTCATTTTAAATAACATTATATTTTTATTCCCTTACCGGGATTATTGTTTGCAAGAAACTCAGTGTTGAGGTTTCACACTGGGAAGGTGGGAGCCAGGCAGAGGCTGACATGAGGAAACCTCCATGGGCCATGACCTTGGGACATTTGCAGGCCCCCTGCTTCAAACACTCAAGAAACCTATTTGGTAAGAATGCATTTCTCTGTGTCAGCTCCTCAGATTGATATATGAAATCAGAAAGCCACTTTAATAATAATTCACAAGGTAGCGGGTCACAAGTCCTATTACACACGCTGTGAGCATGACCAAACATTCTCTGTCTATACCCAGGGAAGACAGTTACAGCCAAAAGGTTCGCAGTAATCCTGGGGTCAGAACTGAGAAGCCTGGTTGCAATGACTTACCAGTGCATCCATTTTTACTGTGACCCAGAACACTGGAAGTCTGCTGGCTTTGAGACTGACTCTTTCCTAGATAGGGATTGGATGGGCACTGCCAGCAGTGGACTCTGTGTCTCTCCTTTTTCTGTCACCAATAGCCAAGTGCCCCTCCCTTCTCCGCCCCATTCCCCAGTAGACAGATTCTTCCTTTATAGAAGGCGAGACACCTAAGCAGGTCAGTCAAGTTGTGTTGACCTGACTGTCTCTTTACAAGGACAACATGTCTTTGCTCTCATCTATTATTTGACTTAGGAGGGCTGGCAGTCAGGAGGCGGTTTTGCTGCTTTCCCTCCAACTCTTGAGATTAAAGCGCATCTCCCATAGAAAAGCTACTGGTCCCTTTTCTACATTATAGGAACTCAGATACTTGGTTCTGTTAATCTTGCTAATGGAAATAGCATTGTTTCCATTTTATTTAATGATATAGCTCTTTTCCTTAAATGCGTTAAACATGTCTAACCAGCATTCAAATATTTCTTTCTCTGATCTGTATGTCAGATGAATTTGAACTGTAGTTACATTTTCCTGATCCATACTGCAGAAACATCTAAGCTAACTGTGCCTCCGAAAATGCCACACACAGGTCATCCTAGGCTGGAACTCTGGGCAGATGTCTAAGATGTGAATCATGTTTATGCAGGGGATAAAAATGATGGTTTTTTGATGGCACTGAAGAATTGGGTTCAGTCTAACACATATTAGATTACAGTTGTAGAGAAAAGTTTGAAATTTGTGGCAAAAAAGATGACTGTACTCTTAGGCTTTTCGTTTCCAACCAATGTAATAATATATTGTCGTCTTACTGCAATTATAATTCAGTAATACAAATACAATTTATAATCATTTATTCATTTGTTTTACCTACTATGTGCTGGGCCCAATAGAGTATAGGGCAAGGCAGACACTGTCCTCAAAATCAGGAAGCAACTGTAGCTAATGTTTCCTGGCACTTTTGAAGAATTAGTAGAGACAAAGTAAACAAGTGCTTTTTAGAGTTCATTTATCAGAAATCAGAAATAACTTGCTGGATGTCAGTCCAGTTAGGAAAGATGAGAAAAGCATTTTATTCCTTTTTAAGGGTGACCACAAAATCCATATATTGGAAATGTCAAAGTTAATATTAGATATTAATTACATGCATTAATTATATTACACATGCATATATCTTTTTAGGTAAAATATATGGGATAGTCCCATAAGCTCTTATCTGAGGCCCCGTGGGGCAAGATGTGTTTTGGGATTTCGAATCTGGGGATTTTAGGAAGGTAATATGGTTCATATACTAGATATTACATAACACCTAAGCAGATATCAGATATTACATAACACCTAAGCAGGGTCCAGATCAGCATCTTATAATCAAACATTGGTGTCTACTGTGAAATGTAGGATTATTCACAGTAAGTGGGTAAATAATCACTATAAATAGCCTTATACCACTTCAAGTCAGATCTTGCTGCCAAATGAGTTCAAGTAAGGTCACGTTTGCTGCCAAATGAGTTATGGAAAAAAACTCTTATCTTCAGAGTTTTCTGGATTTGGGAGTTTGGAATAAGAAGTTGTGGACCTGTATTATGGAATGTTCCTTTATAGAAAACCATCTACTGTTTAGGAAAGGCAATAAAATATATTTAAACTTACCAGTTACATTACATCAATTGATTTAATAGTAATACTATTCAGCAATTAATTAATTTGAGGAATAAATAGTTATTTAAATACTGGCAATTCCAGGGAGATTTTGAACCAGCTAAGGTTACATCCTGTTAGCAGGTATTAATAGCCAAAGGCATGATTGTGATGCGGGGACAACTTTTTTTTGGAAACAATCCATAGTAGTCAATATATTATATAGCCAACCTTCTGTTTTGCAGAGACCAACCTATCAGCTAAGAAAATATCTTTGGTGAATACAATGCTGATTTCAAAGAATCTCAGAATTGGAAGTGACCTTAAAAAATCGCTATAGCCCAACCATCTCTCAGAGCAAAGATTCTTCTTATTCTTGAGGCATCAACCCCTTTAAGATTACAAAAGAAAAGGAAAGAAAAAGAAAAAAGGCTATGATCTTCATCCCAAAAAGATGCACATAATCTACATATGAAAATCATCACAATATTTTCAAGGGGTCCATTAAGAATTCCTGCCTTAGATTCTTGCCGTATTTGAAAAGAAAGCTAAGGTAAAATTTCACAGCAATCTTAGTACTGTAAAATAAAGAGAGCTGCTTTATTTTAAGCTGCCTCATAAATTACCTGTGGTCATATGTCTTAGTGTCTTCTCTGACATTTATCTCAACTTATGATTTTCTATGCAGTATTTATAAGATAAATATTTTGAACTCATTGTGACCCTTGTTTTTATCTTAAAGGTGGAAAGAGGAAAAGTAATGACATTTTAGCTTTTCTCTTTGTATTTTTACATTCCATATCATCCATAACTCAGAGGGGTGAAAAAAGAAAAAGAAATCCTCTAAGGAAAAGGCCTAAAATGTCCTACTAGTAAATGTGTCAAGCATCAATTTTCAGTTTGACATTAACTGAGAAAGGAAATGATGAAGTAAATTTTCTAACTGTTGAGCTGTCACAGGAAAAATGATTTATATTAATCTCTGGCATGAAATCATGATTTAGATTTGTCAGTATTAGGTACACAATTTCTTTTTTTTTGACATTTGTAGGAGACTGAGGGGAGGGTTCTGGGTGTGTTGCAGTGTACACTTCCTTCTGCACTTTCATCTGAACTGTTTATGAAGGGCGTCCTTTTCAGCCTAAGTGTCTGAAAGAGGCTCACCAACCTGCCAAGAGGCAGTGCCATGGCAGATCTGCAGGAGTGCATGAACCTCCAGCCACACTGATTTCTAAGTGAGCAATGACTTCCTCCACGCATGGACAGGAAAACTTTCTGTGAGCTTCTTTCCATTCAATCTAGCAAAATGAAACATAAATGGTCCCAAGTACAAGCCAGATCCCACCTGAAGTCTCACCTGTTAACTTGGCTCCATCCAACAGCTTGCCTCATTGTCTTCACTTGCACACAAGGCCAAGACAGGGAAACACTAGGTAGGCTGGAAAAATAAGCCTAGGTGATTGGTTTCTGGCCCATCATGCAATATTTCTTATCAGGTTTTGCAACTGGACTTTGGCTGGGCCTCAGCCCAGAGTCTAGGGAGAATGGAGAGCTCCTCCTTAGATTAAGTGGCCAAGGGGTGTGGAGGTTTTCCTCTCACATTGTTACCGTTGAGGACCATTTCTTCTCCCCTCCCAGTAGGAGAAAAACACTCAGTCATAATAATTAATGTGCTTTGGAGCTATTTGGTGTCAAAAAAAATGCCATGAAGATTATAGAACACAGAATCTGAAACAACCTTGAGAACAGTATGCTGAGTCAAAGAACCAGACACAAAAGGCACATCTTGCATGATTCCATTTATATGAAATATCCAAAAAAGGCAAATTCATAGAGACAGAATGTAGACTAGTGGTTGCCAGGGGCTGGGAGGAGGGGGAGGGAAGGGTAACTGCTTAATTGGTCTGTGGTTTCTTTTTGGGGTGACGAAAACATTGTGGAACTAGATAGTGGCAGTGGTTACAAAATCTTTTGATTATACAAAATGCCACTGAATTGTGAGCTTTAAAATGCCTAAATGCTGAATTTTATGTTATGTGTCTTTTATCACAATAAAAAGAAAAATCCTATAGGGTTCTTTTCTATTAGGCTCGCAATTTGTTTAGATCAACAAAATCATGTAAAACCAAAACTGGGGAAGCTATTTTAATAAAAGAGAAAGGAAGAAAATTACTGTCACCTGAACAATGGTGAAATATATTTTTATCAGAGTTTAACGCATGCAAGGAGGAATCAGTCTTCATAAGCCAATGCGATTTCTTCTTTTTACAGATAAAGAAGTTAAGACTTTTGTGGTAACCTGGTCTTCAGGAGCAGACATCTAGATTTGAGTCTTTTTCTGCCAGGTTTATGGGCTATGTGACTTAAGTGCGCTTACCTGGGCTCTCAGAACCTCAGTTTCCACATCAGTAAACTGAAAATATCTAGGGCTGATCTTCCAAAAATATCATCAGACCTCACGATTCACCAAAGCCAAATCAATTAGAAGTTACTTCAAGAAGAGAGAATACCACCATGACAAAGTCTCAGCAGTGCCTCATAACAAGGAAGTCAAAATGGATATTTATAGGGTTTCAGCACCTAGGGGCACATATGATTCACAGCAGGTCTTTCAAGGTGCAACCGGTTGAGATTGGGCAGGGTTTGCAACATAATAGTGTAAGATTGGCCGGCTTAGCAGCACAAAGGTCTTGAAGCAAGTCTTGACAAGTGAACTGTTGTTTGAATAGCCAGCTGCTTGCCTGTTGTCTCAGATTAATTCCTACAGGAATTTTCTGAAGCAAACTGTGCAGTTATTTATTGATTGACAGACTTACTCCTGCTGAGGGAAGGGTTCCTGTAACAAACAGCTAAATTGTGATAACACAGGTGGTCTCAGTTTCAGTCCTGAGTCTGTCATGTCTGATACTGGCTGGAGTTCCCAGAGATGCGATGGTCACATGTCAAGCGCATAGCCTGGGCACTCAATAAATCCTTCATTTTTCCCCAAAGCATCACCACCATTCCCTCTCAAAACTCGCTCCTTGATAGTGAATCTCTGTCAGAACTAGAAGAAGGTTTGTGCTGTACAGACTGGAACCCTTCCTGCCATCCACTGTCGGACTGGGCTCCACTTCTTTGGTCAAAGGCAAATTCATTCAGCTGCAATAAAAAGTCCCAAGTCTTTTCACCACTCTGAATGAGGCAGCAGCAGAGCGCAGGGTTATGATGCTGACAGACAGAGGCCCTAGGTTCCCTGTCGCTTGATTTGTGAGCCTCGGCCAGTTATCTCCCTCTTTCAGCCTCACTTCCTCATCCAGAAGACGAGGATGATTGTGCTTAGCACACAATACATATTCGGCTAACTTTTTTAATTAAGTAAATTGTTGTCTTAAATTTTATTTAAATTTTTTTTCTAAGGTTGCATAAAGATGAAATTTTCTTGTTTTGTTTCCATTTGTTTCCGGTTGTCCCTTATCTTCTGGGAGGACCTGGGTTACAGCTCCCTGGACATGAAGGAATCAGTCTTTCATGTGGGATCCTGGGCCTGATGTGTTCAGAGGGAGAATGTGGAATCTCATGGGACAAGGTGGGTGCAAGGGACCCACAGACAGATTTTTCAAACCAAAGGTTTCACATTTCTTAGATAAACATGATCAGGTCTAAAAATATCCATTCTTAGCTATTCTCCTCTTCTCTTTTCCTATGACTTTCAACACCCCTCACGTGGTTGAAATTTGTAGCCAGTCCCATTCAACCTGCTTTGCTGCCTAGGGGTCAAGTATAACAGAGTTTTTTTGTTTGTTTGTTTGTTTTTGTTTTCGTTTTTGCAGTTTTATTTGTATAAACTAGTAGTTTTCTGATCTACAGAATCATCCACATCCATATGGCAGGTCAAATACATGCTATCAGAGATTTGTGGATAATTCGAATTTTGAACACTTCAAATGGAAGCTTTCAGAAAAGGCCCCTGAACTGGGGATTGGGACCTGCATGGTTCTAATTCTCTCTGCTCCCAGTAAGTTTGGGGGAGTAATTTTATATCTGGTAACCCCAGTGTTGAATGTGCAAAGGCTGCTGGTTGAACCAGGTAACCGCTAAGGTATTTTCTTAGCTCTGATTAATTGCAATTACCCTACTTTTAACCATTGATATTAAAGGTTCAGGCTTTCCTTGACGGCAAATCCCATCACTTTCTCAGGGGTATTAAAAGAAATCCAAGTTAATTAATTAATTTATATCTTTATATCAAGAAACATTTATTGAGCTCCAACTAGAAGCCAGGTACTATGTCAGGTCATGGGGTCATGGAAACCCAAGGTGCTGGAGACCTGGAGGAGGGCGTGACCAACATAAGTCTCTAACTCGGCAGGGTTTACTGTGAGACCCCCAAGGAGGGAGCAGATTCTAATGCTGGCTGGGACAGTCAGGGACAGCATCACCCACAAGGTACCAATGGACTGAAACTTGGATGGTGGATAGTTTTTGACAAGATGAAAAGCACATTCCAAGCAGAAGGGAGAAACTCTCAAAGGCTTGCAGGCAAAAAAGAGCAAAGGACGCGGTCTGTGTTCCAAAGACAGCAGGAACATTTGCATGGCCGGGGCAGAGGCTGCCAGGCTGGCCCAGTGGGAAAGGATTCCTGATAACAGGCAAAAGCTGGATTGGGAAGGAGTTTATATATCTTAAAAAGAATTTTGGACTTCATTCTGTAGGGAAGAGAGTCACTGAAGATTTTAAGTACAAGAATAACTGGGTCGGATCTGAGTTTTTTCACAAGCAATCCCCGGTCACAAAGGAGATGGATGGGTGGAAAAAGAACTAAAGAAGATGGCAAGAGAAGGTCATCGATTTCAAAATGGGAGACAGGTGGAGGAGCAGTCTGGGGAAGTTCACAGTAAATGGATGTGTGGTTTAAGACTCTTGCGTCTGTGGGGGTGCGGGGAGAGATGGCCACCAAGCAGCTAGGAAAATAGATTTGTGCTTCAGGGAAGGGTTAGAGAACAAGGGACTTGTTGGAGGGACTTTTCACTTTTAACTTCAGGTTAGAAGTTAAATGCGAAAACGATCTAATACCCCAAAAACACCCCCAAAATAAGTAGGAAAATAATGATGAGGAGAAGACAAATGATGGGGAAGAGAACAGTCATTTCTACAGTATTCCTTGGGCTGATTTTCAAAACGGCAAGTCTTTTTTACATGTTGAAGGATAAATACCTCTTTTTGATAGCCAATTTAGGCATCATATGAATATAATAATGGCCTCATTGTCTCTAACTCAACACTCTGCCATGATGCCCTCAGTAACTGTAAATGCTCAAGATGCACAGAGATGCAAGATCCAAGGATACATCTGCATACGTCCACTGAAGATCACATTTTAAACCTTAATAGCTTAATAACAGATAAGAAAAATATAGATTTCAGTATTATTAAATATATATGCATGTGTATCCATATATGTGGTGTGTGAGTGGTGTATGTGTGTCTGTTCATATTCTTTCTCCTCCTAGGAAAAGACGATGTATTAGCTCAGGTGAGTTGCCCAGGAATAGCTAGGAAAAGGTCATGCTCTCCTTCTTCAGAGTTTCAGCCTGTTGTCCTCATATGCCCAGTTTATGCAGGACTTTTCCCTACATCATCAAAAGAATGTGTTTGGCACTGGGGCCTCAGTATCAAGCAGACAACATAGTTCTTACTTACTTTAGAAGTGCAACTGGTAGAATAAAGAGCCTGAGAACCGGAACTGCTGCCAGAAATAGCGGGGCAAATTCACCCACTTCCAAGAAGGTCACTCAGTCTCAGAACAGGGTGCAGGCAGATTGAAGCAAATTCTTGGCACCGCCTGTGCCATGCCTGCCTGTTGCATAATGGACAACCCTTAGTTCCCTTGATTGAGAGCGCTGGTGTTGACCCGGAATTTTCTGTTCCTCTCTGTTATATCACTTTCCAGCCCATGTCAAAACAATCACTATTGTCAGTGACCTTCCCTAATAACTCAGTCTCTCTTCTGTATTTAACAGCTACCTGTTAAGAATCCTATTTTTAACAAACAGGTATAACCTAAGAGCTGTCATCTGTCAGGTTTTAAATGTTTGTTAAAAAATAGGAGTCCCAGGGCTGGGCGCGGTGGCTCAAGCCTGTAATCCCAGCACTTTGGGAGGCTGAGACGGGCGGATCACGAGGTCAGGAGATCCAGACCATCCTGGCTAACAAGATGAAACTCCGTCTCTACTAAAAAATACAAAAAAACTAGCCGGGCGAGGTGGCGGGCACCTGTAGTCCCAGCTACTCAGGAGGCTGAGACAGGAGAATGGCGTAAACCCGGGAGGCAGAGCTTGTAGTGAGCTGAGATCCGGCCACTGCACTCCAGCCTGGGCGACAGAGCGAGACTCTGTCTCCAAAAACAAAACAAAACAAAAAAAAGGAGTCCCAAACATGTAGCCATTAGGCAACAGAAAGCCATAAACAATGGGAAGAGCAAGCAACAGCAGGAGACGTTAATCACATGACTTCATTACTGAACCTCCACTTTGGAAGGGCCATAGTCAGTGGCTAATCATGCAGAGTTGGAGGGTGATTGCTCTTAACAGAAGCAGTTCTACTGACCTTCAGGAAATTATGTCCTGTGGACATCCTGCTCACGTTAATAAATGAGAGCAGTGCTCTTTTGGTGGAGGGAGAGGACCTGTCCTAGAGTAGGAATTGGAAAAATAAGATAATGTCTCAAGAAAGATGCATAACTCAGGAGAGTACTTTGAAACCATGGCTAATTTTTCCTCTTTTAATTAGCACCACACGAACTGCTTTTATTCATTACATCACTTGACCTAAGAGAACACTGTGAGGCAAGTACTGTGTTGTCACATTTTACTGATGAGGAAACTGAGGCTTAGAGAAGGTCAAATAACTTGCCTAAAAATACAGAGCTGGGAAATGGCTGTATAGGACTTCAGGAACCCAGGCACTTTCCATAGAGCCCACCCTCTTAACCACTCCATTCTATCTCCTACCTATGATCCAAAATGCCCTTTTATGAAAACTGAAACAGAAGCACCACCTCTCCACCCCACTGCTGGACTTTCTGATTCAAGCCACACTTGGGCAAGAGGGTGGTGGCGGCCTGGGTTCCGATCAAGAGAGAACTCTCTAAATCATCCTTCAGTTGGGGAGTGAAGGTTGCAGTTTGCTCCATGGCCTCATTCTCTCTGATTCAACACTCCGCCACATTGCCCTGCGTAATTATAAATGCTCAAGTTGCACAAAGATGCAAGGTCCAAGGATATAGCTGTATATACGTCCACTGAAGGTCACATTTTCAACCTTAATAGCTTCTGTTTTTACCCAGGCCCATGACTCCTTTTCTTTTCTCATGCATGATAGAACATGTGCTTTTCTTGCTGAGCTATACCCTACACATTTCCTTGGTCTTACCTTCATAGTATTTTTCCACTATTTCCTTTGATTTAGGGAAATTCAAGCTTTCAAATCTGCAGAGCCCTAGGACATGGGAGACTATTAAGTTCACTAGAGCAGAAGATCTTTAAATAGAAGCCCCTGGTAAGTTGGATTCTACATCATTAATAATCACCTGGAGGACAGAGGAACAGAGTCCCGCTAATTGACAATCACTCAGAAATAAATATAAAAATCTCTGAAATGCTAATTGTTAAGTGTTTATTGAGGCCCATCATATGCCTGTGCTGAATACTAAAGTACCAGAACATTTCCAAAGAACTTACAGTCTGATTGTACTCCAAAAAATAGAGGCAAGTATGATATTGTATGTAATCAAGTGTGAAAATGTGCACAATGTGGTTCAATTGATGGCAGTTTGTTGTATAATCATGTTTTGGTCACACACCTACAATATAAAGGGAGCTACTATTTTTCTCAGTTAAAATTCAAACGAAAGTCCATAATTTTCTGTGAGAAGCTATGACATCACAATAAAGACACTGATCAGGATTTTTTTTCTTTCTGGCATTTAGATTTTTTTTAATTTGAAGCTCTTTTAATGTCTTTGAAATATTTAATAAGAAATGCAGTTACTATTAAATATGCAGTTATTAGCCACAGATAGTACTTCTCATTGTAAATAAAAGTTATTTTCCCAGCACCTACTTGCTCCTTAAATGTTATTTCAAAAATCCATTCTGTATGATGATACTGTTCTTAGGATTTTACTTTTGGAATCCGAACAACAATAATGTTCCCTTTCTCCCCATGAAACGCACCTGTTAGGAGCCCTGATGACACAGAAAGAATTCTCAAGGTCTCCTAGAGAAAATACTCCATCAACTTTACGGCTAACATGAGATTTTGAAGAAGGGAAGACAAGTGCAACCGGTTGAGGACGGTGCACAGAGGGCTTCTAAATTCTTCTGCAGTTTGTAGTGCTGCAGATAAGTTTTTCCATGGAGCAGTCCAACCTCTGTTGCTGCAAGACCTGTTTTTGTTTTTTTTTAAAAACAAGTCAGTAAACTAACTGGAACTTCTGTTAAGTCTTGTGACTCTGTATAAATGGGTGCAGATTTAACTTGACACGTTAATTTCTTTCTAGAAAACAATTTATATTCATAGAATCATGGAATCCCAGAGAGGGAAGGGCCTTTGCAGTCAGCCGGTCCAAACACCAATCTCGAGCTCATATTGTTCATTTCAAAAGCAGTCTGTGTTCCAGAGCAGCTGCACTCAGACCCCAGAGGCTGGTATTTTGCATGTCCTCTGTCCCGACGGGGTCGTTCAGGATGAACATCAGTCGTTGGTGATTATTTTTGCTGGGTGGTACGGACAGATTCTGAGTGATAGGTTGGTAGTTTGTGAGGATTAGAGATTTTGAAAAATACTCTTTATAGAGATCCCATGTTATTATTTTCAACTCTGTGTGAGGGGTCCTAGGCCTAGAAAGACCAAATGGGCACAGCTTGCGTCCAGGCCAGGGAGCTCCAAAGCCTACGCTCTGATGCTCTTTCTGGCAAACCACACTACTGGGATATTTTAACAAACCCAAGAAAGAATGAGGGAAACTAAGTTTTTTTTTTGAGATGGAGTCTCGTCTTGTTACCCAGGCTGGAGTGCAATGGCACAATCTCGGCTCTCTGCAACCTCTGCCTCCCGGGTTCAAGCGATTCTCCTGCCTCAGCCCCCCGAGTAGCTGGGATTACAGGCGCCTGCCACCACACCCGGCTAATTGTTTTGTGATTTTTGTAGAAACAGGGTTTCACCATGTTGGCCAGGCTGGTCTTGAATTCCTGACCTCAGGTGATCCGCCCACCTTGGCCTCCCAAAGTGCTGGGATTACAGGCGTGGGTCACCATGTCTGACCTTTTTTTTTTTTTTTTTTTTTTAAGATGGTCTCACTCTGTCACCCAGGCTGGAGTACAGTGGGAGGATCTCAGCTTACTGCAGCCTCAGCCTCCTGGGATCAAGCAATCCTCCCACCTCAGCCCCAACAAGTAACTGGGACTACAGGTATGCACCACCATGCCCAGCTAATGTTTGTATTTTTTGTAGAGATGGGGTTTTGCCATGTTGCCCAGGTGGGTCTCAAACTCCTGGACTCAAGCAATCAGCCCACCTCTGCCCCACAAAGTGCTGGGATTACAGGTGTGAGCTAAGGCAAAACAACTTTTTAAAAAATAGATTAAAATGTATTATTAGCATGGAGAACTAGAAACTGATTTTTGGGGGGTCACCCGGTAGCTACAGATATCTACCTCCCCTGCCCCGTATTTCTACATTTTTCTTTTCTCTATATAAAAGTCTATACTTTCAAAAAATTCCAGCATGTAGTTTTATTTTCGGTCTCCCCTAAATATATGCAGATTTGACAGATCCCTTTGCCAGCCACCCATGAAATCAGATGAGTAATTTCAAATTGCAGGGCTGGAAAAATGACCAGCACAGAATAAAGACATGAGCTGGCAGCCACACAAGACAGAGCTCAAAAACGAGGAGCAGTAACTGAGAGGCTAAGAGAATCTGTCCTAGCCACAAGCACTTGGAAAATGGAGGAAGTTGAATCAGGTAGATTGCTGTCAGTGGGAGATTAGGGAGAAATTAAATCTTGGAGTGCCCAGTAACTGTTTGGTGTCAGGTCTTGACAGAACGCAAGCTCCCACATGCCTGGTGACCAAGCAAATTAAGACAGTCCTGGCTTAGGCTGCAGACAGGAACCAGAGAGAGAAATCTGATGTCAGAATAAAGGCCTGATTGGCAAATTAAGCTGAATTAAGGTGAAATGACAGTACAGCAGAAACTTACTTGTAATTCACCTTCCTTTAGTCTACACTCCCAAATCTTACACATGCGCAGTAAAATATTTTTTCACTAGGAACTGTTGTGCTGATTTTATAGAAAACACATGGAAGACGGATCCCAGAGAGGGAGAGGAAACACGACAGTGATAAAAAGGAAAACCAGGTCCGTAACTGGGGGCAACCAGACGTTACCAACAGCAGCATCGGGAGGTTTCTGTTCCACGGATGATTCATTTTCATCCAAGAATTAAACAAAGGAACATCAGATTTTATTTTTGAACATTGGAGTTTATGATTGTTTCCTTCCGATAACAGCTACTTCATTCATGGTCCACCCATCCATCATTTGGTTCTGTGGAGCTCAACTGGGTTTTCCTTTTCCTTAACATTTTACATTTTGTTGAACAGAAAGGTGAAGAGAATAGAAAAGTAACCATAATTAGAAACAGATATCTATGTACCTGCCACCTACTGGAGTTGATTAATATTGACATTTGGCCATATTCACTTCAGAGCTTTTAAATGTTTTGTTGTTGTTGTTGTTTATGGTTTTGTTGTTGTTGTTGTTATTGTTGTTTTTTGAGACGGAGTCTGTCTGTGTCACCCAGGCTGGAGCCAGTGGCATGATCTCGGCTCACTGCAACCTCTGCCTCCCGGGTTCAAGCAATTCTTCTACCTCAGCCTCCCGAATAGCTGGGACTATAGGCATGTGCCACGATGCCTGGCTAATTTTTGTATTTTTAGTAGAGACGGGGTTTCACCATATTGGCCAGGCTGGTCTCAAACTCCTGAC
>NW_012121265.1:5102080-5115653 GCF_000951035.1 Colobus angolensis palliatus | reverse complement strand
TGAGATGGAGTCTCACTCTGTCACCCAGGCTGGAGTGCAGTGGCACGATCTTGGCTCACTGCAACCTCCACCTTCCCAGTTCAAGCAATTCTCCTGCCTCAGCCTCCTGAGTAGTTGGGATTACAGGCACCCGCCACCATGCCCAGCTAATTTTTGTATTTTTAGTTAGAGACAGGGTTTCACCATGTTGGCCAGGCTAGTCTCGAACTCCTGACCTCAAGTGATCTGCCAGCCTTGGTAGTTCTTTTCTTATGGAGTTTCAGCTGACTTATATTAAGGCTTGCTTGCTTTCTCTTTTTATTTCTGACCACAGTTTGTAACTTGCCTGCACTGAAAGATACTCTTTTTCCACCGCTTAAAGCATGCAAAGTAATGGTCTGGAGGGAGGGCTCATTAACCTTTTTTATTTTTTTTCCTGTGGTTTCCTCTCATTATTTCATTGCCTAGGCAATATTTTTTAAAAGACCTCATGCTGGTGAATAGAAGTTGACATAAAAGAGCATAACAACTTTTTTGGAGTCTCAAGGTCTGTGATGTAAACACCCCAATTTATTTTTCAAAGGTTTTCTTCATCCATTGTATAAATACACATATTTACATAATTTCCAAAACACGTGCTTTGCAGCCGCAGTCCTTCCCGCGTTATCTATTAATAAGGGTCGCATGTAGATGTGGATTTGCAAGCTTGAATTCCAACACGTCACTTTGTCATTTTCAAATTTTGTGAGCGCTAGAACTTAGTGGGCAGACTTCCCCATTTCGCTTCAAGAAAACATCCGAAGGGTGTCATCCACTTTGGAAGGAACAAGACACCCGAGTTTTGATAAACTTGACCTCTGTGGGATTATACCAGAGAGGGAACTGAAGTGAGATGGGCATCTGTAGGCACTGAACTTTAAGCTTATCCTTCTAAGGTAACATTTGCAATTCTTTCTATGCTGCGCTTTTTCTTTTGTCCCCTAACTTCTGACGAAGGCCATGGGTCTGTCAGTGGAAGTCAAAGGTAGCACATAGGTCATTGGAGAAATGGAGGGTGTTTTCTATATTCGAGTGGTTTTCAGTGGGCTGCATCTACCCTTGCTTGAGGCGGCAGAGCTTAGAGAGGATGCGGGGAGTTTAGAGGTGGGGACAGGGCTGCCAACAGTTTGAGTTTTGCTTACCTTTGGCTTGCTGGAAGGCAGGGCACCTGAAGGAGACTCTCTGGGTATTTCCAGATGTCCACCTGTGGCCGAAATCAAAGAACAAGGACACCCAGAGACCCTTTGGCCACGCCCTCTGCGACACCTTCACAGGACATTTTCCTTGGCCCTCTGTCAGTTTCTCCTAATAAGAATCCTTTTTTATTTTTTGCTTCAACAACCTAGGTCAACAACCAAGGTCAAGATACCTTGCTGGTATCTCCTAGGCTTTCCAGTTCAACAGAAGGGCCTTCTCTTGACCCTCAGAGCCATTTTCATTTTTTACTACTATATTGAATTTCTTTTGTACATTACTTTTTATTATAGCTTCTCTTATTGCAGTGTGTCTTACTAGTGTTTTCTCTGCATTTTCATCTTTAAAAGAACTAAATAGAGAAGAGTAAGAACGAGGGGAAGAATTTCAAACAAGGGAGGCCCGAGGCCATTTTCCCCACAGTGAGCTCTGCCCCACTGAGTTCTTCCTGCCCGTCAGGAGATCTCTCATTTCAGTTTCAGATGGTCCCCTTGACCTTGAAGACAGCCCTCTGGGAAAAGCTCTTAGTCTTACACCTAAAATTATTATTCTTGGCAGCTCAGTGGGGAAAGAGGCTGAAATACTCCCCCTGGGGAGCTGTAACCCCAGCCCCAAAGATGGCTTAGTGGGGCCTGTAACACTCTTATCTTCAGATGATTAGGCTTGTGAATTAAAATTCTTGATTTCTCATATGCATAACTTTCTCACACTGAGGTGACTGGGGGAATTCTGGGTAGTGTCCCTCTATCCCTCCAGATCCACTTTCCCCTCTTCTTCCATTCAAATCTGGCCTCTGGAAAGCTCAAAAGTATATCCTTAAACATCCAGCCCCTGGATACCAGCGTCATCTTCATCGTGAAACCTTTATCAAGTATCTGGGCTCCTACAATACAAAGAAGTACGAGGGGCAATCCCTGCCCCAAAGGTGTCTCGAATGACTTGTGACCACAGGACACACATCTATTAGCATAAAATGAAAAAATAGCTTGAAGGAGAATTATGTGGGCAAGAAATATTGCAGGAGTTCAGGAAAGGGAGAAAAGACTGCAGCTGGGGGCAGACAAAAGTGATCTCATCAATGACGTGGGTTTTGGGAAATGGCAGACTTGAGACTAAGGCCCGTCATTGCAGCACATTGGGAGACCAAGGCCGATGGATCTACTTGAGGTCAGGAGTTCAAGACCAGCCTGGCCAACATGACGAAACCCTGTATCTACTAAAAATACAAAAAATAACCGAGCATGGCGGCACACGCCTGCAGTCCCAGCTACTTGGGAGGCTGAGGCAGGAGAATCGCTTGAACCCAGGAGGCAGAGGCTGCAGTGAGCCGAGATCACACCACTGTACTCCAGCCTGGGCGACAGAGTATCTATTCTTCCAAGGAGTATTGTGTGAAAAAAGGCATAGAGGCAGAGGGGTACTGGTGTATCTGAGGCCAGTTAACGGGCCAGAGTTTGACACTGCAGGTGTGTTTTACCCAAAGGGCAAGGACTGCCTCCGTTCTCCAGGTGCTATCTACTGTCCAGGCTATTTGGTGTACCTGGGACTATTAAATAACAGTGTCTGGAGCTTTGACAAGGAAACAAAAGTTACCTTTGCCTGCTGCCTGAGTTGCAAAGAGTAGTATGTTTTTAGCTTGGAAAAGATTGAGAACTGTATTTCTTTTAGCTTACTTATTCTCACTTATCCTGGTAACACGGATCCATTTTTTTTCATGTTTTAAAATTAATACATTCAGTGGTATGTGTGTATTACACACAGAAAAATTCACTCTTTTTAGCATGCCTTCTTGTGAGTTTTGACAAATGCGTACAGTCACGTACCCATGACCACAATTGAAATATCGAGCAGTTCCATCATGCAAAAAATTCCCCTGTGTCCTTTGCAGGCAACCCTTTTCCTCATCTCCAGGCTCGGGCAGCAATGGATCTATTTTCTGTCCCTACAATTTTGCCTTTCCCAAAATGTCATATAAATGAAATCACACACCTTGTGACTTTTGAGTCTGGCTTTTTTTTTTTTCTTTTGTATTTCTTCATTCAAATTTATTTTTCATTTTTGTATCTCACTTACCAACACATGTGTAAAATGTAGCAGATGTGTTAGTAAAGGAGAAGCAGCTGGGGAGAGAAGGGTAGGAATTAAGCAGCCACACATGAGTCAGGTTGAGCAGGAAGTGATTGGGGACAGAGGTGGCAGGCATCCTCCTCCCTCCCCCACCTTCCCACAAGGCACCAGCAACTGCTGCTGCTCACAGCCCTTGAGTCTGGCTTTCTTCACTTTATTTTCTTCGTAATGCATTTGAGATTAGTCCACATCATTGTATGTCTCAGTAGTTCATTACTTTTTGTTGCTGAGTAGTGTTCCATTGCACAGGTGTACCAAAGTGTGTTGATCTATACACAAGGTGAAGGACATTAAGTTTGTCTCTACATTTTTGGCATTTACAAATAAAGCTGCTGAAAGCATTCACATGCAGGTTTTTTGTTTGTTTGTTTGTGTGTTTGTTTGTTTTTGAGACGGAGTCTCCCTCTGTTGCTTAGACTGGAATGCAACGGCATGACCTTGGCTCACTGCAACCTCGGCCTTTCGGGTTCAAGCGATTCTCCTGCCTCAGCCTCCCGAGTAGCTGGGATTACAGGCATGAGCCACCACGGCCGGCTAATTTTTGTATTTTTAGTAGAGGCAGGATTTCTCCATGTTGGTGAGGCTAGTCTCGAACTCCTGACCTCAGGTGATCTGCCTGCCTCGGCCTCCCAAAGTGCTGGGATTACAGGCGTGAGCCACCGCACCCAGACCCATGCAGGTTTTTATGTGAACCTATGTTTTCATTTCACTTGTGTACAAACTTAGGGAGTGAACTGAGTGTGTGACTTCCAGGTCGTCTAAGTATATGTTTAGTTTTATAAGAAACTGTCCATGCCTATAATCCCTGCACTTTGGGAGGCCAAGGCAGGATTTCTTGTGCCTAAGAGTTCAAAACCAGCCTGAGAAATGAGGCAAGATGTTGTTTCTACAAAAAATTTAAAAATTAGCCAGCCATGGTGGCACATGCCTGTAGTCCCAGCTACTCAGGAGGCTGAGGCTGCAACGAGCCATGTTGACACCACTGCACTCCAGCCTGGGCAACAGAGGGAGAGTCTGTGTCAAAAACAAAACCAAACAACAACAACAAACAAACAAAACCAAAGAAAAAAAGAAAAAGAAAAGAAAAGAAAGAAAAAGAAACTGCCCAACTGTTTTCTACAGTGGCTGCGCTGTTATTCATCCCCCCAGCAGTGTAGAAGACAAGACCTTTGGTTTCTCTGCATCCTTGCTGGCACTTGCTCATTTAAACACCTTTTTAGCTATTCTAATAAGTGTTGCTTTAGTTTACATTTTAGTTTGCATGATGGTGAGCGTCTGTGCATCAAACTGGTAAGTTTTTATTAGTAATTCTACCACATAATAATAATTCCACCACAACTGTAGTTAACCATTCCACTACCACAGTGCTTCGCACTGGCACCAGTTTTGCTCCCCTTCCCGGACATTTAGCAATGTCTGGAGGCATTTTTAGTTACCACCATCAGGGGCATGCTATTGGCATCGAGTGGGTAGAGGCCAGGGGTGCTGCTAACCATCCTACAATGCCCAAGACAGCCCCAACAACAAAGCATCACCCATCTCAAAATGTCAGTAGTGCCCGGGCTGAGAAACCCTGCACTAGAGCGTTGTCAGAAAGATTCAGACATGGGCCACCCTGAAAACTGTGGGAGCTCCTCATGTTATAGTCATTCATACTAAATAAAAACTGACTTAGAAAACAATTTTCCAATTGATCTCAGGCGTTTCTTTTTTTTTTTTCCTGAGACAGAGTCTCGCTTAACAGGCTGGAGTACAGTGGCACAATCTCGACTCACTGCAACTTCTGCCTCCTGGGTTCAAGTGATTCTCCTGCCTCAGCCTCCTGAATAACTGGGATTATAGCCGCCTGCCACCACACCTGGCTAATTTTTGTATTTTTAGTGGAGACAGGGTTTCACCCTATTGGCCAGGCTGGTCTTGAACCCCTGATCTCAAGTGATCAGCCCACCTCGGCCTCCCAAAGTGCAGGGATTACAAGCATGAGCCACCATGCCTGGCTGATCTTAAGCCTTCTGTTTAACTGCCAGGGACTCTCACAGGTTGATGGATTCATAGCCCTCAGCTTGTTTCTTGCCACCATGATCTCTCTCCCAAGTTTAGACACATGTGCTTGCTAACTTAGGTGTTTGGTCCTCCTCTGATGTGAAGACCTGTCACATCATTGAGGGTTGAGGTTTTCCTTTGTGACAGAGTTCATTTTAATGGTGAGATTTTATATTATCAAACTTTGGTTCAAAGTAAGTTATGTTTGCATCATAAATCCTTGAAAATGGTTACAATTTACTACCAAAAAGGCAACTCACTTTCTCTCTCCACGTCTCAGTTCCTCTGCTTGTGAAGTGAGTCTCAGAGGGGCCAGAGTCTTTGAGGCCACGTGGAACTCTCAGGTGCTTTGATTCTACTGAAATCATTGAGTGCCACTCTGCTATCCAACAACACAATAAAATGGTTCATGTGCCATTTGTTGTCACCAAAGGTCTACATTGTTTTGAAAACCCTTGCCTCCAAACACCCAAAAAATAAATTTTCTGAGGTAAACAAGATGGCATGATTTGCCTAGGACAAATTTGGTTTCCTTCTAACACTTCTTATAGATTCTAGTAATTTTTAGATTTCGGTTTTTGCTTAAGTTCAGAAGTAGAGCCATTTCCGGTCCATGTTGGGGAGACCTGAATGGGTATAGAAACAGCAGCAAGGCAGAAAGACAAGTAACCACCTACTTGCTCTAGCTAAATACTGCTTTACAATTTATGTTTTATTCTTCTTACCACTAATGCAAAGTAATAACTTCATTCAACAAATATTTACCATGTATCTACTCTGTTCTCGGTGTTGTGGCAGAGACGTTGGTAGACACCAAAGACCAACTATGGCCTTCCAGAGTCTGTCTTGACATATGGAAACACAATCATCCTGAATCCTTAGACCATTAGCTAATGATTTACAAAGGCTGCTCTTCAGAGGTTTATGTCCCTAGAGCAGACGCCTACACACAGGAGGTCCTGGGTAAATGTTTCACTGATGAAATGATGGACGCTGTATTAGTTCATTTTCACACTGCCCATGAAGACGTACCTGAGACTGGGCAATTTACAAAAGAGGTTTAGTGGACGTACAGTTCCACATGGCTGGGGAGGCCTCACCATCGTGGTGGAAGGTAAAAGGCATGTCTCACATGGTGGCAGAGAAGAGAGCTTGTTCAGGGAAACTCCCCTTTTTAAAACCGTCAGATCTCGTGAGACTTATTCACTATCATGAGAACAGCATGGGAAAGACCTGCCCCCATGATTCAATTACCTCCCACTGAGTCCCTCCCACAGCATGTCCCACATTCAAGATGAGACTTGGGTGGGGACACAGCCAAACCCTATCAGATGCCAAGCAGTGCTTCTCAAACCATCTGTGGTAGAGGATCATTTTCAGCATTTCTAATCCATGGAGACCGATGCCTAGGTCAAACACAGTAAAAATGTGCTTGGATGTCCCAGCAATGCCAAATTGTTATGCAAGGTTTTCAATGCTTTCTCAGTTTCTGTGGTTATTTCATTGTAGACTTAAAAAAAAAAAGATCTCACAGCCCAGTACTGGTCACAGATGAGGCTTCGGCAGTAAGAGAAAAGAGGGCACATTCTGCCTGAAGTTAATCAAGGATGTGTGAACTCACAATTCACATTTCCTGCACCCACTAAGTCTGAGGTCTTATGCAAGTAAGGAACTGAAACAATCAGAACGACTCCCAGGCATCAAACGCCATCCAGATGTAATTTTGTTTCTCTCAAATGCTCTTCCTCTCAAATCTGTTGTCTGTTCAGGCATTGGATAAGGTAGAAATAAAGGCAGAAAAGGAAGAAAGAGGAAACGCAGGTGTGGGACCGTGGGGTGGCTGATCCTCATGCAGAGGGATGTCACAGGAGTGTTGCCAGCGACCCACGGTGGTTCTGCCTCACTCCAGTTCCTTCAGGGCACCTTGCACTTATTTATCCATGGACGCAGATCACACCTCCAGGAGCTGAGAGTTTTAGGCTGCAGGTTCTCACGCCTCCCTGCTTAGTCATCGGGCAGTACCTGTCACATAACATAGTCAGGCCGCTCTCGGAAGGGATTCCAGACACTGACCTACAGCCTCATGGTTCTCTAATTTGCGTTTCTAGCTCACTGAAGCAGCTAGTTCATGGCAATCAAAGATTCCTCTGCTCCCCTTCCATCTTACCTCTTGCCCCTGCCAACCCCAGTCACCACAAGGTGGCCATGACTTTCTTTCCCTCTCGGTCTGTGGCCAGCTGCAAACCAGTGACCTAGAGAGGTGTCACCACCTCCCATGAACAGCTCTGGCACTCAGCTTTCTGTGGAAAGCATTTTATTTTAAGAAGCAGAGCAAACTGTCATTGCAAGACCTCTTCTACAACTTGGGATGAAAGTTCATCACAAAACAAAGTGCCTGCTGAAAGAGGACAGGAATAAGAGGTCAGCATTGTCAACTCCATGATCAAGCCAGACACGCTGAGAAAAATTGACATGTGAAAAGTCCTCTGTATGTCTCAAAATATTTTTGCAGATGGTGCTGAGTTTTTTGCAGGACATGGTAACAGAGAAATCCTCTGCTAAGTGAGCCATTATTTAAACTGTTCTCATGAAAGAATACGACAAAGAAATATTCACCAGACTTAGATTATGGGTGTAGTGCTTTTAGTGATAGTATGGGCATTGAGTTTTCTTCATTACTCAAGGAAACAGGAAGTTAATTTGACCTAGAAAGAAAGTGTCATGTAGAGGCACCAAACTTCCTACTTTCTAACACTTTGACATCAACTCTGAGTAAACAATATTAAAGTTGAATGACATTATTTTGAGAAACAGTTACTGGAATTGCCTCTCAGCTGTTCTTCCTACTTCTGCTCTCTTCTGACTTCCATCTACCCTGCATATTAAATTAATCTTCCTAAAATGCTCCTCTCTGTCCCTCTCTTGCTCCTGAATCTACAATGGCAGCCAATAGAGTCAGCACCTTGTAGAGCAGAAGGAAACTTAGCCATGCCCTCCAGGCCCCTTACTTGCAAAGTGAGGAAGTGAAGACCCAGAAAAAGTGGTTTCCTCACTGTCATTCAGCTAGTAATTGACAGAAATAAGAACTAGAACTTCAATTTTTTTATCTCTCTTTTATTTTTTTTTGAGACAGAGTCTTGCTTTGTCGCTTTGTTGCCCAGGCTGGAGTGCAGTGGTGCAATCTCAGCTCACTGCAACCTCTGCCTCCCGGGTTTGAGCGATTCTCCTGCCTCAGACTCCTGAGTAGCTGAGATTACAGGCATGAGTCACTGTGCCTGGCCTAGAACTTCAAATTCAGGGCATGATTTTTTTTTTCTGCCTTAATTCCTCTAATGAGCTTTCAAATCACAATTTGACCCCCACATTTCTACAGAACATCATTTCTCTACCTGAGCGCCCAGCTCCCCATCTCTGCTATGCACAGACCTTCCCCAATCCTTCCTCCAGCCCTGGATTTCTGCTGGAGCTTCCACCCAAAGGTTCCCCGCCCTACTGCCCTGTGGCCTGAAATACAGCTGGGTTCATTTGTTTCTATTCCACCCACTCCTCCACGAGGCCCAGCCCAAGAACTCCAGTGACCTCTTCCTGGCACTTTTTGGACTCATTGTCTGTACTTCACAGCCGGCATTCACTCACAGACTGGTTAGTTCACTAAGTGTTTTTGGGTCTTTTCTTCTTAACATCATAGATTTATGGGACATGAGAGTGGAAGGTATCTGGAAGTCATCCAGTTTGACCCCATACCTCTTACATACACGATTGTCCTGTACCACCTTCCTGATACCAAGAAGGTGAAAATGAAGATCTGACCCCAAACTGCCCATTCCAAGTTAGACAACTTTCGTTTTCAGACAGCACTTCCTTGTGTCGAGACAAAAATCTCCTTCCCACCCATCTTCACCCAAACTGACCCTGTTTCTGCTCTCCAGGTAGATATAGAATAAATCAAATCCCTCTTCCACATTTAAATCCCTCTGCATACATTTAAAGACAATTTGTGTGCGTCCTCCCTTCTCTTAGCCCCTTATCTTTCCCAGGAGTCACTGTTCCAGTCCAAATAATCGTGGTCCTCCCACTCTGCCCGTGACATGGTTTTGCACGCTGCACATGGTACTTCATAATTATGGCCAAAAGATGTTGGTCAAATACCAAAAATTTGAACATAGGACAGTAGTCCCCTAAAGACTGAAGAGAGTGGCTCAATCACCTCCCTTGTTCTAAGTACTATCTATATCTCTACTAATGTATCCTGCAAGCTCACTAGATTTCTGGAGGGCATATCACACTGAGGATTTATAGAAGGCTTATTCAACCAAGATTTATCATCAGGGTACATCTTCCCTTTTTAGGATGTGTGTGGTTATATTTTCAGATTTTTTTTTCAGAATGCTGTATTTATTCTTGTTAAAATAATCTCTGCTTTCTTTCATTCAACGAGGCATTACTGAATGCATTGGGACCTGGTAAAAAACAAGGAAGAATCAGATGCTGGTTTTTATTAAAACGTGCTCATTATAGGTAAGGTAAGACTTCCATAAAGAATTTTATTCTAAAATAAACATTAATATGCTTTTAATGAATTTTAGTTACAGTACTATGGAAGTTCAGAGAAAATGAGATTGCTGTGATCAGGAGAGAGGGAGGATAGAAGGCCTCATGGAGAAGAGGTAAGATTTTAATATACGAAAGTTATGGGAAAGAAATTCTCTGTGACTAGAACAGGATAAGCAGAGCTATAGAGGCAAGAAATCAAAGACTAGGGACTAAAGTTCAGAGAGGTGAGGAGGGAAATCACGAGTTTCACTGCTGTCTCTGATTCTAGGTCAGTCTCGCCAGGTTCTTCCTTGCTTTCCTCCCGTCCAAATTTGCACATCCCTTCTTCCATGGTGAGGACTTATTTCCAAAACATTGACGTATTTACTCTTGTGTTCAATTCTGCCATGCCCATTGCCGCCTTCTTGTCACTGCACAAAACAAACCTACTACGAAGAGTGCAAGATTGGTTTGCGCTTCTTTTTATTTTCCTAGACTGAGAATCTAATAGTTAAAGTACTTTGTTCAAAATTTACCTGGGGAGCTGAGTACTATGGCTTATGCCTGTAGTCCCAGCTACTTGGGAGGCTGAGGTGGGAGGATCACCCGAGCCCAGAAGTTCAAGGCTGCGGTGAGCTATGATCACACCACCACACTCCAGCCCCGGTAAGAGAGCCAGATCCAATTTCTTTGAAAAAAAAAAAAAAAAAAAAAATTAATTACACGGATTAGTTCTCTCCCTCCTGCACCCTTTATTCAGCCTATTATTCATTTGAAATACAGTTGGGTTCATTTGTTTCTATTTGCATTTTGTTTGAGTTTTTCCCCTTTATCTTTCTTGATTTAACTTTATTTTTTTGAACATGTAGAACATTCATGTGCTTGACTAGAGTCTCTATTTTGTGCATCTTTGGTAGCTTACTACCTTCTGGAGCATTCGTAATATGTCATGGCAGTTGTTTTTTGATTGACTGATTATTGAACAGACAGTTGAAAATTGTATGTAACAGAGATGCCTGTTATTGAGAAGATCTTACATCAAGGTCCTATAAGCTCATGCCTTTGATGTCCAATCATGACAAAGTCTGATGTGTCCAAAAAGCCTCAAGCTATTCAAGGGTGTGTACCCAGATGGCAGCCCTAGGATCCCCCAAAGGAAAGTCCTCCATCTGGGATGCCATTCAATGGTACCCTGGAGAAATGTGTCCTGGGGCTTTGTCCTTGATGGAGTAGTAGCTGTTGAAAGATTTTTAGAAGCAGCACCTGCACAATAAATGTCTGAAATGACTGCTGCTCCTTCTGCTGTGGGCAAGGCGACAGACAAGAAGAAAAGGTTAACCTTCCTTAGAAGTTAAGATGTATCTGCGTATACACTGCGTTTCTTGGGTGCAAATAGGACACCTATTTTTGAGAAACCTGCCAACTAAATTGCAGCCAGGTTGGCCTCTCAGTGGAGAAGAAATAAAAAAGATACGACTCATTAAACAAATAACTCTGAGTAAAAGGGCCCTAGTGAATACAGTCTATTTGTTTTATTTTTAAATTACATTTATCAGTCACTACAAATATAATCATTAACAGATTATTTACATAATTGGTTGTAAAATGCAAACCCAGGGCCAAAAGGCAAACTAGTTTTTGAGTTACCAAACACAATACCTTGAAATTACAAAGAAATGTGGATGCAATTCCATACATTAAGGCTGACTGACCCCCTTTACTCTCTGTTGGAACCGAACTCTCGATTCCCTCCTGGGCAGGGGTCGTCGCGAAGGATCACCGACACGAAGTTCACAGCAGAGAGTTATTTATTACTAGCGCGCTAGGGTCCCAAGCTCTAAGTTGGTCCTGGGACCCCGACTGCTTGTTACAGGCTGTTTATATATGCTAACACAAGTTCAAACACAGCTTATGGCGCGAAATTCAAACAAAGCTTAAGGCGTAAAATGATTGGGTCTAGCTATAGCCTGAGCAGGGGGTCTTGGTTTAATTGGTTAGAGCAGGACCTTATGAGGTTCTTTCCTGGAGTTGATAATTCCGGGAACTTTGAGGCAGGGTGAGACCCCTGGAATTGGCAGGGTGGGACCTCATGAGGTTGTTTCCCGGAATTGGCAGGGTGGGACCCTATCAGGGTGGAACACTATCGAGGCAGGGTGGGACCCTATCTAGGGCCACCTGGTGCTAACTTTTTAGGTTTTGTAAGGCCTACTAGTTTCACTCTCTATGGGAAGAAAAGAAAACGTGTGCAAGGTCATTGGTGGCATCTCGAAATGTGCTTTGTCATGGGCCTTATACCACACTGCCTCGGGGGTTGGGCTGCTCTGCTGGAATGATTCCTGAGGAACGAGCTCACTCCGGTAGCTGGGGGGCTACAGTGACACGAACCCTTTAGTAGTTCAGCTGATACCCAGGTTTCTCCCTGAAGCCCTATGCCTAACCTGAATCATAGTGTCAGGTCTAGATTTAGCTACTCTGTACTATTTTTCATCCTTGAACCACACAAAAATTTAGTGGCTTAAAACGACAACAGATCTGCTCAGGATTGCAATGGGTCAGCAGTGTGGGCTGGGCTTACCTAGTGGTTCTTCTGCTGGCTGTGCCTGATGGTTCACGTTGCCGAAGCCATCTATCTGGCAGTTCAGAGGAGCCTGGGCATGGGGTCTAATATGGCCTCACACACATGTCTAGGGGTTAGTGTTGGCTGTCAACTGGTCATGTTTCATCACCTGGAGGTAGCATTCTGAAAGAGTAAGCCCCAAAACACAAGCATTTTTCAAGCTGCGTCTTATATCCTGTTTGCTGACGTCCCATTGGTCAAAGCAAGTTACATGGCCAAATTCAAAGTCCTCATGGGAGGAGACCACCAAGGCCCTGGAGGTGGAATTCACTGGGAACAATAACTTTGATAACCTACAACACAGAGTCTTATAAGGAGACAGGCTATCTGCATTAAAATCAAAGCCACAGTCCAAGGCTTATGTGGCTTCTCAAGGCTCCAAGCCAGGGCTCTTTCTCCCACCCCACTTCCTCTCTGTCCTCATCAGTCCCGTTCTGATTTCCTGGTTAGTGTGCCATTCACATCAGACCTTGGTCCACACGGGCATCTATGAGACATAGAGACCTCATCCCTTATCTCTGAGCCTAGCACTCCCTTTGTTCCTGGCCAGCAATCCTAGGTTGTTTGTTTAGTTTATTTCTGTTTAAACCAGTTTAAAAATATAATAAAATAAGGCCAGGCCTGGTGGCTCATGCCTGTAATCCCAGCACTTTGGGAGGCCAAGGCAGGAGGATCTCCTTAGGTCAGGAGTTTGAGGCCAGTCTGACTAACATGGTGAAACCTGCTGTCTACTAAAAATACAAAAATTAGCCAGGTGTGGTGGTGTGCGCCTCCAGTCCCAGCTACTCAGGAGGCTGAGAAAGGAGAATTGCTTGAACCCGGGAGGTGGAGGTTGCAGTGAGCTGAGATCATGCCACTGCACTCCAGCCTGGACAACAAAACAAGACTCCATCTCAAAAGAAAAAAGGAAAAATTTATTTTCAAGAAGGAGTCTCGCTCTGTCGTCCAGGCTGGAGTACAGTGGCACAATCTCGACTCACTGCAACTTCTGCCTCCTGGGTTCAAATGATTCTCCTGCCTCAGCCTCCTGAATAACTGGGA
>NW_012121265.1:5085909-5101870 GCF_000951035.1 Colobus angolensis palliatus | reverse complement strand
TTTAGACTTTTCTTCTAAAGACTTTCCAGCATTATCTGGTTTCCTGGGTCCTTCTCATTTCTCACTCCGGACTTCAAAGCTACAGGAATTCTCTGGATCTGCAAAAGTGGGCAGGAATTGAGTGGGTTGTTCGGCTGCTGTAGCGGTTCCACTGTCTCCTGCTTAATCCCTTCTAACGGACTAAGTTTATCTTTGTTAACTTCAGACTTCTGGAGCAAGGAGTCACTCCATCACACTGGAGTTGATTCTCAGGGAGCTGGTGACAAACTGCCCTGTGGCTGCTGGGGCTGGTGACAATGCAGCCCTGCACGATGCTTCTGTGCCCACACGAGCACAGCATGAAGTTCCTCAGTGGGCAACCCTTGAGCTGCGCCAGCCAGGAGGGTGTTTTAAGGCAGCAGTCCCCAAACTATTTGCCACCAGGGGCCAGTTTCATGGAAGACAATTTTTCCAAAGACCAGGGTAGGGGAGTGGTTTGTGGATGAAACTGTTCCACTTCAGATCATCAGGCATTAGATTCTCATAAGGAGCGCACAACCTAGATCCCTGACGTGCATAGTTCACAATAGGATGGGCTCCTATGAGAATCCGATGCCGCTGCCGATCTGACAGGAGGTGGAGCTCAGGTGGTAATGCTTGCTCGCCAGCCACTCACCTCCTGCTGTGCAGCCTGGTTCCTAACAGGCCACAGACCAGTACCAGTCCTGGGGTTGGAGATCACTGTTTTAAGGTGTTATACGGGGAGTATTATTGAGTCCAGGTTTCTGCTACCTTGGGATACATATTTATCTTATATTCCAATTAGAAATTTTTTTCCGGCCGGGCGCGGTGGCTCAAGCCTGTAATCCCAGCACTTTGGGAGGCCGAGACGGGCGGATCACGAGGTCAGGAGATCGAGACCATCCTGGCTAACACAGTGAAACCCCGTCTCTACTAAAAAATACAAAAAACTAGCCGGGCGAGGTGGCGGGCACCTGTAGTCCTAACTACTCGGGAGGCTGAGGCAGGAGAATGACGTAAACCCGGGAGACGGAGCTTGCAGTGAGCTGAGATCCAGCCACTGCACTCCAGCCTGGGCAACAGAGCGAGACTCCGTCTCAAAAAAAAAAAAAAAAAAAGAAATTTTTTTCCACATCAAATAAAGCAGAATTAATACATTATACTGGCATAGTACACGCACCCTCTAAAGAGCATAACATAGCATCCTAAAGCAAACAGACAGGGGCAGGGCACCAAGGGCACAGCACAGGTGGCGGGCAGTGGGAACAGGCAGGCAGACGCTGCAGCAGCCTTGGTGTGAAGATTGCACTTCCAACGGTCGGTGGACAAGGTCACCAGCAGAGTGGAGAAGAATAATGACCACCCTGGCCTCTCAGACCAGCGTGGCACCTGCAGAAGGGGGGTGGCCACACCCAGACACTGGCAGAAGACAAACCCAGAGCAGAGCAGAACAAACAAGCTCATCCTCAGCCACACCCATCAGAGGGTTTTCACCAACTGCCAATACTCAGGAAATCAGTATCATAATCACCTACATCAGAAGTACAGGTTACATAGGTACACGAAATGCACATGCATGATATAAAGTATTCTTCAATTAATTGCAGTAAACTGCAATTCTCGTTTAATAGCAGTGCTTTCAGTCATTCTTATCAGATCTTTTTTACTGTCTTTCTAAAGTCCCAGATTGCAGACTTTTGTAGTATTGTTAGAAGGAAACGTGTGGGCTAGGCAGAGACTTTCCAAATACTGCTGTCAAGATGCAGATGGCCAGAGCGGCAAGGCCCAGCCATCCTCACTTGGCTGAATCTCACATTAAGAAGGTTTGGCCTGGCACGGTGGCTCATGCCTGTAATCCCAGCGCTTTGGGAGGCCAAGGTGGGCAGATCACTTGAGGTCGGCAGATCACTTGAAGTTGGGAGTTTGAGACCAGCCTGGCCAACATGGTGAAACCCTGTCTGTATTAAAAATACAAAAATTAGCTGGGCGTGGTGGCGTGCACCTGTAATCCCAGCTACTCGGGAGGCTGAAGCATGAGAGCCGCTTGAACCCTGGAGGGGGAGGTTGCAATGAGCCAAGATAAACCAGTGCACTCCATCCTGGGCAACAGAGTGAGATTCCAACTCAAAAATAAAAAAAGAAAGATGTATGTTCTCCTGTTCTTGGGATGCATCATACTTACAAGTAAAGTCTGAACTTACCCTTTCTATTACAGGAAAAGCCTCATTCCTTTCCCTGCTTTGCCACCTTTTATTCAACCTCTAGCAGTTGCGAGTATCTTTTGCCCATGACATTTTGCTCCCATTCCACCTTCTATCCCCCAATCTCTTTTTGAAATAATATTTATTGTTACTAACCTCACCCCATGGTCCCCTTTTTATGTCTCTTTCCTCTGGATTCTGGGAGAGTTTCTCAATCTCATCTCCTCCGTTGATTTACATTTCTGTGGTATCCAGGGCCCCCGTGGGGGCTTGCAGTTCGGCGATCACAGTTTTCATCTCCATGCTGTCTTTCCTGCTCGCAGATGTGGACTCCTCGAGACTGCTTGGACTGTTTCCCCAGCGGCAATAACCTCTTGGATCTTACTGAGAACACAAGTTAGGACTTCGTTGCTCGGAGTCTGTTTCACAGGGAGCTATTTGCGCCATTCCTCAGATAGGTGAACTGCGGCGCCTTCTGTGTCCACTGCATTCTGTCCGAGCTGAGTCTTCAAGGGAGAGATGGATGAGTAGCCTCAATCCACTATTGGAAGTTGAGGCACAGTTTTTCAGAATGATGGGGCCACCTGTTTGAGTGTCTTTTACACAGGTCAAGAGATTGACACCAGCTTCCTTCCCCGGGTCAGAGGTTTGGCAGCTTCTGCAGAGAGCATGGTGGTGGGAGGGAAGAGAAGGGAGAAAAGCAACACCATAAGCCCTTGGTAGAGGATTTCCTACATATCAGGGCCCCTGGTCATGTTTACAGCAGTAAACAGTCTTTTCCTGATGCAGTAGTTCTCCAAGCAAGCAGCCCCCCAGTTCCCTGACTCTGCCTGGCACAGTGCTGGTGGGATCTCAGGATTTCTCTCCCTCCCTTGCTTCCTGTGCCCCCAACCACATGCACACACCTCCCCAGCCCTGACCTTCGAATGGGGTGGTTATTGGTAAGGATCTAAGCCTCTTCCACTTCCCAGATAAGTGGTTCCTTTACGTGTGTGTAGTAAGATTAGGGGAATACTATATTCACCAGAATTTATCTTAGGGAGTGCACTATATGTGGAAGAAATAATTTGATAAGCTGCTTGGTTGAATGAAAGAAATGGCAAAGTCACACTCATGTTACTAAAGATGGCTGCTTCACCGTAGACCATGACACAGGGTGAGGAATTTCTTTTGCTCCTGAGAAGTAACAGAGACAGGAAAAAGAAGAAAGCAAAGTCATAGAGTTGGAGAAACTCATGCCCCGTGCAAGGTCACCAGCCCCATGACTTTCACCTCTTCAGTTTAGGCAGAATTTGTCAATGTCAGCACTACTGATGCTTGGGGTCAGGTGATTCTTTCTTGTCAAGGGGCTGTCCTGTGCATTGTAGCATTTCTGGTCTCTACCCACCAGATACCAGTAGCTTTCCTCTTCCACTGTGACGTCCAAAAATATCTCCAGACTTTGCCAAATGACACCTAGGAGGCAAAATTGCCCCAGTGGAGAAGCATGGATTTACAGCAAATATACTCATGGAGTGTCTGCTGTAGGGGAATTCTTTGTGAAAAGCGTTGAAGGGCTTGTGTTTCTGGCCAGACTGATATGGGGCCACACAGAGGCAGCCGGAGGAACAGAGGGGCCAGAGACAGAAAGGATCGTGAGAATATACGCCCCAGGAATTCACAGATATGGTGGGGAGGGCTTTGCGGTTTTTCAGGCTGTGGTCTCTGGGGGCAGGGAGCTTGTCTGATATGTTCATTATGGAGTCAGTCCCTTTCTTTATTCTGGGGTCTGTGCTATAGACAATAGACACTCCTCCGTCTTCCTGGCATGAGGTGGTCTGTCTGCCCCAGTTTTCAGCTGTAAGACAGGCTGTACCCACTTTTTCAGTGGGACTCTGGGAAGGAGCTAGAAGTTACCTCACCGTGGCTGTCGCGTGAACCAACATCTGCACGCTAGCTTTGAGCCTCCTACTAATGACAATGGCAGAGACACTAGTGGGCATTTATGGTGACACAAATGAGGAGTGTCTCTTGTGGAAAGATGGGCACACGGCAGAATCTCAGGACTGTCTTTTCAGGTTCAAGTGGAGCAATACTTTGGGTGGCCTCCTTCAAGACAGATGTACCTACTTTGTTTCTGTTCTGTGGTTTGTTTTTTTTAGACGGAATCTCCCTTTGTCGCCCAGGCTGGAGTACAGTGGCGCGAGCTCGGCTCACTGCAACCTCTGCCTCCCGGGTTCAAGTGATTCTCCTGCCTCAGCCTCCCAAGTAGCTGGGACTACAAGCATGCGCCACCATGCCCAGCTAATTTTTGTATTTTTAATAGAGACGAGCTTTCACCATGTTGTCCAGGCTGGTCTCGAACTCCTGACCTCAAGTGATCCTCCCGCCTCAGCCTCCCAAAGTGCTGGGATTACAGGTGTGAGCCACAGCGCCCGGCCACTTTTGTGTTTGTGTTTTGGTCTAGGCTGGTCGATGCTGAACTCCTAGGGGTCCAGACCTTCTGCCCATTTCCTATCAGCTTCTACTCCATTCTTTCACGTGAACATTGGGACTAGTTTGTTCCGCATGATGCCCACCTATATTTTTTTTTTCAGCAGCATCAGCATTCTTAGAATTTTCCAAAATCTCTTCCATAACTCCTCTTCTGCCAGATTTCTGCTCTCCACCACATTCGTAAAGCCATTATGGTTTGAAGTGTTGGCAGCATGTGTCCATACGAATTGAAATCGAATCAGCACATACATGTGCAGGGGCTAGAATGGAATGATGAGGGCGTGGGTGACTCTGTCATCTCTAGAGCAACTTTCGTGTGTCTTCCAATACTTTAAATAATTAATCCACACTTGTAATCCCAGCACTTTGGGAGGCTGAGGCAGGCGGATCACGAGGTCAGGAGATCAAGACCATCCTCACACAGTGAAACCCCGTCTCTACTAAAAATACAAAAAATATTAATGGGGGCATGGTGGTGGGTGCCTGTAGTCCCAGCTACGTGGGAGGCTGAGGCAGGAGAATGGCGTGAACCCAGGAGGCGGAGCTTGCAGTGAGCAGAGATTAGTCCACTGCACTCCAGTCTGGGTGACAGAGCAAGACTCCATCTCAAAAGAAAAAAAAAAAAAAAAAGAATTAATTTAACAGCATACCCCAAGAATATGTAAATACTTAATAGATAATGAAAGGACCAATGAGGGAAGATTTGGATTATTTAAAAAGTAATGGAAAAAATTGGTTATTTATAAAAGAATAAAATTACAGCTTCACTTGATATATTGAAAAACTTTATAGTTTGGGTGCAGTAGCTCACACCTGAAATCCCAGCCTTTTGGGAGGCCGAGAAGGGAGGATTGCTTGAGCCTAGGAGTTTGAGACCAGACTGGGTAACACAGGGAGACCTCGTCTCTACAAAAAAACACAAAAAATTAGTGAGGCATGGTGGCACATCCCTGTGGTCCCAGCTACTTGGGAGGCTAAGGTAAGAGGCTCATTTGAACCCAGGGGGTTGGAGGCTGCAGTGAGCCATGATCATGCCACTGCACTCCAGTCTGAGCCACAGAGCAAGACTCTGTCTCAAAAAAAAAAAAAAAAGTACAGGTAGATTAGCATAAAAGTAAAACACAAAGCCTTTTAAAAGTGGAAGAAAATGTTGAAATTGAGCATTTTCTAAGTGCCACCTCAATAGAATAAATTATTATGAAAAAGAATAAGATTTATGTAGCTAAAGAAACTACATAAAAAGCAAATAAACATTTTGAAATTTAAGAAATTGTGGCTGGGTGCGGTGGCTCACACCTGTAATCCCAGCACTTTGGGAGGTCAAGGCAGGTGAATCATTTCAGGTCAGGAGTTCGAGACCAGCCTGATCAACATGGTGAAACCCCATCTCTACTAAAAATGCAAACATTAGTCAGGCATGGTGGTGCACGCCTGTAATCTCAGCTACTCAGGAGGCTGAGGCAGGAGAATCGCTTGAACCTGGGAGGCGGAGGATGCAGTGAGCCGAGATCGTGCTACCGTACTCCAGCCTGGGTGACACACCGGTGAGACTCCGTCTCAAAATAATAATAATAATCATAATCATAATAATAAAATAAGAAAAGAAAAGAAACCGAGTTCAGAAAGGCTAAGTAACTTGCCTGCAATCACTGTGTTAATGACTCAGCAAGCTGACAGCAAACACTTTTTTTCTCTCCACACTATTATAAAATGGCCTAAAAGAAGGCACAGGCTACAGTTTTGTGTTTTTTGGTCACGAATAGCACATATTTATGGAAGAAGTATACTTTCAAAAAAAAAGACTGTTGTTTTCAAAATTGTAGCCTTCAGATTGTTTCCTAAAGGTGGAATTTGGAGTCAAAGGTGATGAACATTTTTTGAAGTCTCGTGGTACCATTGCCAAAGTCCCTTCTTTTGCAATCTTTGCCACTTTGACAGGTGAAAATATGCTATCCTGTTGTTTCGGTCGGAGTGCATTCTTTCTTTCTTTCTTTCTTTTTTTTAATTTTGAGATGGAGTCTCACTCTGTTGCCCAGGCTGGAGTGCAGTGGTGTGATCTCAGCTCACTGTAACCTCCGCCTCCCAGGTTCACGCCATTCTCCTGCCTCAGCCTCCCGAGTAGCTGGGACTGCAAGCGCCCACCACCACACCCAGCTAATGTTTTGTATTTTTAGTAGAGACAGGGTTTCACTGTGTTAGACAGGATGGTCTTGATCTCCTGACCTCGTGATCTGCCTCCCTCAGCCTCCCAAAATGCTGGGATTAAAGGCGTGAGCCACCGCGCCCGGCCCATTCTTTCTTTATCTCTAAGGCTGAACATTCTTCCATGATCACTGAGTGTTTGCGCTTCTCTTCATGACCTTTGTGTCTTTTTGTGTTTCACAGAGAGCAGTGTTGAGATATCGGCTCACTGCCACCTCCACCTCCCAGGTTCAAGGGATCCTCCCATCTCAGCTTCCCAAGTAGCTGGGACCACAGGGCCATGGCACCAGCCCCGGATAATTTCTGTATTTTTTGTAGAGGTGGGGGTTTTGCTATGTTGCCCAGGCTGGTCGCGAACTCCTGAGCTCAGGCAATTGGCCTCCCAAAGTGCTGGGATTGCAGGCGTCAGTTACCGTGCCCAGCCGTGTTGCACTGTTTTCTTATTATTTTGAAAGGTTTTCTTGTAAAATAAAGGTACTGACCCTTTATCATAGTGTTAAAATATTTTTGCCAGTTTGTCATTTGCCTTTTTATTGTTTACTGTTTCTTTAGCTACATACATCTTATTCTTTTTCATAATAATTTATTCTATTGATGTGGTACCTAGAAAGGGCTCGATTTCATATTTTCTTCTACTTTCAAAAGACTTTTATTTTATGCTAATCCACATGTAATGATATTTAATGTATCAGGTGAGGCTGTAAGCTTGATCTTTTGCAAATAACCAATTTTCCCATTACTTTTTGAATAAGTTGAATCTTCCCTCATTGGTCCCTTTTTGTTCTATTAAGCACTTAAATGTTCTTGGGTGTCTCCTAAGTTAGCTATTCTGTTCTGTCTATCCATTTATCAGTGCTTATGCCCACAGCATAGAGTTTTAAAGTAGCTTTCAAATCTCCTTTAATACTGGGTTGGTTAATTACCTGCAGTTCTCTAAGCCTGTCTCTGGCCCTTTTAACCTGCTTTGTCTTTGTCTGGATTGTCCTGCCCTCCCCACCCCACCTTGTCACTTGGGTAACCCCAGCCACTGATTTTAATTGACCAGTTGTTCATCCTCAGTCCCCCCTCCCACTGCTCTACTTCCTCGAAATTTCAAGCCTCTCGGGACCACAAGCAGCATCTCAGCTTCTCGTTCTTATCCTGTGCCAAGCAGCCCAACATCCACAAAGGTATTGAATAAAAGCAAGGGTCAAAATGGAGCCAGATGGAGGTGGGTGTGGGAGGTAAGCTTCAGCCTTTTAAAAGTGGAAGGTTTAAGTCAGAAGCTTGACTTCAGGGAGCTTAGCCAGGCCTTCCAGAACTCAGAGCCACCATAGGCCTCATCCTGACTTCCACAGTCTCTTCAAAGACTTCCATCAAATCTCCGCCTCATTCTAACCTACTGCAGAACAATTGTGACAACCCCCATTAATGGGATACTAGGAGATGATTTCTATTAAAGATCCAAGTCAAAGACATATGGAACTGAATTTTAATTTTGACAGCACAGCGTGTGAATAAACATCACGGTGCTTTATGGCTCTAAATCTGTTGCAAAATTCATTACTTCTTCACAAGTCAGAAACCCCATAAACAACTTCTGTAATGTTCCAGTAACTACTTTGACTGTCATTTCATATATTCTGAATGATTCATAGAAACTCTCTGCTGATTCCAACTGCAAAAGTACTTTCTGTCTAAAGCATTAAACCTGAAAATCCATAACTCTCAGGGTCATCAAAAGCAGTTGGAAAAATAGCTGAAGCTGGCAGCAACAAGACTCTGGAGGCAGCATCCTTTTATTTAAAGATCATGAACACTGACGTAGGGGTTGCTGCATGCTTGTCTTCATAGCTATCCTTGAATAGCTTCCAATTTCAAAGGTGTGGGAAAGGTCTTGCTCTTAAAATCGAGTGACCGTCTCATTGGACTTGAAATAGAAAGGGATCACACCAAAGACGCTTAATTTGTCCTGAGTAAACAATCAACACCCCTTCTAAATCTGCACTCACATCCTGCATTAGAAAATAATCGGTAAGATGGTCCCTCGTGTGTGTAGGAGTGTTAAGTTTTCAAACCTGTACCAAGGTTTTATAAACAGACTCTCCGTGGTCTGTCCGCATATCCAGGCGGAGCAGGGCCCTGCCTGAGTGGCAGGATGGAGAATGCTGCTTACGTTTGTCGCCGAAGCCCACACGCCCACACCCAACTGTCACAAAGCCTGAAATTCCTACCATTAGAGTTACTACTTTTGGTTGAGGGCTTCAAGAAAACCCTTGCTCAAAGACAAATATAACAGGCAAGAATTCTTCCATGACACTCAGTTGCAAATAGCGTCGCACTTCTTTATTTTTCTATTGCAAATTAAAAAGGTGGCTTATAAAGAATAGAATCGGGAAAGGGGAAAGAATCCTTTATAGTGGTGAACCCAACAGACATCACCCTAATGAAATGATGAGGGCTGGCACACTGGTGATGCCATGTGGATACAGCGTACCTTCCATGTGATGGGATAAGAAGGGCGGCCGGGTGCGGTGGCTCAAGCCTGTAATCCCAGCACTCTGGGAGGCCGAGACGGGCGGATCACGAGGTCAGGAGATCGAGACCATCCTGGCTAACACTGTGAAACCCCATCTCTACTAAAAAATACAAAAAACTAGCTGGGCGAGGTGGCCGGCACCTGTAGTCCCAGCTACTCAGGAGGCTGAGGCAGGAGAATGGCGTAAACCCGGGAGGCGGAGCTTGCAGTGAGCTGAGATAGTGCCACTGCACTCCAGCCCGGGCGACAGAGCGAGACTCTGTCTCAAAAAAAAAAAAAAAAAAAAAAAGAAAGGCATTTCCCCAAATCCCACCACTTATCGTAAGAAAAATCTAATCGTAAGAAAAATCTCCACAAACCTAGTTTGGGAGACATTCCACAGGTTAGCTGGACGTAAGTACTATTCAAGGTGTCAAGGTCACAAAAATCTAGGCAAGTCTGAGAAACTGTCATAGACCAGTGGAGACTGAGGACGCATGCCGACTAGATGCTTTAAGGTACACAGGAGTGGCTCCTGCAACAGAAGGAGGGCACTAATGAAAACACTGGTGACATTCGAACAGAGTTTGGAGGTTAGTCAGTAATAAAATGTACTAATGACGTCTCTGAGTTTTGACAAACGTACCATGGAAATATAACAATGGTAAAAACTGGGTGAAGGACGTAAACTTTCTGTATGATCTTTGCAACATTTCCATAAATCTGAAATCATTCCAAAATAAGTGTTTTTTGAAGAGTTGGGAAGAAATCCAATATCCATTTTACTCTCTGGTGCTGCCACCCCTACTCTTGGGCTGTACAGGAACTCTGGGAATATGAAGGTGCCCTAAACAATTTTCTAAGTCTGGGGTCATACTCAGCTGGTTCGCCTTGCATCACCTTATGTGCTTGTGGGCGTAGCCCACTGCCCACCGCTGTCTGTCCAGTGCTGTGGTTCTGTCTGAGTCAAGCCTCACTAGCTCAGCAAGCCCAGTCCTGGTGCCAGCAGGCAGTTTATGCCAAGCAATATTGTTTGGCTGTGTCACCACCCAAATCTCTCCTTGAATTATAACAATCCCCACATGTTAAGGGTGGGACCAGGTGGAGATAATTGAATCATGGGGGCAGTTTTCCCCATACTGTTCTCGTGATAGTGAATAAGTCTCATGAGATCTGATGGTTTTATAAATGGGAGTTTCCCTGCACAAGCTATCTTGCCTGCCGCCATGTAAGATGTGCCTTTGCTTCACTTTGCCTTCTGCCATGATTGTGAGGCCTCCCCAGCCACATGGAGTTCATTAAACCTTTTTCCTTTATAAATTACCCAGTCTCGGCTATGTCTTTATTAGTAATGTGAGAATGGACTAATACAGCAAGTTTTCCAGCCCCTGTATTCTAGGTTCGGTACGGAGACAATTGCCTTGGCTGTCAGGACCCTGCATGGCAGATCAGTATCCTGTCCTTCACTGGCCTCCAGGCAGGCAGCCATTATCCAAGTTGTCACCTTCTTTGAGGTAGTGCCTGCCCGTGGGAGTGCCCTGCACTGTTCCAGAACCTCCTCTCCTGCCCTCCCACCAGCCTTGATGCTCTGCTCCCTTTTTCCTCCTCTTCAACCCACAGAGCCCTATCATTCCAGTGGGTTGTGTACTGTCTCACACAGGAACTCCGACTGTTGAAAACAAAGATATCTAATGCTCCTTGGAGATAAAAGAAGTCCAGACACCCAGGACATGGAACCTGGCTCCTCACTTGGGATAAGAAAGGGACAAAATCTACCTCGTGTTCTTTGTTGTCAAGCTTACAACTTGAGAAAAGTAGGCGCAGTTAATTCTCAAGCTGGTAATTCCACCACCTGAAATGTTCCATACATGGCCTTGCCCCACCCGCACATGAGGAGTGACATCACATGGTGATAGGAAGCATCAGCGCTGGGCCCTGTACTATCCGCCACTCCCAAGAGGGAGATGGGGAAAGATCTTGCCATACATGGTCAGCCAGGAGCCCTGGCCAGGTCCGCCAACAGGAGTAGCCAATAGAAAATAGTGTGGGCCTGATACTGTCTTGGGGGACTCCAGGCAGGAGTCCTGCATCAAAATGAGGCTCACAGACTATGTCAGAAAAGAACCTTGCAATGTGTGTAAGACCCTTCTTTCCTGATATTAGCTCAGACTAGACTGTCTCCCAAGGCTTGACACCTGTCCTTTGGAGACATGTGTGAGCTTGCTCTAAATGGTTAAGTAGTTAAGAATCAGGAGTTCCTTCCAAGCCCATGGCAGGATTGGAAACAAGGAGATCCTGCCTGGGGAACTCGATCACCACAGGGTCTGGACCGCCTCTCTCAACATCACTGACCATGAAGCCCCAGCGGCCACTGCGGATAGAATGACTCCAACCTGGGCAAAAGCCACTGGGGTAGAGGATGTGTGTGTGTGTGTGTGTTTCTAGAGGGTGAGCCTTCTTCCATTGGGTAAAGATAACAGAAACAGGCAGCGAGAGGGATTCGAGTAGAGATCTTTGGTGGAGGAACATGAGAAGGGGGCACCAAATGAGAACCAGTGGAGCCTGGTTAGGACTTGCGCGCACACTGGCAGGATGGTGGCCATTACAGCCGGTTTACAGAGGACCCAGCAGCTTGTGCAATGTTGGGGTGGCCTCAGGGCAAGCTGCAGCATCTCTGCTCAGAGCAAAGGCAGGAGGGTATCCATCCATCGGACCACCACTAAAATTGATTTGCGGAATGGTCACGGGATGCACAGCCTCCCAGCTTTACTCTGCAGCCTCCTGGGATTCTGAGTCACCTAATACACTTTAATAAATTCCTTTTCTGCTTCACAGGGCCAGACTTGGTCTCTGTTATTTGCCATTAAGAACCTCGATTGACAAGTTAGTTCCCTTTATCCCAAATTTATATAGATAAATGTCACATGGAAACAATTCCCTTGTGCCTGGAAACAGTAAATTAAATGGATGGAATGGAACCAACCAGGCTGCCGTATAGCAAAAGGGAATAAAAATGTGTCTTTGTTTCCTCCTTCCATAATGCATATTAAATAACCCATCTTACTTTACATCTAAGCCGGAGAGACCTAAAAACCACTAGTAAGCACACGACGGCTTGTGAGTTAATTATAACAGCCCTTGCTAAGTTCGGCTTGTGGTTTTCCTCTGATAATGAAATGTCAAGAGTGGGGGAGGTAAGCTCAGTCGTGTGCTGCCGCTGATGTTTTTAACCAAAGGATATGAGGCGGTTTGATATTTTTGGCTTCATAATTCCCATTTCCAGTCCTGATTTGGAAATAAAGTAAGATTGAAGTCCAAAGAAAAAGAAAGGGTTTCCAAGATACAGAATAGTTCGGTGTTCCAAGGTAAAACCTTAAATATCCGAGGTCCAGCTTTCCATTTTGAGATTGCTTTTTTCATGTAGCAAGCTGTACTTTTCTGTTGCTCTTTTTCCCCCTTCCTGCCTTAGGACTGTAGGCTGCTGTCTACTTCAGTGTATTGCAGTATTCATTTTGTAGCTGCTGACTTATTTCTTCTTGGGATTCCTCTTGAACAGTGAGACTTCAAACTCAGGACTTGGCACCGAAAAGAAATGAAGGTGTCACCATGCTGCTGTTGGAAGCCCATGGGGGTACATAGCTGTGTTTCTCATCTTCTTTCACCCCTATCATATGAAGTAGAGCCAAACAGAAAAGGGGTTCCCATAGCTGAAGTAGGCGGGGTGGGCATTATGCTTCTTATTCAGCTTTGGAATTGCAAAATGCTAGAGACAGAGGTCAATGGTGCGCGATGGCGTTATTTTGCCCTCTGTGAACTAAGCACACTCTTTCAGTATGGGTTGGAAATTCCTAACACTAAAAACGACCAATGGTGCTTTCTCTAGCCAAGGTGCAAGCTCTTCTGGACTCTGCATGTGTGCGTGTGTGTATGTGTGTGTGCATGTGTGTGGGGAGAGGTGTGTAGAGGTGTGTGTAATTCGCCCTTGTCTTTCATGGAACCCAGGCTTATCTCACTGTATCAGATACCCAGCCCCTAAGAATGACAGAATGTGAATTTTGTCCCAGCCTGAGTTTGATCCATGTGGCCCCAGTTCCAGACCCAGGGTGACCTCCAAGTTCTTCTGAACTTCTGGCTTCTGAGAAGTCGTTTGTGATTGAGGAAGAAAGAGCCAGAGGAAAGTTGTTGACGGCAAGAGAGATTTTCAGTGAAGCTCCCTGCAAGCTGTATAGAAGACAAACCAGGAGTCCACTCTCTGCTCTATTTCCTGTTAAGTTCACCTAGCCTCCTTGCCATTTTGCCTCACCGATAGGTGAGGGCCCTCACAGGGCCCAGCACAGAGTAGGTGTGCAGTCAATGATGGTGATGGATAAATAAGTGAATGTTTTATTTGCAATATCACTTTAGGCTCAAATTCCTAACAAGGCATGACATTTAGTAGCCTCTTTGCAAATGTATCTTTTCACAAGGAACTTGGTCTCCAAATCTTGGGTGTGTACAGAGAGTGCAGCTTTTCACCAGGCCCACAGACACGTCGTCTGAAGCGGTCTGTCCCACCTCTATGGGACCACCACTTACCTTTGTCTAGCACCTGACAGCCTCCAAAGTCGTTTTTCTTACTTTACCTCATTTGAGTCTCAAAACAAGAAAGGAGGGCAAATTTTATCCCAGTTTTACCAGTGAGGAAACTGGGGCTCTGTTATGGGCTGAATTCGATCTTCCTAAAATTCATATGCTGAAACTCTAAGCCCCCAGAACCCCAGAATATGACTATATTTGGAGAATGGGCCTTTAAATAAGTAATTAAGTTGAAATGGGGTCATGAGGGTGGGCTCTCATCCAATCCGACTGGTGTCCTTAAAAGAAGAGGCGATCAGGGCACAGACAAACAGGGAAGACCACGTGAACACACAGCAAGGAAGTGGCCATCTGCAAGTCAAGGAGAAAGGCCTCGGGAGAAAGCAAATCTGCTGACACCTTGATGTCCAATGTCTGGACTCCAGCTGTAAGAAAATACTTTCTGTTGTTTAAACCATTCAGTCTGTGATCTTTTGTTATGGCAGCCCTAGCAAACTAATACAAGCTCAAAGAGGTTAAGTAACTCACCTGAAGTCTCACACCTAGTAAGAAGAGTGAACTTTTGTCCATCCATATGCCCCAGTTTGAAAATTCTTTTTTTTTTTTTTTTTGGAGACAGGGTCTCTTTCTGTCACCCAGGCTGGAGTGCAGTGTGGTATGATCACAGCTCACCACTGCAGCCACAACTTCCTGGGTTCAGCTAATTTATTTTATTTTATTTTTTGTAGAGACAGGGTCTTGCCATGTTGCCCAAGCTAGTCTTGAGCTCCTGGGCTCAAGCAATACTCCCCGCTTGGCCTCCCAAAGTGCTGGGATTATAGGCATGAGCCACCGCATCCAGCTTGAAAATTCTTTATCAAATAAAACAATTTATTTAGGGGTGGAAACACTGCAGTGGGTCTCTGATTGACTTACTTCTACACTGTTTAATTGCCTGAGGGTTATACACCCAGGCACGAATTATAATGTTCCTTTAATTTCAGGCAACATTGATTTAATTAGTATTTGCAACAAAATGTTTCTTCGATCCTAGGCAGCACTGGGAAATAATACAGGGTCCCCAGTCCCCCATCCCTATGACCTCCACCCCACCTCCAGGGAAAGCTGAAACATCCCTCCTTATCTCTCGTGATTTGTTCAATAATCACTTGCCCTATTTGAGCAACAGGCAGAGAATGACAAAGATTCTGACACAAATGAGACTTCTTCAGGTAGATCTGACTCCACTTCAAACAGCTTTTTGACTTTGACTTATTTCCTGTGGGTTTAACAAAAGTGCATCTCCTGCTCACCCACAGGAGGCCCACTTTATTTATTTATTTTTTTTTTTTTGAGAGGGAGTCTGGTTCTGTCACCCAGGCTGGAGTACAGTGGCATGATCTTGGCTCACTGCAACCTCCACCTCCTGGGTTCAAGTGATTCTCCTGCCTCAGCCTCCCGAGTGGCTGGGATTACAGGCGCCTGCCACCACACCTGGCTAATTTTTTTGTATTTTTAGTAGAGATGGGGTTTCACCATGTTGGCCAGGCTGGTCTTGAACTCCTGACCTCAAGTGATCTGCCCACCTCGGCCTCCCAAACTGCAGAGATTACAGGTGTGAGCCCCCGCACCGGGCCAGGAGGCCCACTTTTTACTTCTACTGTTTCTCCTTTCCCTGCTTCCCAGGGACCCTTCCAGAGTCTGAGTTGGAGCAGGTGGTTTTGCTTTGCGTTCTGACCAGGAAGTGAAACCTGGGTGTGAGCAATGTTTTGCATTATGTGGCCATTTCCCCTCCTCCTCCCTGCCTCAGGACGGAAGGCTTGCAGTGTCCAAACTGGGTCTGGCCTCTCAGGGGAAATTTCTCAAAGCAGTGGGAACAAGAGTCCCTCAGTGCTAGATGGCTGGGGAACGGGTGGCTGAGGAGTGAAGCTCTATTCTGGGCAGAGCACTCCCCCTTGCTGAAATGGCTGGAAAATGCATTTGTCCCTGCTGGAAATGGGATAGCACGGGATATAGGGCTCAGGGTCGCTGC
>NW_012121265.1:5083010-5085654 GCF_000951035.1 Colobus angolensis palliatus | reverse complement strand
CAGGTGTGTAATCCCAGCTACTTGGGAGTCTGAGGCAGGAGAACTGCTTGAACCCAGGAGGTGGAGTTTGTTGAATTAAGATCACACGGCTGCACTCCAGCCTGGGCGACACAGCAAGACTCTGTCTAAAGAAAAAAAAAAATAGTAACTGCTGAAGGTGACAGAGACGTAATCCATATGTGCAGCCACCAGGTGGCCACATTCTGGGTTCTGGAGCTGGGTTCCGCCTAACTACCGCCCTAGATGATGATTTCACACCCTGGCCAGCTCCAAGACCAAAATCTAAGTGTTTTGAGAATTCCAGTTCCTGCTCATTGATTTAGATAACATACATGAACTTGGATTCATTAGAAATATGCCTTTGTGTCTTCATGATCACCATCTTTGTAGTTTTCAAGATGATCCTTAGATCCTTATCAAAACATAAACAATTGGCAATGGTTCCAGTTGTGTCAACAAAAGCCAACTTCAAACCTGTAATCCTCATGCTGAGTGGAGAGGCTGGTGCCCCACCCGGGCTGTGACATGGTGGCTTGGGAGATGTGTAACTCAGATACGTCGGACCATGAGTGAGGCACCTATACTTCCCTCCCAGTGACCTTTGAAGTTAAGACGAATTGAAGTCTGCCGGTCTCCAGGCAGGCATGGTAACATGCACGCATCAGATGTGGTCCCCCGGGAGTGCTGGGTGATTGTCCATCTTCCTAACAGTCCTCAATTGAGGACTCAGTTCCAGCTCTTAACGCAGCACAACAGAGTCCTTAATAGGAAAAGTCGTACTTTTCCCTCACCGTGAAAAGCAAGTCTGCACATTTCTAGATATGTCCCAGTATTATTATCCAAGCTCCAGAAACGAACCCAGCCACAAAAGTAAATATTCTCCTACACCACATGGAAATAGCTCCGTGAGAAAAATTCCCTATCAAGACAGAAACGCACCTACAGAGGGAGAGAACGACGTGAGAGGGGACCGGAGTTCTCCGGGAGGAGGGAAGCCTGGCTCCGCATCCCAGAGCTGCCAGGGACCCGGAGCAGAAGGAGGAGGCGAGGAGGACAGGGGCGCCGACGGAGAGAGGCGACCCCCCGAAAAATCCTCAAAGCCAGTGAAGCGTGGGCTCTGGACGGAAACAGAAGGGCAGGGCCGTGGTTCACGCCGTGGGAAACAGCAGCCAGTGATGACCTGGGAAGCCGCAGGGGCTGGCAGCTGCGGGCGGAACGAAGCGGCTGGAAGCTCCAAACGGGAGCTCTTTCCAGCTCGCTTTCCCCTTCGACGGCACCGTTCAAAGCCCTGCTCAGACACTGGGACAAAGAAATGACAGGCTCGTAAAAGAGGGTGAAGCTCCTCCCCGCCCGCCTTTTCCCTCCGCAGAGCCTGGGCTCCCCGCCTCCTGCCGCCCCTGACCTTGGCAGACTCAGGTCTTTCCTCGCTCTGCGTCCTTTGATTCACAGATGGCCCCGTTTCCAATAACCCCTTCTAGGAAGCCATAGAGAGAAAGCGCCCAGCTCCCGGCCTGCAGGGAGGGAGGGAAGGAGGAAATGATTGTGTTGGCTTCATCTGGAAACAGGAGGAAGCTGAATTTTCTCTCCCTCTTTCTTCCCCAAGCCAAGAAATAGATTCTTTACCAGAAAGCCATGTGGCCACATGGCCACCACTTGCAGAGGGGCTGGGTGAGGAGGAGGTGCTTTGCCAACGTCTCAGCTGATAGCAAAGGTCAGTGGCTCATCGGTGAGAACATCACACCTCTGTCAGAGAGGAGACCCTGAGCAGCTCCCGACACACACACAGGGCTAGGAATTGATGGGGCTTGGGGTAAAGGTAGGAGGAACAGCATCCATCACAGGACAGTCCCTTCCTTAGGTACTACCCGGGATCCCCACTCCCTGTCATTGCCAGACTGTGTCCTCTCAGACTACAAGGTCCTCATCCTGTCTCCCTCACATAGATCCTTTCCAGACCACGGGCCCTCTCTCAGGTCAGCAGGTCCAGCTGCAATCCGGAAGGAGCATCTACCGTGTGGAAATGGGAGAGGGGACTTGGTTCTTAAACCAGGGGCCTTGGCATTAACTACCTTTGGTTTTCCTCTAGAAATCAGAATGATTAGTTAGATAATTATAAATGATGGGGGGCGGGTAGTTTGGTCGTATTTAGCAAATTACATTGCATATAACAAAATCTTAAACCATAAAGCAAAACCTGCTGGGTTTCTGCTTCCTGTGGTGACATGCCATGAAGGCCCAGCTCTTTTTCCAGGAGGACACTTCTTTTCTGTTTGCAAGACAGCTTGAGCAATCGCACTATCAACTCTCTCCAGAGCGGATGCAGCCGAGGCAGCTCAAATTCAGAACCGTATCTTTAAAGAAATTTTTAAAAATTCGATCCTTTGATAAGATCACTTAAGTGTTGTCCAAACTAGCCTCCCAAATTTTGGAATGCCAGTAATTATGTTCAATAATTATGTTCAATAATTACCCTATCTCCCTCCTCCCCCCAAAAAACCAATTGTTTTATTTTTCTTTTCTTTTTCTTTTTTCTTTTTTTTTTTTTTTTTTTTGAGACAGTGTCTCACTCTGTCCCCCAGGCTGGAGTGCAGTGGCGCGATCTCGGCTCACTGCAAGCTCCACCTTCCGGGTTCAAGCGATTCCC
>NW_012121265.1:5073019-5079371 GCF_000951035.1 Colobus angolensis palliatus | reverse complement strand
AGTGGAGATTGTGCCGCTACCCTCCAGCCTGGGCAACAGAGCGAGACTCCATCTCAAAAAAAAAAAAAAAAATTAATAATACTAAGGGAAACATACTGCAGAAAAACTTGTACTCATGTCATTTGAGGCTGTTTATAAGATTTTTAAAAAATTTTCCTTTTTAATGATTATGTGCTAATACAGGGCAGTAATTACTTGCATCTCTAACAACTAAGTCTATAGATCTCTACTTGAATATTTATTTGTTCCTTCTATGCATCTATGATGGTTAATACTGAGTGTCAACTTTATTGAATTGAAGGATGCAAAGTACTGTTCCTGGGAGCGTCTGTGAGGGCGTTGACAAAGGAGATGAACATTTGAGTCAGTGGACTGGGAGAGGCAGACCCACCCTCAATCTGGGTGGGCACCATCTAATCCAGATTAACATTTGAGTCAGTGGACTGGGAGAGGCAGACCCACCCTCAATCTGGGTGGGCACCATCTAATCAGCTGCCAGTGCAGCTAGAATAAAACAGGCAGATGGAAAGAGCAGACTTGCTGAGTCTTCCAGCCTTCATCTTTCTCCTGTGCTGGATGCTTCCTGCCCTTGAACATCAGACTCCAAGTTCTTCAGCTTTTGAACTCTTGGACTTACACTTGTGGTTTGCCAGGGGCTCTCAGGCCTTTGGCCACAGACTGCAGGCTACACTGTCGGCTTCCCTACTTTTGAAGTTTTGGGACTCAGACTGGCTTCCTTGCTCCTCAGCTTGCAGGTGCCTGTTGTGGGACTTGACTGTGAGATCGTGTGAGTCAATTCTCCTTAATAAACTCCCATTCATATATACGTCTATCTGATTAGCCCTGTCCCTCTAGAGAACCCTAATACAGCATCTTTCACAGATGTTTGATCCATGACAATTAATTGGCTAGTACTTGGCCTTGAAATCTTGGGTCTATTTAGGCAATATCTTTATTTTACAATATGTAATGGAATTTTAAAATGATAAACTATAACCCTTTTCCAGCCAATGAACGCGGAAGCTCAGAGAGCTTTTAGTGGGCTCTTGGTAAATTAGTCAACTGAAGCAGTTAATGCAAAAAATCTTTTATATCTTATTGTTTTTAGCAAAATTTCTGGACAGGGAACTCTTCAGTACAGAAAACAAAATTTCTAAAAATATAAAAATTATATTTATAAGATATAATTTAAAATATAACTTGAAGCGGTTCCTAAGATGGTGTTGTTTTCTACTACATATTAATATGTAATATCAAAGCTCTGCTTCCTTTCAGCTGAAATATGACCAAATATCAAGGGGCAGTTCACTACCAGGACAGCTTTTGTCTTTTCTTGAAGTCAATGTCTATTCCCATATCCTGCTTGCTAAAAAACTGGCAAAGAACAAAAAGCATTCCTTGAGACTCTCATGTACCAGCAAGAAATACATGCCCAAAAAATTTAAAAGAAAATACATGACTTTTTAAATATTATAATAATTGGGCACAGTACATTCTTTTTCAATGACCTGCAGGGTAAATTATATCTTGGGCTGCACAAATTAATCTGAACTACCTAAGGGAAATGTGACCAGTACAGAGATCTATTGTAATAGTGTTATATGCCTGGATTAATTTTCCTTTGGCACTGTGTAATTTGATCTTGCAACTGCTTAGACAAATAGTGGCTAGAAGCATACTGAATAATTTATAACTCCTTCACTTATTCAGTAAGTGGTGACTGTGCATTCTCTTTGTGCCTGGCACTGTGTTAGGGCTGAGGACCCTGGTGACTAGGAATTTGATGTCATGCCTGGGAGCATAAACCCTAGAATTGGAAAGCCTGACTTCAAATTCTGGCTCTCTGGTTAGTAAGCTAGCTGTTTACTAGCCAAATGACTTCAAGCACATTGCTTAATCTTACTTAGCTTGTTCATCTCTGAAATGTTTTTTTTTTTTAAGAATAAAATAAATCAACATGAGTCATCTAAAACAGTACCTGATTTACAGCATATGAACTCAGATCTCGAATCAAATGCTGAGCCTCTTGTATGCAATCTAAGGAAATAGGGACCTAACTTTGTTAAATAACTAAAAATCATTCTTTTTGGTTGGGTGCGGTAGCTCATGCCTGTAATCCCAGCACTTTGGGAGGCCGAGGCCGGCAGATCACCTGAGCTCAGTAGTTCGACACCAGCCTAGCCAACATGGTGAAACCCCATCTCTACTAAAAATACAAAAACTAGCCGGGCGTGTTGACTCACATCTGTAGTCCCAGCTAATCAAGAGGCTGAGGCACAAACATCGCTTGAACCCGGGAGGTGGAGGTTGGAGTGAGCTGAGATCATGTCACTGCACTGCAGTCTGGGTGACAGAGTAAGACTTGGTGTCAAAAAATAATAATAAAATGAAAAATAAAAATCATTCTTTTGACAAAACCTCCAAACCTGCCATTTTCATTAATACAGCTGTGGATTAATACGGCTGGAGAGGAGGCATTGTCTCTGCCCTTATGTATGTCATCAGAAGAGACAGATAAGTATGAAATTGTTCCAAGTCCCTTGTCAGGGGGGCATTTGTTTGCCAGTGTTGTCATATTCACTGATTTTTTTTTTTTTAATTAGTTGTTGACCAGACACAGTGGCTCATGCCTGTAATCCCAGCACTTTGGGAGGCTGAGGCAGGCGGATCTCGAGGTCAAGAGATCGAGACCATCCTGTTCAACATGGCAAAATCCCATCTCTACTAAAAATACAAGAATTAGCTGGGCATGGTGGTGTGCGCCTGTAGTCCCAGAGGCTGCCTGAACCTGGGAGGCGGAGGTAGCAGTAAGCCAAGATCGTGCCACTGCACTCCAGCCTGGTGACAGAGTGAGACTCTGTCTCAAAAAAAAAAAAAAAAAAAAATTAGCTGTTCAAGGCCATGATCATAACCATGGCAACTCTGGCCTCACATACATGTCTTAGAGTGGCCCATGAGCCCTCTAGAGCATCCTTTGACGTGGTCATATTTTGCTGGGCTGATAGATGTCTTCTCAAAATGGCCCGAGGTACCCCTTGTTCTATTTACATCATTCTGTGCCATTTCTTCAAGACACAACAATTGCTAACCATCATAATTTCTTTCAACAGGTCTCCATTTAACTAACTTGCTATGTGGAATGATCTGAACTCTCCTCATTTTCCCCCATGGTCTTTGAGAAAACTCTTGAGACTCAAGGATGCTTTGTGGCAGACTGTCAGAAGAGTCTGGATTTGCTAACCAGGCCCTCTTGAGTCTCTCACTGCAACCCAGGTCCAAATCACTTTGTTGTCATCTTGTTTGTTACCTTATTGACATCCTGTCCTCTTTTTTCTTCTTCCCCACTCACAGCTGTGTGCCACCTCAACTGCGGAAAAGCACTGGGCATTTGGAGCTCACGATTTCTTAGTACACCTGTGAGTCACTGACAGCAATGCAAGGAAGTACCGTACTTGGTACAGGATGACAATTCGTTTGTCAACTCACTTTTGAAGAAACAAATTACCCTCTTTGGGGAGAAATACGTCAAAATAATTTCTCAAACTATTTAGGAGTTGCCGTTAACCTGAAGTTAAGTGTGGACATAATCAACAGATCATCAACATACTAGAGTGGATGGGATCCTCATCTGTGACCTTCTATTTAAACGCAGTTTTTCTGGCAAACCTAGTACTCAGTTTCTTCTTTTTTTTTTTTTTTTTTTTTTTTTTTTGAGACAGAGTCTCACTCTGTCCCCCAGGCTGGAGTGCAGTGGCGCGATCTCGGCTCACTGCAAGCTCCACCTTCCGGGTTCAAGCGATTCCCCTGCCTCAGCCTCCTGAGTAGCTGGGACTACAGGCGCCCGCCACCACGCCCAGGGTTTCACCGTGTTAGCCAGGATGGTCTGGATCGCCTGACCTCGTGATCCAGGTCACGAGGTCAGGAGACCTTTTTTTTGTTTGTTTTTTGTTTGTGTTTTTTTTTTTTGAGACAGAGTCTCTCTCTGTCACCAGGTACTGCAACCTCTGCCTCCTGAGTTCAAGCGATTCTCCTGCCTCCACCTCCGGAGTAGCTGGGACTACAGGCGCGCGCAACCATGTCCAGCTAATTTTTGCATATTTTTTTTTAATAGAGACGGGGTTTCACCATGTTGACCAGGATGTTTTTGATCTCTTGACCTCATGATCCGCCCACCTCAGCCTCCCAAAGTGCTGGGATTACAGGCGGGAGCCGCCACGCCCGGCCGATTTCTGAAATTAAGAAGTTAAAGATTTAGGTAGCAGTGGAGTTGTTTGCCCGTTTGGGAGTGGGGAGGTTGAGAAGTGCATCTGGCTGATGTGCGGCAGGAAGGTGGTATCGCAGCACACCGGGCACGTCCGCTCTAACAAGGGCTCTGCAAAATGCCTGCAAGAACGCTGCGCTTTCTTCCAAATGTCCGGCTCTGAAAGACTTAGAAATAAAATGTTCAAAGGTTGGAAAGCTTTCGATATTTTCTGCATTAGGAGTTTGGACCACAGTAAAATCACACTCGTGATACGCTGGGTTAAGCTAGTGCCTGCCATCCAGGGTCGCAGACTCTTCTAGGGGTTGAGTATCTGCCTTTCACCTGACGCTGGAAAGACAAGGACTGAAAATAGCTGGAGTTACAGGAGAGACCTCCCAGGATCCTGCAGACAGGGCAGGATGATGAGAAGGAAAGGCGATTGTTCCCGGAACTTGTCTGTGAAGATTGGCTAGTTTAATAACATTCCTCCGCCATCTAGTGGCATTTAGAGCATAAACTTAACTCACAGTTTCTTGGAGCGACTATGTCAGGGAGGCCTAATCTGCTAGACTTAGACTTTATAAATTATTATTATTTTTTTTTTTTACTGAAATACATTTTTAAAAATCCACCGTTAGGTTCATCAGGGAGAATATTAATAAGAACTAACTTTGAGTCTGTTTTGGTACATTGGGTGATGACCAGAAACTGCTTTGCCTGATCGTTTGTGGCAGGTGACAGCTTGTTTCTTCATACTAATGTCATCTACAGTGCCAAAACTACACGTACACATGTAAGAAAATTCTCTGCCCTCTTCGGTGCTGGAGGTGAGGAGTTCCATGATCAGCGCATCACTGTGCCTTTACTATTTGTACTGCTTTAGGAATGCTTTTATAAGGATAAGGCCACGCCTTTCATCACATCACACCATTTGCATGATTGGTCCTTACCTAGTGCTCAGGACCTTGCAATGTCCTCAGTCCTTGAAAAGTCATGTTTAGGGCTGGGGTTCGGAACTCTCTCCCATTGCAATAGCTATATTAGTCTGTTCTCACGCTGCTAATAAAGACACACCCAAGGCTGTGTAAGTTATAAAGGAAAGAGGTTGGCCGGGCATGGTGGCTCACACTAGTAATCCCAGCACTTTGGGAGGCTGAAGAGGGTGGATCACAAGGTCAGGAGTTCAAGACCAGCCTGGCCAACATGGTGAAATCCTGTCTCTACTAAAAATACAAAAATTAGCTGAGCGTGGTGGTGGCTGTAATCCCAACTACTCAGGAGGCTGAGGCAGGAGAATTACTTGAACCCGGGAGGCGGAGGTTGCAGTGAGCTGAGATTGTGCCACTGCACTCTAACCTGGGTGACAGAGCAAGACTCCATCTCGAAAAATAAATAAATAAATAAAGAGGTTTAATTGACTCACAGCTCCACATGGCTGGGGAGGCCTCACAATCGTGGCAAAAAGCAAGTAATTACTACCTTGTATTAGCACATAACCATTAAAAAGGAAAATTTTTTTTAAAATGTTGTAAACAGCCTCAAATGACATTAGTACAAGTTTTTCTGCAGTATGTTCCCCTTAGTATTATTAATTTTGACCATCGTCATCACTCTATCCAACGTCATGTCTCACATGGCGGTAGGCAAGAGAGCACATGTGCAGGGCAACTGCCCTTTATAAAACCATCAGATCTTGTGAGACTTATTCACTATCATGAGAACAGCACAGGAAAGCCCCACCCCCATGATTCAGTTACCTCCCACCGGGTCCCTCCCACGATAGGTGGGGACTGTTACAATTCAAGGTAAGATTTGGGTGGAGACACAGAGCCAAACCATATCAATAGCTGTCCTGTTCAGTTCTGGTACTATGTGATCAGGTACAAAATGGTTTTTATGCTCATTATCTCATCTGACTCTCACAACAATCTTAGGAGGAAGGGGCCTCCTAACACCCCCATTTTGCATATGAGGAAAATGAGGCTCAGAAAAGTCAAGCAACTAGATGAAGAGATGGTGGAGCCAGGACTCAAACCAGACAGTCTGATTCTAGAATGTACACTTTTAGCCTTTGCAGCCTTCTCCTCCAAATGATTCTCCTGCCTCAGC
>NW_012121265.1:5065860-5068924 GCF_000951035.1 Colobus angolensis palliatus | reverse complement strand
TTTTTTTTTTTTTTTTTTTTTTTTTTGAGACAGAGTCTTGCTCTGTCACCAAGGCTGAAGTGGTACAGTGGTGTGATCTCAGCTCATTTCAACCTCCTTCTTCTGGGTTCAAGTGATTCTCTTGCCTCAGCCTCCCAAGTAGCTGGGAGTACAGGTGCCCGCTACCATAGCCGGCTAATTTTTAGTAGAGACAGGGTTTTACCATGTTGGCCAGGCTGGTCTTGAACTCCTAACCTCAGGTGATCTGCCTGCCTCGCCCTCCCCAAGTGCTGAGATTACAGGCATGAGTCACTGCGCCCAGTCATTTTCTTACGTGTGACATTCAAGATTGTTCACAGCCTGACTGTTTAATTAGATAACTTCCTAAGGTCCCTTCCATTCCTATAGGTCTTACCATTTCTTGCTAAATACGATACAGGTTGGCAATGGCAAAACAAATGCCATCTTTTGGTGCTAAGAACATGATCCAAACTCTAACCAAATGGAACTAACAGGTGAACACACCCTACACATTCCACGTTACCACCTCTGCAACAACTTTTGCCCTGAGCAAAAGGCATGGAGGTTTATTCCATCTGGACTTCTCCCTCTGATTTTCCTCTGGTATGTTCGATTTCTTCCTGTTTGTGAAAATCCTTCACAAATGCTGTCTCTTCCAGCCAAAATCCCACCCCCATCAGTGCCATCTTAGGGCACTGATCTCTTCCCATCTTGCTCCAAGTTATGCACTTGTCTCCCAAAGTGCCTTGCACATAAATAATGACGTTGCATGAATTTGTTAGATAACAGAATGAGAAGAAATGGTCTTCTTTCATTTTTTAAGCATGAATCTTTTGAGTGTCAAACAGCAACCTCTTGTTTTTGTGCCTTTTCAGAAGGCTGTTCAGAGCTCTTCATGCTCAGCTTCAGTAGTGATCTGGGTCCAATCGGGAACTAGAAATCACATGGTGGATAAAATCAAAGTTTAATACAAAGAACTGTTAACTATGATAAAGGAGTATCTATAAGATAAAAGGGGCCTGGCAGGGTGGCTCACGCCTGTAATCCCAACACTTTGGGAGGCCGAGGTGGGTGGATCACCTGAGGTCAGGACCAGCCTGACCAACATGGTGAAACCCCATCTCTACTAAAAATTTAAAAAAAAATAGCTGGGCGTGGTGGCAGGTGCCTGTAAACCTAGCTACTCGGGAGGTTGAGGCAGGAGAATCGCTTGAACCTGGGAGGTGGAGGTTGCTGTGAGCCGAGATCACGCCATTGCACTCCACCTTGGGCAACAAGATCAAAACTCCATCTCAAAAAAAAAAAAAAAAAGATAAAAGGAGATCCTATACAGTATGCTAGGGTTCAGAGAGAGTACTCAAGGAAGGAGTTCAGACCTCGTTGGAGAAGGTGTGGCTCAGCCCACTGGATAAGCAGCAATGTTAGATGGTTTGGCCAGGCCAGGGCTGGTCCACCGGTTGCTAAGCAACAGCTAACCTCTAGAATGTGGCTGGAGAGCAGGCAGTCAGTCAGCAGCCACTGGTGTGGATATGCAGTGGGAGCCTGGGCACCAGCAGGGCAGAGGCCTTCAGAGAATGTGGCCACATGGAAACTTGCAGAAGGAATGGCTATCCTGTGTATGACCCTCTAGGCAAAAGTACCTGTGTGTGGGCCAGGCAGGAGCTTTGGTTTCCATGTCAAGACAGCTATGGAAAGGGTATCACAAGAAGAGGCTGTAAGGTTGTAGATGGATGGTTTTCTGGGCCCACGGCTGGGGTAGGCTACAACTGGATGGAAATCTTCACACTTACAGGGCTGACACCAGCCTCACCCAGAAACTTGGGGAAGCCTCCTTGTCCTGGAATGTGCCTCCAAAGCCCTCTACTGAGAAATCTTAACATCACACTCCCTTGGTGGAGAAATGTTCGAAGGAATTCTCTTGTAATATTACAGGTATTGAAGAATGCATTTGGAGCTGTGAGGCAATAAATAGATAAGCAACACATCCTTCATCTTTAGAGCTTCCCTAGTTCATTTGGTTCCAAGGACCTACAGAACCCAAAGGTCATTTGTCCCTGTAAAGCCAGGAAAAGGCTGGCCTGGTGTAACCTCAGGCAAAACACTCCCACCAGCTTTTTTCCTCATCTTACAATAAGGGGTTGGACCACATCAGTGGTTGTCAAATACCAGGCTACTGTGAGGTAAAGAAAACAAATACAATATTTTGTGGAGTTGAAGTCATTCAATTTAAAAGTTGATTTTTTCTACCTTTATTTTCAGTGTTAAAACATCCCATCGTTTATGAAATAGTGATCGTAAAGGGGAAAAAAATTTCATCCTTACTTAGCAAAATAAAAGCAAGCTCAGAATAAGTCTGGTCACTCTGGAACTGGATACTCTCTCGCGAAGGGCTCTCTCATTTCTGACGCTGGTCTAGAGGACCTGTTGGTCTTTGCTTCTTGTCATCCAACTCAAAAGCAGGCAGAAGAAACTCTAGAAAAGGTGATCGCTTCAGAGCATGTGTAGTAAATTTGGGTCTGTCACAGAGTATCGGCAAGGTTCTGCACAACGATGACTGTCAAATATATGAAGAGTTTCATATTTTTAAGATATCTTATTAAACGCTACGGCAACCACAAAAACATTTTAAAAAGAGGCATAATTCATAAAGCCGTAATGAAAATATAATCAAATTTTATAAAATACTCAATACAAAAGCAAGCAGAAAATCTGGACAAAGATGGAACACTTATTTTGCATATGTCTTGTTTTTTTTTTTTTTTTTGAGACAGAGTCTCCCTCTATCACCCAGGGTGGAGTGCAGTGGCACAATCTCGATTCACTGTGACCTCTGCCTCCCAGGTTCAAACGATTCACCTGCTTCAGCCTCCCCAGTAGCTGCAATTGCAGGTGCGCACCACCACACCCAGCTAATTTTTAATATTTTTGGAAGAGATGGGGTTTCACCATGTTGGCCAGGTTGGGCTTGAACTACTGACCTGAAGTGATCTGCCCAGCTCGGTCTCCCAAAGTGCTGGGATTACAGGTGTGAGCTACAGCGCCCGGCCAATTTTTTTTTTTTTTT
>NW_012121265.1:4999758-5065810 GCF_000951035.1 Colobus angolensis palliatus | reverse complement strand
TTTTTTTTTTTGAGGAGTCTCACTCTGTTGCCCAGGCTGGAGTGCAGTGGTGCCATCTCGACTCACTGCAACCTCTGTCTCCCAGGTTTCAGCGATTCTCGTGTCTCAGTCCCCCGAGATTACAGGCTCCTGCCACCACACCTGGCTAATTTTTATATTTTCAGTAGAGATGGGGTTTCACCATGTTGGCCAAGCTACTCTTGAACTCCTGACCTCAGGTGATCCACCTGCCTTGGCTTCCTAAAGTGCTGAGATTACAGGCAGGACTCACCGCCCCGGCCTAGCAGGTGTTTCTTGCTTAGCATAATGGCTGAGTCCAAGTGGCAGCAATGAGTCTATGTTCTATCAAAACATACATAAATTTAAGTTAGGAGCAGTGCTTAAGATATATATATTGCTTTGGAAGCACCACAGAACCTCAGCAAAGTATTGAGGGGGAAACTTTATTACATTTAAGAGAATGAGAGCGAACCATGTGGCGGGGTGACAGGTATGGAGACGCTACTGCTTGTCTGGCTGCTCATCTTCATCAGCACCATCTCTGTGTCCCACACAAAGGGTGGCTGGAAATGTAACATCTAGACCTCCCTCCAAGGGAGGTTCAGATGCAATTGATTCAAACACCTCCCTTTTGTTGGAATTAGTAAATATCCCAATCCTTACAGTGCTTTTTCTCTTTTCTTCCCCATTCCTACAAAAAGGTAACCCCCCACCCCAACACACTATGTATACAATAGAAGCAGGCCCTCAGGACAGAAGCTGTGTCTGAGAATGTCAGACAATTATGAATTAAAAAGCTCCAGCCATCTGAACACTTCCCCTGCTGACTTTGTGTGGTTGTGCCCAAGAGGAAGGGGCTGGGTTGAGAATGAGTAGAACACACACACAGCATTCTTCCATTCTTCCATCGTACTTATTCTCCAAATGCAGTGGCTACACCTACCAACCCACTTGTAGAAATGGGATTAGGCTCCAGGTGTCTCTCGGTACCTGTTGAAAAGTCAAACCAAGGTCTGAAACTGGAACTGGATTATAGATCTCAGGCGATGCTGCTCAGAAGGCCGTGGCTCTCTTTCAGCAACACACGTCACCTTCTCCCACCTCTTCCCAAACCCAGTCTCTTCCAAAGAATTCAGAAAATTGAACATTAGCATCTTTCTAGACAATAAATGTATATATACACATACTATCTCCACACTCTCTCCCTTTCACCTTCCTAGAGGGCCAGGCATATAGCCCTCTAAAAATCAGGATATGATTCCTAGAATAATAATTTTTAAAGTTAACTACAGCAAAAGTAATACATACTCACTCAGAAACTTCCAACAACAGAAAAATATAAATTCAAATAGAAAGTCCACCACTCCATAACGTGATTTTCAGGAGAAACCACTGTGGAGTCTGGTATGTATCCAGTCAGAACTTTTTCTTTGCAAATACACATGAATGCATATTTAAAGGTATTTTTTCGCTTGATTGTAAAGTTTATGTTATTAAGGCAACAGCTTTGACAGTACACATATATGGGCATCCTTCAACTTTTTTAATAATCACATTTTTTTTAACAGAAATTAGGCCTCTGTTTTTGAAGATTTAGCTTAATATGTCCATGCTGCAGAGCTTTGCAGTTTTTAAAGTTCTTTCCCATGAATTGTCCTGTTTACTCCACAGAATGGCTCTGCCAGGTAGGCTTTCTCATCCCCATTTTACAGATGAGAAAACTGAAGCTCAGTGAGGTGATTTGTAAATGGTTTCACAAAAAGTGGCAAGGTAAGATCTTCCCAGTCCAAATCCAGGGCCCCTTACAGTCCTCCGTTGCCTCCTCTATTTGCCCTTGAAGGAGACGATCAGGAAAAGGAGTCTCTGTTACAGTCATCCACGAGGCAGTGCACGGGAAAGTATGTGTATAGGTAATTTAAAACTTAAGGAACACCTGGCTGGCACGATCGTTCACGCCTGTAATTCCAGCACGTTGGGAGGCCGAGGGAGGCGGATTGCTTGAGCCCAGGAGTTCGAGACCAGCCTGGGCAACATGGAGCAACTCTAGCTCCACAAAAAATACAAAAAAATTTAGCCGGGCTTAGTGACATATGCCTATAATCCCAGCTACTGGAGCCTGAGACAGGAGAATCACCTGAGTCTGGTAAGTTGAACCTGCAGTGAGCCCTGACCATGCCACTGTTCTCCAGCCTGGGTGACAGAGTGAGACCCTGTCTCCAAAAAAAAAAAAGCTTAAGGAACACCTATTCGCTGTCCAGACTGTCAAGAAAATTACAATGTGATTTATTACCTATGATTCCCCCTCCATACACCTTTACAGTTTAAGAGGAAATAAAATGATTGTTTTTATTTCCCTTCTTTGACTGTGGTTAGAGGAAAAGTTAAGTCAAAAGACAATCCAAAGATGAAAATAGAGGCACCAAGTCTCCAACGAAGAGTTTGCTAGATCACACGCTCTTATGCATGTGCATCTTCTTTAAACTAATTATTGGTACTTTTGTTAAAAGCATATTAAACATAGAAAAGGAATCTAAATATGACCTTACCCCACTTCCCAAGGTGTTAGAGCTTTTGATTTTTGGGAAGCAGCAGAGAATAGCAAAAGGAATCCCTAAACTGAGTTCAAATTCCACCTCCACAAATATCTAGCAGTAAGCTCTGGGGTAAATTACTTTGAGCCTACCTCATAGGGTTGTCTGAGCCTCAATCAAAGCAGTTAATTAGTATTTGTTCTCTGTCCCTCCACTAATGTTTCCTTTAAATGTGTGTTATCATTTCAAAGGGAAAACATTCTTAAAATATGAAAGCACTAGAGTATGCTGCATTTGATTTCTGACCAGAATAGCTGCTAAATACTAGTCTGCTTTCTAAGTAACTACAGCATTAAGTAAACTTGGAAAACGCATAACAGCACCTCAGGGGATAAACAAACTGTGTCCATGTATGACGACGGAGCTACTTTTCTTACACTGAGAACAGGTATCCAGAATCACTTGGGGGCTTTGTAACTTCGTGGTGGGATAGATCATGTAGACAGCGGCACCAGGAAGTGAGAACTACGCCTGCCAGATCTCACCTGTATTCGAACTTGGTCCTTACCCCACTCCACCCTTGCAAAAAACTAGTAAGGTCCCTGCTTTTCATTTCCACAGATTGCAATACTCCATGCTGCATATTTATCTGTTAATGAGCATCTGAAAACAGGCTAACCCGGAAAAATGCTTTGGTATACTCTGAATAACTGTTTCTTAAAATGAACTGGCTCTTTTAAAAAAGTTCATAAAAGTCAACTTTAAATCACATAATACATAAATCCACAAAAACCCTGTACCCTCTTCCCCATCCCTCCAACACACATACACACAAGGTTACCATAGCTAGGACTTTAGTATCTTTCCAGAACCCTCTCCTTAAAAAATACATAGAGATGTCAGGCTGGTATATCTGTAGGTTGATTTATAATTATAAAGGTACAAAGCGACATCAGGAATCACCATGGATTCACATGGAACATCCTCCATAAACACGATACATTAGCCCAAAGGCTGCTGGTCCTACTTCATGCGGCACTCCCGCCATCCAATGTGTAAGCCTATCTGTAACACGGAGCCCTCCCATCACCTCAACTGCAATTTGACAAATGTGACAGGGACTCTTGCTGAACTTGGTTCCTTCTACCTTTCATTTCTCACTCACCTGACTGACCTGGTCAATAAAAGCCCACCCCAACAGGATAATGGAGGGAACGTAGACACAGCCAAACTAGCTCTGGACGGTGAGAAGCGTTCTGGTTGTTTAGGACGGGGTCGAGTGGGCACAGACAAATGGAAAACATTCTCTCCTGCTCTGTATTAAGTTGTTGCTGAAATGGGAACTGTACTATACTTGTGGGTCGAGTATGATCTTTAAAAATCATCAGCAACATCTTGGACTTTGACATACAAGTTACTAGTATTAACTACTTACACTTCAGAGCACCTTTGTGAGATCGGATCATCCAATATCTTGGAAGGCCCCTGGTACTTCTGCTTCAACTTGTTTTTGAAAGTTGATGCCTCAGAGCTTAGAAAGCATTTAATCATATCAAAGAAAAACAGTGAAAAGCATTTTTAGGCAAGCACATTCATCCTTTTTTACTCATAAACTGGGACAGGTTCTTAAGATAGTATCCACTATTTAAAATATGATTTCTATAAGAAAGAGTTCGGAATTCCAATTAGAGACACCAGAAACACACCCTTTGCAGCCTGCTTGTCCCAGCAGGCTCTCTGCACAATCCCCTCCACCCTGATCTCAAATTAACACAAAGCAAAACACAAAGTCTAGGAACAAGCTAGTTCAGAGTCCAGAGAAGTACACTCCTTTGGTATGGACACCTAGGGACCTGGTTTCTGGGGAGGAGATGGCATCGACAGGAGCTCTAGCGGGAGCAGAACCCAGACACAAAGTGTTTCTCCCGGAGGCGGCCAGCCCCACAGCTCCAGACCTAGAGCAAGGGCAGCAAGCTGGGGGAACGAGGGAGGGGGTGTCCTCCCGAGTCAGAACTCACCAAGGGGCCCGACTAAGAACCATTAGGTAGTGTGGCAGGTTTAACTGATGTTTCTTGGGACAAGCAAAGTGGGAAGATGCTGAAAACACTCCCTCCACACCCTTGGGGCTTTAGTGGCTAAAAACAAAAAAACTACACAGTTAAATGGACAATGTGGAAAGCTACTCTAGTATTTAATGTATTTCCTGAGTTACTGTAACTAGAAGTTAACTGTGGACAAGCTTGGTTATTTCAGTGGATCTTAAACTTTCAACAGAACTTTTGTACTGGGTTAGGTGGTAGAGATTCTTCTCTTGAATATTTAGCCTATCTGTTTTTATGGAGTGCAATTAGGGGCAGGTAGTCTGTCAAAAAGCCTGGCTGTTGGAAAAAGGCTGGAAATTCCTCAGAAATAAAATATTTCTTAAATATATGCTTCCCTTCACCTTGAGTTTTTTTTTTTTTTAATAAGAATCAAGTCTCTTAAATGTAAGTTAGGGAACAACAGCGACGGAAGGTGGCAGCTACCTTAGGCTTGGGAGTAAAAAGGTCCCTCGCAGTTTCCGATTGCTGGAAGAACTTGAAGGCGGCCAGAAAAGAGCAGATGGCACAGTTAACTGGGGTCTGGAAGATGACAAAGACATGTCACTTACAGGACGGACAGGAATGATGACTGGGCTGCCAAGAATAATTTATGAAAACCAAATATCCAGCCTTAAAATAGAATGTGGACCTAAATACCCAGAAGCATCCCCTTTGCAAGATTTGTAATGAAAATTAATATGGAGTTAATAGTTCCAATGAAGTGGTGGGCCCAAGATCCATATCAGTGCTAGCAAAATGGCAAAATTTTTAGAGCACTGAAGTTGCCCTGCAAGAGCTTTAGCACCCAACAGTATCTAAAGAAAATATGAAACTCCCTCAGCCTCCTGAAGGACAATATTACAGCAATTAATTAAAAAGAAAAACCATGGGCCCTTCCCTTCTCCAGAATTCACTTTAAGGAGTCTTCATTTTCCACAGTAGCAAATTTTCTAGATATGTCTTGTAGACCTCAAAGGACTAGAAAGGAAACTCCCATTCAAAGGAAATTTATCGTAAGATACTAAATGATACTCATTTTTTGTCCGTTTGAAATAAGTTGTGCTATAGGAAGTTATCCTGTCAAGTGTAACCACTGTCCACGGGGTTGAAACTCTGGGATCAAGGTAAGTATATTTAAATTGACTCCCATTGTAACTGGTGGGGCACATCTAACTGTGAAAAGACACATCACACAATCACCTTTTTCTGTTGATTACATGGCCTGGGCTCTCTGCCTTGGCTCCTTACCCCTCCCCCTAGCTCCTACCCTCCCTACAACAGCCCTCTACCCTGACGGGCTTGTTACCCTCTTGTCCTAAATCCTCCTTTCTCTTGCAAACAAATCCACAGTCTACTGAAAGCAGACTATTATGTTGGAAAGGTTTCTTTACTAATCTTGGTTTCAGGGGATTCTTTCCAACAGTTAACTCATTAAGTTTTGTGGCATAATTTAAGTGTATCACAACTGTTAGAGCAATGGGAACCAATGCCTCCCTCTGAGATTGGCCTTCAACGAGAAATTTAGGGCTTTCTCCATATCTTCTCTTCCCAAGCTTTGAGGGGTGCTTTTTCTCCCCTCCTCCTCAAGTTCCTTTTGCACCATCACCACTCAACACTTTCCATGACACTTCCTTGCTTTGGCCAGAAGCCATTAGGTAAGGTTGGAAAATTTCCCTGACCTCCCTCACTATTCATTCTCCACCAGGCTACAAAATGAATATTGGGTCCTCAGCCCTGCCACTCTCTGCGGTCATCATCAGCTGATGCGTTATTTTTAGCTCAGGTTTTGATAAAGTGAATTGTCTCCAGGGTTACTCAGACCTGTCAGCTCTCAAAGTCCTTGGTGGTTAAACTTGGAGAAAGGCCACGTGGACACTCATAAGCACACATAATCCCTCTGTATTTTTTTTTGTTTTGTTTTCCTGTAATTGATTTTGCTTTTAGAAATTGAAGAAGTTTTGAACAGGGCTGTCATTTGGTCATCCAATTCATTGGGATCTAGTTTGAACTATGACAATTGGAACAAAACTTTGAATCCAGTGCATATTCTGGTTTTGGCGTTGCGGTTGCGTCTGAAGATCCTCACTAGGGATTGGTGTGCACAGTAGACCCCTGAAATTGGCGGGCTTGACCTCCTAGCAAATTGCTTCGTTTTTCCACTTCTGTTCAGGACCACTAAACACTGAAATGTGGATGCATACAGAAATAAATGCAGTTCATTATGTACTAAAGTTTTGTTTTTTAACTTGGTATTTGTGTAAATCCACCTTTTGAAGCAACAACTATCAAGTCTGAAAAGCAACTGATGTTTCCATTAACGTTTTTCTGGGGAAAAGTTAGTTCTGAGAATTTAACATCCTGTAACTGAAGTTTAACATAACAGTATCCCATAAGCAGTCTTTTTTATTGTCAGAGTATTGCCAAATTTTAATTTTTAAAGGTGTGCGTTTTTTTCAAAAGTGTAAATTAGAAATTAATAATTAACAGAGTATCTCTACTGGGCAGAAACATCAAGTCTGGTCACACTGTTCTCAGACAGTCATTAAAACTCAGCATTAGCATCGGTTAATCACAGAGGAATGCTTCTGAGTTGCTGCTCCTGAAGAGCAGGTACTCATTCTGCATTCACTAACTTAAGCTGTTTTTATTCAGAAAAAACAGACTTGGATATAAGTTCATCAGAATGGCCTTCCCATCTCATGACTGCAGCTCATACTGACCACGTGAATGGTACTTTGATATAGTTAACTGAATATAAAGGAGCCACTAAAAGCCTCTGCTCATAATTATCACCTCCAGTTCAAGTCACTACTCTCCTGCTACGTGGACCTAAATCAAGAACCACAAGCTAATATCTTTCTTCGATTTACCCTCTTTCCCTGTATCTTCCTTTCTCTTGCAAACAAATCCACAGGCTACTGAAAGCAGACTGTTAAGTATGTTAGAAAACTTACTTTATTAATTTTACACTAACTCTACAGATCTTGATTTCAGGAGATTCTTTCCAATAGAGGACTCATTAAGTTATATGGCATAATTTAAGTGCACCAGAACTGTTAGAGCAATGGAAACCAATGCCTTGTTATGTGAAATATTTCATCCCATACATACTCACTTGATTGAATTAATGCCTTTTTCGTGTCTTCTTATTGAACATACTTAGTTCTTTATTATTGAAGCTAGACTTCATGGCAAGTGAGTTCTGTTTCACAGAAAATCTGAATACATCACTGGCTTACCAAATAAGAAATTTTCACATTACCTATGGGCCCAGAGCCTTCTGTAAAAGGCTCATGTGGTCTGGCTCTGTGTCCCCACTCAAATCTCATATTGAATTGTAATCCCCATAATTCCCAAGTGTTGAGGGAGGGACATGGTGGGAGGTGACTGAATCATGGGGACGGTTTCCCCCATGCTATTCTCGTGGTAGTTAAGTTCTCACAAGATCTGATGGTTTCATAAGTGTTCACAAGTTCTTCCTCCCTTTTCTCTCTCTTGCCTGCCACCATGTAAGACATGCCTGTTTCCTCTTCCACCATGATTGCAAGTTTCTTGAGGCCTCCCCAGCAATGCAGAACTGTGAATCAATTAAACCTCTTTCCTTTATAATTACCCAGTCTGGGGCAGTTCTTTACAGCAGTGTGAAAACCAATGAATACAAAGGCTAAGTTTTGCTATCAATAATTTAAACAAAAATTTAAAATACAACCTAGCATTCAACTTAAATCTGCTTACTATTGCTCACTGACTTCCAATCATATTGATAGAATAAAGACAACTATAGAAAGCAAAAATTCCCAGTCTAGTTAAAAAAAGAAAATTGAAGCTATTTGAATAAGCCTTGCCAACAGTCTGAAGAATCAGTCTGTTTAGCAAATGGTGTATATAAACAAATAATTAAAGATGCCATTAAACTAGAAGTTGGTAAACAGGCATTACCTATTTAATAAGTACAATATATACATAGAATCCTTTTGAAAAGCTTCATTTTATACAGAAACATATTTACAAGAAATCGTGTAATCAAATTAAAGATTATCTGTACAATACACACACACACACACACATATATATATATGTCTTCTGGAAGACAAACAAGTTTCATCATTGCAGTCAAAATGGATAGCCATTTGCATTTTAAAAAAGAATTCCATTCCAGAAGAAAAATACATCTCTAATATACAATTATATTTTTCATTTATTTTCCTAAAAATTCTCCATGTTTAGATTACCTTTTCTTTGTTCATCCTTGAAAAATTTCAGGTTTCTAGTGCCACTAACTGGTGTTAATTAAAAATCAACAATCTTGGTGTCCAAAAAAAATTGCTTTTAAAAAAAAGGTTATCAAAAAATAGGCTACTGGAGTTAACATTCATAAAGGATAAATGACAACATGATTTATAAAAATATTTTCACCAGGGAAGCATATATAATAACATTTACATTATTAAGGATTCTATGTTTTTCTTTTACTGATAAATCTTGGTTTAAATTTGCATATAACAATTTTTAGAAAATAATATACTGCAAAAGAAAGTTTGGAAACATGCGTAACATGATTAATCTTTATGAGCACCAAATAGGCATTAATAATTTAATGGTAAAAAATCTAATGCCATTTTATGGTCTTTGGATTTTTTTTTAAATTTTTCTTAAATAATAAATATTAAACTGTGACAAAAGTTAGGAAACATGCAGAACCACCAGGAAAACAGTAATTTGCTCTCAGTGTACCTTTGCAAGGATTTTCCAAAGCCTCATGTAAGAGTGATTTCTGGGCCACTTGCACAAGTAGATAAACCCTCTTCTCAGGCCAGTTATAAATGGCTGAGATGAGCCACAGAAGTCCAAGACCTGCTCTGATTGTCTTCCAGTTCTCCCAGCTATTTTCTTTCCTTTTTTTTTTTTTTTTTTTGAGACAGGGTCTCACTCTGTCACCCAGGCTGGAGTACAGTGGCAATCATAGCTCACTGCAAGCTTCAACCTCCCAGGCTAAGATGATGCTCCCAACTCAGCCCCCTGGGTAGCTAGGACCACAGGCATGTGCCACTGCATCCGGCTAATTTTTTGTATCTTTTGTACACATGGGGTTTTGCCATGTTGCCCAGGCTGGTCTCAAACTCCTGGGCTCAAGCAATCCTCCCACCTCGGCCTCCCAAAGTGCTGGGATTACAGGGGTGAGCCACCACACCTGGCCCCAGCTATTTTCATTAGACTATAAACTCCATGAGGATGGAAATGCCCTGGTCTGCTCACTAGTATAAATACAATACCCTGTATGGTGCCAATACAATAATATAGGTTTTCAATAAATGCATTTATTAAATAAATAAATAACATGTTGGTAGCCTGATAAAATTTAATTTCAAGCTAAATCACTTTAAATGGTTATGGAGATAGAAAGTAAAAACAAAAAAAACACCATCAAAGTTCAAATTCATTCTTCTGCCCAAATCTACCATTTTCAGTCCTTAAAACTAAACAGGCTAAAGTCTGAAGTGGTATGGGAAAATGGAGTCACGGAAAATATTCACTTCAAAATTAAAACCTATTGAAGTGTATACATATACATACACAGAAAAAATCAATTCCAGCTCAAATAAACCAAAATATTGCTAAATAACCAAAACAGCCTTGATATATACAACCAATAATGAACATATAAAACAAACCTCCCTCCAGGTTTCAGATTTATCCAGATCATTTTCCTTTTCCAGATACCCCATTCTTCTCGCCATATATTTAGAGGGCAGAAGGCCTTCTAAATCCTTACATCAGGAGCTGTCTGTGAATTAGTATGGAGATAGGTCTATCTCTGATACATGTAGATTACTTTGCTCAGTCCTGATCCATATACAAAAGCACACAGTAGACACTGAAGAACAAAAGAAAACTAAAGCATTTTCTTTAAAAAATTTCCATAGTTTCTAAAATTTGTAAGGCAAAAAAGGTAATAGAGTCAAAATATTGTTTATAATAGTTTTCTTCTAAAATTTTCTCATTAAACTTCTCCAAGTAGATGGTAGCACAAATATTAATAGAGTGTGCATTTTTGTCTAAAATGTATATACATTTTAAAGTGTATAGGCATAGGATACTATAGATCTGATCACTATTTGGTCTCCATTATACATTTTGTGCCTTGGAGGAAAAAATCCAAATACTGTAGTTTATGAACCTGTATCATAAGAAACTAGAAAAATTTAGTTATGCAGCCTACTCAAAGTAGTCTTTAGGAGTGTTTAGTGTGTCTAGAAACAAATGGTAAAATAATTCAGATTTGATTGCACTTTCCCTCTCATTTTGATAAACTATTAATGGTAAAAAGAACAAGACACATTATGTTAAGACTAATACTTTTTATAACTATTCTAAAAATAAAACATCTTTGAACATATATTTTCATTTTGAAGTGAAAAGATATTTGTTTTGGGATAACATCTAACTCAATATTTAGAAAAAAAGACATTCATTAAATAATCTAATCCTTAGTAAATTATCTTTTTAAACAATGTTGATTAAAAAATGTTAAAACACATAAAAAGGATATTGCCACCATGAGCCCAACTTTTAGAGCCCATACAATTCTTTACAGGCTTTTAATCCATCATCCCAAAACTTAATTCCCTTAATGGGAGAAAAAGGGATGCAAAAATCCAAACCAAACAAGGCTTGCTGCAGTATCTGCACAGAGCCAAGGTATCTTATTATAGTAATGATCTGAAGATAATGAAATATGAAAAATCACTCAGAAATTGTAATTGAGAAATAATAAGGGGTGAGAAAAAATTCAATGACATAGAAATATTGATACTATGGCAACACTTAAGTGTATATCTTAAATAAATATTGTAAAAAATCCAACAAGATAGAAAAATTTGGCTCAAAAATTAAGTTCCTTTGGTTACAGATATATACTTATTTTAGGTATGTGTGAGGTTTTTTGTTTTGTTTTAAGAGACACGGTCTTGCTCTGTTGCCCAGGCTGGAATGCAGTGGCACCATCATGGCTCACCTGCAGCCTTGACCTCCTGTGCCCAAGTGATTCTACCACTTCAGCCTCCCGAGTAGCTGGAACTAAAGGCATGCACCACCATGCCTAGATAATCTTTTAAAATTTCTTTGTAGAGATGGGGGTCTCGCTATGTTGCCAAGGCTGGTCTTAAACTCCTGGCCTCAGGTGATCCTCCTGCCTTGGCCTCCCAAAGTGCTGGGATTACAGGTGTGAGCTACTGCACCTGGCCTATTTTATGTCTTAAATAAATACACGGAAACATCACATGTGGGGGAACTGTATGATCACTCCACTATAATACATAATTAATATATCAATGTTGAAGAATGGTGCTCAAATGAAATAGTTTATAGTGCCATATGCTGGTTTCTTTTGGAAGGTGGTTCTTCATAAATATTTATCTTTACACAATGTCAGTAAAACTAAAGTATTTCAGTTTCAAAGAACCATTCATCTTTCTGTTCTCATGATAGGATCCATTTCACAACTTATAAGTAAACTCCACAGAAATTTTACAAATTAATATGTAATTTAAAATCATATTTTAAGTAACTAAAAACTTTAAAAATTCAACCATTAACTCAAACAATCAGAATCTGAAAAAATGTACCTAAAACAGATAAGAAAACTTGACAGAGGTAAATGATGACCGATCATTGCTAGTTACCAACAGCTAGCTTTCCTATTAAGTTCAGCTTTCATTAAAACTGAAATTAGAAGATTTAAGTATTCATACGCATCCCTAAAACTCACCCAATATGCTGGAGTGTGAAAATAAAAAATTTTATCATTTTTTTTTTAGCTGTCTTGATGTTGGAGAAATAGTGTATTACTGAATGTTTACCACCTGTCTTTTCATACATAATTTTTAAAAGGTGAGTCATTGTTGACATTATGTATTTTAAAGGGAAGAAATATGAACAAAGGGCTTTATAAAAGCCCTTGTAATGTTCAGCATTTCTTATGAATATAAGCAAATTAAGTTATTTAGATTCAATGACAGGCTGTTATATTACACCATACAAAAACAAACTTCATTAAAGCTTTCAGTCTTACAGTATATATAGCAATGCATTCATATTGTAAAAGGATATTTTTTGTGTACAGATGAAGCAAAACAATATTTTTACTGGCTGAAACAAAAAGTGGAAGAAAGTTTCCAACAATAGTGGTCAGTGGCACCTACTCCTGTGTGGCTTTTGTCTGTTTACTGAGCAAGAGGCTTGTATTAGGTTTTCTTTGTCTTCTGTTCTAGTTCATGCTGGTGTTTAATAAGACGTTCTATTTCTGTTCCAAGTGTTTGTAGATTTTCCTTTAATAATTGGGGTGAAGGGAAAGGGAAGAGAAAAACAAAAGTATAATAAATAAAACAATTTAGTTTGAACTATTTTTTGCCTAAATTTTGAAAATGAAAGAGTGGTTAGTCCTAAATGCTATGTCAGATAAACTACCGACCCAGCTGTTTTCAGTAAAGTACTCCTGTCCATTTCAAAGTAATACTCAAACTTCCTACTGAAGCTACAGCAATTTTTTAATGCATAAAATAATTTCTTACTATTACTGATTTAAAAATTATTTTTAAACTCGGTACTAATTTTCAAGGCCCACCCACAGCAAAAATAAAATAGTTGGGTCAAATATTAACTGCAAAAAATAAAATAAAGCTGAAAAATAAATCAGAAATGCCATAATCTTCAAAAATTGTTTCAGTAATTAAAACTAATTATATGTCAAAGCCATCCAATATAAATTTAATGACATCTTAGTGTCTATCAAATAGCAAAATTAATTTTTGCTATTTTTCATCTTTCCTAATATAAAGAACTATACTTTTTAAAAAGAGAAAATCACAAAACTTCATCTTCGGGTAAAATGACTGTCTTGCATTACAGAAACAGTCCAGTTAGTTGCTAGATCAGACTGTGAAACAGGCATCATTTTGCCATGTTTACTGGTTGGCGTATGAATGAGAAACACAAATACCTTCAAAGTAATATTTTTTAGTAACGTATCCTCCAAAACAGCCTGTAATTTTCGGTTGATCTCCAAAGAGAGCTCCAATGTTAATCCATTGTCAGCTGGATGGGATGTGTATAAAGATGCCATGATGCCACCCCGTCTACTTAAATGAACTTTGTTAAAATCAGATGCCTCTGAAGAAAGTGTGCCTGACTCTTCCCGTAAAATATAACTTTGAATTATTCTGCAAAACAAAATGATAGTATCAGTTGTGTACTTGTAGAATTACAAAAAAATGGAATTTGCAAAAGTCAACTAATAAGATAAGCATAAAATAAATATTAGGTTAATAACCTAACTATATTAGGAAAGAATTCTCCTTATTCAGATGGTTTCTTAAACTACCTCATTTTTGTTCTATTGTAGCATTCAGAGTAAAGACATATAAACATTGCTTTTCTATTTCTTTCCTTATTAATCAAAATTTGAGCTTTTTTGTTTGTTTTTAAAGAGACAAGGTCTCATTCTGTCACCCAGGCTGGAGTGCAGTGGCACAAACATAGCTCACTGCAGCCTCCACTGCATGGGTTCAAGTGATCCTCCTGCCTCAGCCTTCCGAGCAGCTAGGACCACAGATGTGTACCATCATGCCTGAATAATTTTTTTTTTGAGATGGGGTCTTGCTATGTTGCTCAGGCTGGTTGACCTCCTGGCCTCAAGCAATCCTCCTGCCTCGGCCTCTGGCCTCCCAAAGTGCTGGGATTACAGGTGTGAGACACCATACCTAGCTGAGCAATTTCTTTATTGCTCCAATTTGTTAATATTTTCTGTTTTCCTATTATTAGACTTATAATTTGCTGTATTTTAAGCTCTTTCTTTTAAAAGTCACAGGCAAACTTTCCTATAAGTCTAAAGTTATTTTAAAATAAAAATTAAGTCATTGGAAAAGGCCCACAATATAAAAACAACTTTTATTTACATAAAACAGTATTTGTGAGAGGAATTTGGCGCAGCACTCCCCAGAGTTAGTCAGAGCTGGGTTTGGATCTTCAGCTCCAGGTCTGTCACACAGGGGATGAATGGTGACCCTGAAACATTTAGTGATTTGACCTGAGCCCCAGTTATCTGCAAAATTAGAGAACTCATGCACTGAGTGGTTGTAAGCAATCAATGAGATATTGCTAAGCCATAGGCACAGTGCCTTGTACTACTAGGTACTCAATAAATTATCCCACTATGTCCTACCCAACAGGAAAAAAAAATCCACAACCCCATATATATCTTTTAGAGCCACAGTCATGAAAATAAAAAGCTAAGTAAAGCATTATCTTTTTAAAATCTAAAGTTGTTTAAGTATCTTAAAAATATTAACATTGATTGAACTCTCTATCACCTTAAAGGAAAGACCTGTGTTTTATTTCATCTTAGTATTCACAAAACCTAGAACATAATAGGTGATCATAAAAGACTGGGAACTCAATAACTGTAATTATTTTTTGAAAGGCTCTTGATAGGACTAATTTTAAAAACAGTAACTTTGCCATATGAGTAATAGTATTTTGAAGACCGATCATGTTACCATATTATACATACTTTGTTTTTTTCCTAATTTCTTCCACCAGTTGTTTGATGTGGTCCTCCATAAATTCTATCTTTTCATTTTTCCGGGCATGTGCTTTCTGCAGCCTAACTATCCTCTCAATCAACATGGCCTTATCTACTTGTGGAAAGTTATCCACAGGTACTGAGGACCCAGTATTTTCTGGAGATCGATCTTCTGCACTGCTTCGAGCATTCAGAGACCCTGAAGACAAAAAAAAAATTGGTTTAGATACTGTGCTTAATCTAGTATCATCTCTCATCTCATATATTATTTATTCCAGCATCATTTCAAATAGTCACTCTAACAGAGTTGGACACAGAAGACAACACAGGTCAACGTGGCCTAGGTTCTTGTTTCTGAGTATACTGGTGACAGAGGTATCAACAGGGTCTATACTGTGCCTCTCAGGAAGTGGTAATAAGAGAAACAAGGATCTCAAAAAGAATAACAAGTCTAAAGTGAGACCAAAATTAAACTATAATAGAACAAAGCAGAGAGGAGGAGGAAGGGAGGACAGGAACAGAGGTATGAGAGGAGACAGAGAAACAGAGGTTAGAATATAGTGGGTTAAGCTCTGAGGCCAGCCTGCCTAGGTTCAAATACTACTCCTCTACTTAATAGCTGTGTGACTTTGGACAAGGTATTTAATTTTCTGTGCCTTGGTTATGTCATCTTAAAGTGGCATAAATTACATTATTTACCTCACAGGATTGTTATCCTCATTTAAATGAATTAATATATGTGAAATGCTTCGAAAAAGCCATATAGTAAGCATTATGTAGTGTTAGGTATTACTTTCACCAACATCAGTAAGAAGAATCTGATCCTCTTTACCCTACAAAGATTAGTTTTTTCCAATCCCATATCCCATTTTATAGCTTTAAGTAATATATCTTCTTTCTTTTTTTTTTTTTGAGACAGAGTCTTGCTCTGTTGCCCGGGCTGGAGTGCAGTGGCCGGATCTCAGCTCACTGCAAGCTCTGCCTCCCGGGTTTTACGCCATTCTCCTGCCTCAGCCTCCGGAGTAGCTGGGACTACAGGCGCCCGCCACTTCGCCCGGCTAGTTTTTTGTATTTTTAGTAGAGATGGGGTTTCACCATGTTAGCCAGGATGGTCTTGATCTCCTGACCTCGTGATCCGCCCGTCTCGGCCTCCCAATAAGTAATATATCTTATCCAAAGTTATATAACAAATAAATGGCAGAGCTGGGATCTAAATACATGTCTATAATTTCAAATCCATGTTCTTACTACATGTTTTTTTCCCACTACTGTAACAGCTGATGATGGTTTTCTACTAATGTGCAACCTCTGGGAGGCAATATAGTATAGTGCCAAGCAAGGACTCTAGAGCCAAAGATTTCTCACTGTGGATAGTGGATGAATCATGTAGCCTCTGAATCTTGGTTTCCTCATCTATAAAATGGGAATTACAATACCTACCTCACATGACTTTTTTTTGCAGAGTAAATGGTATGTTTCAAGTGCTTAGCATGGTTCTTGGCATTCCAAAAAAGACACAAACACTGATATTCTGCTAATTATCATTTTCATAATGATATCAATCATCATTTTATAGACTCTACCCATTTTTACTTCAGAACATAGGCATATCTATCATGAGAAAAACTAAAAGATTTAAAAATATATACATGTGCATATATATGTAAAAATCTGATACACAATGATGACATCTTCATTGGTTCTTGGGTGTTAAAAGAAAGAGAGAGACCACCGTACACCAAATCTCTTTATAAATCTGATTTTAAAAAACAGAAGAGGAAGCTGTTGCACAGAATAAAGCAGCAGCAGCCTAGAAAAAAGAAGGGGCCTAGGTGGAAGGATCACTTGAAGCCAGGAGTTTGAGATCAACCTGGGCAACATAGTGAGATCTTGTCTATACAAAACACAAAACAAAACAAACACAAAAACAAAAAACCAAAAAATAAACATTAGCGAGGCGTTTGGCATGTGCCTATAGTTCTAGCTACCTGAGAGGCTGAGGTGGGAAGATTGTGGTTGAGGTTGCAGGGAGCCAAAGTCACACCACTGCACTCCAGCCTGGGTGACCGAGTTAAGACCCTGTCTCAAAAAAAAAAAAAGAAAACACAACGAACAAAACAGAAAGTAGGGAGACAGACTGCATAGAACCCCATGACATATCTGAAATCCTGGGTAATGAACAGAACTTAAATATTTAACCAGAAACATGTTTTACAATATAATTATATGTAACCACTATTTTTCACACTTCAAACTGAAACAAAGCATATCAATACTTTTTAAAATAAACAAATGCCATTTATTTATTTATTTTTTGAGACAGAGTTTTGCTCTGTTGCCCAGGCTAGAGTGCAGTGATGCAATCTCAGCTCACTGCAACTTCCACCTCCAAGTGATTCTCGTGCCTCAGCCTCCCGATGGGATTACAGGCGTAAGCTACCACACCCAGCTAATATTTTTGTATTTTTAGTAGAGATGGGGTTTCTCCATGTTGACCAGGCTGGTCTTGAACTTCTGACCTCAGGTGATCCACTCATCTCGGCCTCCCGAAGTGCTGGGATTACAGATGTGAGCCATTATACCTGGCCAAAAATGCTATTTATTTTTATATCAATCATGAAATAACAACTAGAGCCACTAGTTTTTTACCTGATGAACTAGAACGACTTCCCATGCTGCTGACTTCTTTGTCATAGCTTCCATTCTCAACCTGATCTAATTTTCTTCGTGCTATAGGAAAAAGAAGATTATTTGTCACAGTTATCAGGACCATTTGCTCCTACCATCTCTGACTTTAATTGCTAAAATCACTGAGGCAAAAATGGCATAGACAAGAGAAAGTTCTTGAATACATACTTTAGGCAGAGGGCTATGTCATTCATATAAAATGTCATTTCGATATGTACAAGTACAAAATATACAGAAACAACATTATAACTGACACTGGCATCACTTAATTACAGTGGAGTTAACTATTTAAAGTACTGAAAGATTTAGAAGTTCCTTACAGTACCAGAAATTTCCTCCAAATTTCCCTTCAATTACATCTACAAAAACAAACTAAATTCTATGGCAAATATCTGAATATACTCATATTAAGTAAATGCTAAGTCCCTTTTAGCTTATTATTATGTTTCAACCTATTTTAACACAAATAAAGCCATGGGAAATAGTGGAGAATAGGAGGTTAAAATACGTGTCTTATTTATTTTTGTATCCCAAGCATATAACACAGACACCCAATGATTGTATGACTTTTTAAAAGAAAGAAATCTGGAATCTAGTTCAGCAGTCAATTGTTATGCTTGGGTAATTTATAACTTTTTGGGGTCTGTTTCTTGAGACCCAGGTGAAGTGTTAAGTTGCAACGATTTCCAAGTTAGAGGACGCATCTGGGGTATCTGCACCCTAGATGCCGGTAGCCTAGATGCAGCACAAAAGAAATCACAGCAATGTGAAAGGAGAAGATATCAGAGCTGCTATTTATACTGATATTTAAAGACAGATGTTTAAAAATTTGTATTTTTCATGTTTTCTTATATAAAAGAGTAACATATGTTTAAAATGTATAAATAAACACATATAAATTGGAGAACAAATGCCTAAGCACTTTTTACTGACAGGAGTATGTGATCACAAGTTTAGATACTAATGCCCTAACATTACTTTCCCAATTCTCATGTTTTGTGATTCTGTGAATAAATGTCCTTTAGCATACAAGATATCTTTTAGGATAAAGGACTGCACACGAAATTGCAAGAAGTTTAAGAATTTGGTTTACTAATATTAATAAAGAGAACATACAGCTTCAATGTAGTAGAACCACAAAAAATATTTTTTTTCTAGAAAATCCTTAATGATTAAAAGAAACAAACACATTCATTGTCTAAGTGTGGAAGAATTTTATACCTTGTTGAAGTTGTTTGGTGAGATCCTTGATACTAGAGGCATGTTTACGTCTTTGAGTTACTAACTCATCTTTTAATTCTTCTACCTGGGTATTCAGTGCTTTAACTTCTGTTTGTCTACAAGTAAGTTCAGCTTGCAGAGTTTGGACTTCCTCTTTTCGCAGTTCTTCCTCTTTCAACAACCTACTTTCCTGAATAGTAAGTAAAACAAAAACCACCAATTTTAGTATGTTTGTTTCCATTAATGCTCAGTTTATTACCTTAACAATCTAAGGTTTCTGATAGTGGAGATTGTTCTATTATTATTCCTTACCAGCTTCTGTTTACTTGAGCTTCTCACAGTTCTCATATAGCAAAGCAAGGGGATACATTAATGAGCATATACTTCTATACATACCAAGCAACATGTGATACAGGTTGTTGAATTTTTGGATTAAAGTCTCAAATCATTTTTATGTGTAACTTGAAGACATTCTCATAAATTAAAAAAACAGAAATTTAAAGTACATTTTAAAAATATATAATGATTCTAGTTAGGAAGGATACAAACCAGTTTTCTCATTTTCAAAAGTAAAATATTCTTCATAATTATTTTAGGAAGAAATTTTATTATAAATTATAACAGTTGAAGAAAAACTGACATTTCTTACAGCAGCTGAAATTGTCAGAAAGTCAGTGCCTGGGAAAGAACTTAATTCAATTATCACGACTTTTATACTGTTAGGGAAATTTAATTTGTGCTTGTTACGTTGTTTTAAATAAATGTAAATTTATACTTACCAAATTAATATTTGTCTGTTTCATTTGTTCACACTGGCTTTGTAACTGACTTTCACTACAAGAAAGTTTATCAAATTGTGACTGCAAAGAATTGGATTCAGACTGAAGCTGTGCATTCTTACTAGTGAGCCTTTCTGTAAACAGTAATAGCTCAGATTCTCTTTTCCTACTGCCTTCGATGTCTTTTTGTAGGTCATTAATCAAAGAATTAAGACTTTCCACTTCTTCCTTCAAATTTTCAATTTCTTGCTTACCTCTAAAAAACAAAATTTGTATTTAAGAAAAAAATAAACCATTAAAAGACATTAAATTAATGGTTTGGGAATTTGCATCTAGTCAAATGCTTAATACAGGTACTTCTATTCGTTCATCCAAATATTTATAAATGCCTAATATATGCCAGGAAATAAAAGCTGGAAAGAAAAGTGAGCAAGATCAACACGGTCTCCACTTTCAAAGAGTTTTTAGTCAAGTGCAGAAATTATGAGTGTAAAAAAACATTTTTGATGATAAAAGCACAGAGTAGGTTTGCCTAAACTAGTCTAAGTGATGCTCAAACTAATACTTAAAGCAGGAATCAGCAACCTTTTCCTGTAAAAGATCAGACACTAAATAAATTAGGTTTCTGGGTCACATGGTTTTGCTGCAATTGTTCCACCCTGCCATTGTACTATGAAAACTGCCACAGATATTACATGAATGAGTGTGGATGTATTCCAAAAAAACTTCATTTACTAAAAGAGGAAGTGGGCTGGATTTGTTTTGTAAGCCATGGTTGATCCCTGACCTAAAGCAGAAGTTACTGGAAAAAAAATATATGCTCCAGGTAAAGGGAACAGTATGTGCTAAAAGCTGGGAAGGGAATAAGAGGACTTCTTGTTGGTCCTAACAGATGTTCAATATTGATGAAGAGAAGGACTGTACTATATCCCAAGCACTTAACACAGGGTTTGGCACATAGGAAACAATCCATTAACATCTGTTAACCAACTACAGCTGAAATACAAGGGTGAAAAAAGGGAAGGCATGGAAGCAGCAAGGGACAGGTCACTAATCTTATAAGCCATGCTAAGGCAATGGAACTCACTAAACAATCTCTGAGGCAGTGGGAAATCACTGAAGAGTTTTTAGATTTCCTTTTTAAAAAGAATTATATTAACCATAGTGTGGAAAATAGATTAGAGAGGATACAAGCAGAAAAAATACAAACGAAGGCAGTTTTCTAGGTGAGAGCTGATAATAGCTTGGACTATGGTAGTAGCAGCGGGGAGGTAAAAAGTGAATGGACTTGACAGATGTTACAGACTCAGCATCACTAATACTTTGTAACTGGCTAGATGTGTGAGGTGAAGGAAAGAAGAAATGTGGATGGCCCTCAACCTGTTGAGCTGGACAGTCATATGGATGCTGCACTTATCATTCATCCTAGGAACATGTGAGGAGAAGCATGGGACAGAGAAACCGATTTTGGACATGCTAAGGTTTGAGGTATCTTTGATACTTGTGCCTGGAGCTTAGTGAAAAGGGCTAAAGATAATGATTCAAAAGTCCTGCAGCATACTATAAAAAATAGTTGGGATCACCCAAAGTTACAATAACATTAGAACAAGAGGGCTTTATGAAAGAGAAGCCTGCCAAGGAGATTGAGAGATGGTGGCCAAAAAGGTGAGATGAAAATCAGCATGTGATGGAAACGAAGCCAAAGGAACAAGCCTATCAAGAAAGACAACTGAATTCAACAGCGTTTAAAGATGATAAAAATCCAAGCAAGGGTGGGTCTGAGATACGTCTACCACATGCAGGGAGGCATTAGTAATTTTTAATGAAATGGTGGGGTAGAAGCTACAATGAAGTGGAGAGGTACAGAACATAGGAAGTGAGGAAATGGAGAATGAATACAGAAGATTCTATAAAGTTTGGCTGCAAAGGAAAGGAGAAAAATAAGGTGGTAGGGCAAAGCCATAGGAATTTTGATTTTTTTCTTTTTTTTCTTTTTTTTTTTGAGACAGAGTCTTGCTCTGTCACCCAGGCTGGAGTGCAGTGGCATGATCTCGGCTCACTGCAAGCTCCCCCTCCCAGGTTCACGCCATTCTCCTGCGTCAGCGTCCCGAGTAGCTGGGACTAAAGGCGCCCACCATCACGCCTGGCTAATTTTTTCTATTTTGTTTTTTAGTAGAGACGGGGTTTTACTATGTTAGCCAGAATGGTCTCGATCTCCTGACCTCATGATCCGCCTGCCTCGGCCTCCCAAAGTGCTGGGATTACAGGCATGAGCCACCGCGCCCGGCCAGGAGTTTTGATATTTTTAAAAGACACTTATGTTTAAATGTAGACAGAAAAAGAAAGTGGAGAAAGGTAAGACATAAAGGATAAAGAATAATAATCAAGACAGAACCCAAGAAGGCAGAAGAGATGAAATCCACAGCAGAAGTAGAAAGACTAATTTGATTCACAGAGGAGATTCTTCCATGGTAAAACAGCAGAAAATATGGCTGCAGATACAGGCAGTTCACGGGACTGATGGCAAAAAGCTGAGAGAACTGTCACCTGACAGTTCCCATTTTTTCTGTGAAGAAGTAAACACTTGCCAAGAGTAAATAGAAAAGTAAGAGGAAAAACTGAAGCGTGAAGAAAACGGTAGGGTTTAGAAAAGATGTTACGAAGAGGGTGGAGAATCTCTGACCAAGGACACATGGCAAGATTAAGTGCATTAATATTTCCAATTGAGGTTAGTGACCATGAATTTATTAGCAGAATCAATCTTAATGATGGTAGAGATTTTTTTTAGCAACACTCAGCAGCTTAGTTATCAGCAAGGTGTGGAAAAGAAGTTACCTGGCTTCAAAATGAATCCAGGTTCTGTCAAGTAACGTCACAAGTGGAGTTTACTTAAATGGTTTTATGAGGAGCCAAGGAATAATGTCAGCCCCGGATCTTAAGCTACACACATGCAAAGATCTAGAGCTAGACTTACCTTTTAGAAGAAAAAGTAAACACTGCATAAGTAACAGAATTCGAAAGCTAAGGAATGGGTAAGACTCAACCTATTCTGTCATAAATTGCCACTACCAATGTTTAAAGAATATAAACTTTGATTTTTAGAAGCCATGATAGGAAGGAACTCAAAGATAATCCAAAGAAGTTCAAATAAAGAGAAAAAATTTAAAAATTTCAGCTAGTAAAATTCTAAAAATTGTTCTTATTTAATGCAATAATTGCATTTAGAAAATCTCGAGATAAAATTTAAAAGCTTGTTTATTAATACAAACAGAAGTTGCTCATTTTATACCTTTGAAGCTGCTCTTGTAGTTGATCAAAAATTTTCACCTTGTCCAATAAATTCTGAATTTCAGCTTTTTGGCGATTAATAATTTCCTTATATTTTGATAATTCATCTTCTGTTCTTAATCGTTCATCTTCTAGACATTTCACCTATCAAATGATCATAACCAAGTTACAAACCAGGTCTTCTTGTTCTTTATAAACTATTTTATATAGTGGTTACATATGAATAATCTAGAAATTCTAAAGCACCATTAACGTGAAGAAAATATAACGCAAATTTTACAATCCTACGTTTTAGTCTCAGGTTTCTTATGATTCAGTCATGGGAGTTTTAGCATGTCATTTCACTTTTTACCGAATCACCATCTCCTTATCTGAAAAAGAATAATATATCTTCTCTATCTCAGAAAACTACCAAGAAGAACAAGAAGGTTTACGAAAAACAATTTAAAATTATCAAGTGATCTCAAATTCAGGGTGGTTAAAGGACTATTTCTAAATAAATGAATGATACACATTCATATTCATACTGGAAGAGTTACTAATCTTACAATAGAGACTGTAAACACTGAAGAGGACTTAATAGATTATTGGCCATTAAAACTATCCATCTATTAAATATATCTGGGAAAAATATAGCCTTCCTATTATTTTCTGACACAGTTCTAAGGTCCAAATATCTTTCCAGTTGATTCATTGATGAGATTGTCTTTAGATGAGAGGCCCAAGGATAAGTTATACACACAGCAAATGTGCTGCGAAATAGGAATGTTTGGCAAATACGTCAAAGGGACTAACACGGAAGACATTTTCCTTTAAACAAAAGAAGTTGCTAGGAAACTGCTCCTCTACTCTACTCTGAGTTCATTTATTATGGAATATTTCTACGTTAATGTCCTTTCCCCACCACTTTAAAAATCAGAATGAATCCAAAATTTAAGATATTTACCCTTCCTCTGGATTCATGACTAAAGACTGAATTACCTTTGTTCTCAGTGTTCGTAACTCATCCATACCCTCCTTAAATGTTCTCTTCAGATCTTCTAGTTCCTTTATTTTGGCATGATGCATCTTTAAAAAAGTTTAAAAGAAACAACAAATCATAATGTGCTAAACTATATCTAGGATTTATTGCCTGCTCTTTCCAAAAGGCCTTAAAAGTAGATGGCAATAAGTTCTATTTCTCTTTCTGTATTTATTACGCAACTTAGGATATATAAAGAGCAAAACTACTCACCTCTAGCTGGTCGGATTTTTCTTGCATTTGTTTTTCAAGTTCTCCTTTTGTGACTCTAAGTTTTGCATCAAGCTCATTTGATTTAATTTCTTCTGACTCCTAGTGGAAAGAAAATGAAAAAAGTGTGACAATTTTTAACCCATTTCCCGTTTGCCCTGAGATTACTCCTCTCTAATCCTAGTGTAGCATCATATACATTTCTGTTACATTAGGATGAGAGACAAGTTCTGTTTAGAAATAACTCCAAGAACAGTTTTTATATTTTATCTTCACATTGAAAACCAGTCAGATTTGTTTCAGCCTCGAGTGTGTTTACGTAAAATTAAACAACTGCTGGCAGCAAGCTGTACTTTTTCTCTAAATAGCAAATGGGTTAAAGTTTTATACTTTGAAAAGAAAGCATTGCAATTAAGTTTACTAATTGTGAAATACGTAGTATACCTAAAATCGAAGACTGCATTGAAAGATTTTAAATATGTCAATTTTGCATAAACAAGAGTAGTACATTAAAATATGTAACATAGTAGTTTTTATTTTTGTAAGCTATACATTTCCTTGCACTCTTCATTCTTCAGACATTTTCTAGGGTTTTTGTTGGAAAACTTCTCTTATAAAATCCATTGAAGCTGCAGGTACTTTAACATTGGAAATAACCTGCATTTTATTTAACTGCCTGCCCAACAAAGTACATTCTATATGCAGAAGTAGAATACTGCACATATGGAAATTTAATGAAACAAGAGAACTGGCTGGACGCAGTGGTTCACGCCTGTAATCCTAGCACTCTGGGAGACCGAGGCAGGTGACTCACGAAGTCAGGAGTTCGAGACCAGCCTGGCCAACACAGTGAAACCTCCTCCCTACTAAAAATAAAAAATTTAGCCAGGTGTGGTGGCGGGCGCTTGTAATTCCAGCTACTCAGGAGGCTGGGGCAGGAGAATCACTTGAACTCGGGAGGCAGAGGCTGCAGGGAGCCGAGACCATGCCATTGAACTCCAGCCCGGATGACAGAGTGAGACTCCAACTTTAAAAAAAAAAAGATATAACTGATATTTGCTAATATTTGATACTAATCTATTTTAAAAGTTATGCATACCTGATATGTTTTTATCATATCCTGACAGTTTTTTCGTATCTGATCTGCTTCTTCCTTTGCTTGTGTTAATTTTGTTGTTGTTTCTTTGAGTTTATCTTTGGTTTCCTGCATTGACAAAAGACAGAGACAAAGCTGAGTACAGCAATGTGATGAATGGTAAGAAGTGTTCGGCAAGTAAGAAGGTTCTTGTCCTAGCACTGTCACTGAGTGGCCGTTTATTATTCTAGCAATAGTATTTTACATTTCTGACAAAAAATTAAAATGATTTGTATAGTTAACTAATAGCCATTAAATACAGTTAAATTTGACAGTTTTTGGCGCAAATTACTAGAAGTTATTAACCTGATAAGATGAGCAAAGTGTTAAAAAGTTCTTTGTACACACACATCAAAGACAATTCTTTGGTTTACGGCTGTGGTATCTATTTATAACTGTCTTGGCTGGGCAAGGTGGCTCATGCCTGTAACTCCAGAGCTTTGGGAGGTTTGAGGCAGGTGGATCACCTGAGGTCAGGAGCTTGAGACCAGTCTGGCCAACATGGTGAAACCCCGTCTTTACTAAAAATAAAAAACTTGGCCAGGTGCGGGGGCTCACGCCTGTAATCCCAGCACTTTGGGAGGCTGAGGCAGGCAGATCATCTGAGGTTGGGAGTTCGAGACCAGCCTAACCAAAATGGAGAAACCCTGTCTCTACTAAAAATACAAAATTAGCAGGGCGTGGTGGCACATGCCTGTAATCCCAGATACTCAGGAAGGCTGAAGCAGGAGAACTGCTTGAACCTAGGAGGTGGAGGCTGCGGTGAGCCGAAATTGCACCACTGCACTCCAGCCTGGGCAACGAGAGTGAAACTTGGTCTCAAAAACAAACAAATAAACAAACAAAAACACAATTAGCCAGGCATGGTGGTGGGCACCTGTAATCCCAGCTACTCGGCTTGGGAGGCTGAGGCAGGAGAATAGTTTGAACCCAGGAGGCAAAGGTTGCAGGGAGGCAGAAGTTGCAGTGAGCCAAGATCACACCACTGCACTCCAGCCTGGGAAACAGAGTCAAACTTTGTCTCAAAAAACGAAACAAAACATAAAAACTGTCTTTTTTTTTTGAGACAGAGTCTCATTCTGTCACTCACGTTGGACTACAGTGGTATGATGTCAGCTCACTGCAACCTCCGCCTCCTGGGTTCAAGTGATTCTCCTGCCTCAGCCTCCCGAGTAGCTGGGATTACAGGTGTGTGCCACCACACCCAGCTAATTTTTGTATTTTTAGTAGAGATGGGTTTTTGTCGTGTTGGCCAGGATGGTCTCAAATTCCTGACCTCAGGTGATCCACCCGTCTCAGCCTCCTAAAGTAAAACTGTGGTTTTATAGACTGATGCTGCAATCTGGTTTCTGTTCCTAATCATTCTCCTAAGATGGCAACTCTGGAAGTTTTCAGGGGCTACCCTTATTAAATCCAATTACTTCTTCTTCTTGTTATTCTTTACTTAACTCGCTCCAGTTCTGACCACCCCTGACTCTTTCAACATCCTTCCTCTGTTTCCATTACAAGACAATACTCTCCTTCTCTTTCTGCCCTCTTCATTGTTCCCTGACTGGCTTTTACTTCCTGTGGTGATTTTCCAAGATACAACCTGTCCATGCAGCTCTTTCTTCATAATTCTCCCTCAGCAGACCGATCCATGATTTTGGTTATCATGTGGATTTCAAATGGGACCTTAGGTATCATCTCCTCTCAGTAGCTTCCCTTCAGAAAAAGGCAGATGCCGCTCACTCTGCTTTTCCACAGATATAATTTAGGCATGCCCTGGATTCTAATGATCAATACATTATATATACTATAGCTTGTATGTTCCCCTAATACAGCATATAGCTTCTCGATAGCAACTCACTCACTACTTGTCACATATTAATTGTTTGACAAGTATCTGTTGAATTAATAAAGGAATATCTAATGTAAGCCTCTAGTTAGGCTGGGCACCCCAAATACCCAATACTCATCTCCCTTTGTTCCTTTTTTCCCTGCTGTTCCTCTACATGGAATGCCTTTCCCTGCATCTCTTGAACCATCTGAATTGCATTAATAGATCGGGTGCAGTGGCTCATGTCTGTAATCCCAGCACTTTCGGAGGCCGAGGCAGACGGATCACCTGAGGTTAGGAGTTTAAGACCAGCCTTGCCAACATAGCAAACCCAGTCTCTACTAAAAATACAAAAATTATCCAGGTGTGGTGGTGTACGCCTATAATCCCAGCTACTCAGGAGGCAGAGGCAGGAGAATCACTTGACCCCAGGAGGCAGAGGATGCAGTGAGCCAAGATCTTGGCTGGACTGCAAGGCTGCAGTCCAGCCTGGGTGACAGACCAAGGTTCCATCTCAAAAAAAGAAAAAAAAAAAAGGAAAAGAAAAAAGAAAAACAAAAATAAATTGCTTCTTACACGTCATTTAAAAAAAATAAATTTACCATATAAGTACTGAAAGTTGTATATTTTCAGTTGCTAGTTTTTAATAATTTGACTTGTATTAAAACTTAGTACCACTTTTAAAATATAAGCAATTATTTACTTTTTCAAATGCTTTTTAAAATACTAGACTCAATGGACAGAGAGGGAGAAAAAGAGAGAAAGAACTTCATGTATGTTTTTCTACTACTATACCATTAATAACTAAAAAGAGCCTGGCACATAGTAAGCACTTCATCCACTCAAAAAATAGCAATAGAGAAATTCCTGTATGCCAAATAAATATTAAATAAATGAGTAAGGGAAAAGTGAGAATCACATTAAATGTTTTGGTTAAGGTATTGATTGTGTTTCACTTATTCATTCATTCAGTATTCACTGGGGCATCTATGCACCAAGCATTGTTCTATGCTCAAAGGACATAGCTGTATAAGAAAACAAATATAATCTCACCTTCATGAAGCTCATATTCTAGTAACGGAGACACTAAAAATAATACGTAAGTAAAATACATTAGTGGCAAGTGCTAAGGAATAAAAATAAAGCAAGGACATGAGAAAGTTTGGATAGAATGAAAGTTTGGATAGATGAAAGTTTAGATAGAATTCCTAGGGAAGGTATCATTGAGAAGGTGCTAGGTGAGTACAGACTCAAAAGACATGAGCAGGAAGATCTGCTGAAGGACTGGATTTGCTAACTGAGAAATTAAGGATAAATCCAAGGCTTTTAGCCTGAGCAATTAGATGGATGGATTGTCACTGACACAGGAAAGCAATGGAGGAAAGGGGACATTATTAGTTCAATTTTAGACACGTTAAGTTTAAGATGCCTTAAGTCATCCAAGATGTCAGATGTCAAATAAGCAACTAAATATATGAATCTGGAGCTCTGGGTAGAAGTTGTAAATCTGGGAGTCACTAGCATATAGTTTTCTACTTCTATGTTTTCAAGTACACTAATCTTGTCCTCTGCAGTTTCTAATTTGCTGTTAATTCCATCCAATGTATTTTTCATCTCAGACATTACATCAATCTGGTTTTTTTCTCTTTCGTGTCTCTCCATATCATACTCATGCTTTTGTCTAGCTCCTTGAACATATGGAATGTATTTATAATAGCTGCTTTAACATCGTTGTCTCATTGTCTACTAATTCTATTATTTGTGTCATTTCTGAATCTTTTTTTTTTTTTTTGACACAGGACAGGATCTTGCTCTGTTGCCCAGGCTGGACTGCAGTGGCATGATCATAGCTTCAACTCCTGGGCTCAAGTGATCCTTCCATCTCAGCCTCCCAAGTGGCTAGTACTACAGGCATATACCACACCTGACTAATTTTTAAAGTTCTTTTTGTAGAGATGGGGACCTCGCTATGTTGCCCAGACTGGTCTCAAACTCCTGGCCTCAAGCAATCCTCCCACCTCAGCCTCCCAAAGTGCTAGAATTATAGGTATAAGACACCGTACCTGGATCTGTTCCTATTGATCTAGTTTTCCTTTCTTCTCATGATGGTCTCCATTTTCCTGCCTCTCTGCATGCCTGGTAATTTTTGATTGGATGCCAAACAGAGTAAATTTTACGCTTTTAGGTGCCAGAATTCTCTGTAGTCATTTAAATATTTTGGGCCTTTGTTTTGGGACATAGTGCATTTACTTGAAACAATTTATTTGAAGCTTGCTTTTAAAGTTTTGTTAAGGCAGACCTATAACAGACTTAATCTAAGGCAAATGTATCCTCACAACTAAAGCAATTACCTTCTGGGGGCTGCCCGATGCAGCCCTGCCTGATGTGTGTTGATAGGTCATTTCTCTTCGGCTGATGGAAACATGAACAATTTCCTAGCCTTGTGGGAGCTCTAGGGATTGTTGACCCTATTTCTTTTCCCTCCTCTGTAGTTTCCTTTCTTAACACACACACACACACACACACACACACACACACTCGCACACATGTACTGATCAGTAGTCAGTTGAAGACTTGAAGGGAACTCACTGCAGATTGTATTTTTCTCTTTCCTGGGACTCTGCCTTTGTTCCCCATATTTTGAACTCTGTCTCCTCAATTCAGGTAGACTGCTACGCTGTTTAGGTTCTTCTCTTTGTTCTGCAGACTGGAACTCTCCAGGAATACCTCATTTATTTCCCTTCACTCAGAGATCACTGTCCTGTGCTGCCTGTTGTCTCAAGTCTGAAAGCCTTCATTTCATATATTTTGTCTTCTGTTTTTTAAGGTAGAAGGGTAAACCTGGATCTTGTTATTCCACAACGCAATATAGTCAATAGAATACAATGATAGAACAGTAGCGTTATAGAACGGACACAGAACAGTTTTATTGAGATAAAATGGCAAAGCAAATAGGAAGCCCGCTCGTTTCTAATGAGTGGGCCTTCCGAGTAAACAAACCATTTAAGAATGACACTATCAGCGACAACATGACAGACAGCCTCAACAGCCTCGGGAGAAGAGCTTATTAAGCAACAGTCTTACTTCGGGTGACCTAGTGTACAGAACATATTATAAAATATACCAAGCCCCTGTCACACAGTAGGCCTGTAAAATATTACCATCTACAGCCTCCTGCTGGTCTAGCTGCTGGGTCCGAGACTCTTCTTCTAGCTTTCTCTGAAGCCGTAACGTCTGGCAAGCACCCAGCATAGCCAACCCACGGTAGCCAAAGAACCACAGCCACATCTATTGCTAGCAGGCTTATCCTGATATCAGGTAAGATAATCTCACTTGAACTATTGTTCAATCTCCACTGAACTACTGAACAATAGTTCAAGTGAGATTATTTTATCCTGATATCAGGTAGGTGAATAAGTAGCAACCAGGTAGGTAAACAAGTAGATGACGTATACTGGGGGAAACTCATCTTTATTCACTGTACTCAAAATAAAAGGTTTCTGTTTTTAGAGGCCAGGTGTTAAAAACACATTTTCAGTTAAATCCTAAAGGAGTTTAGGGAAGGAAACAAATTGTTTCTCTTGGGTACTCTGATGATCTGGGTAGCCAGTCCACCTACTCTTAAGTTCTGGGAATATGCAAAGGGGGTCTGACCAGAAGCCACTGATCACAATGGATCCAGTAACCAACAGGACTGCAGTACTATTAGTACCTAAGACTTGGTGGACAGGAATCAGAAACTAGAAAGGGTGCCTCAAGAAAAATTTACTAAGTGTCTCGTGTCTCTTGCACACATCTCAAGAGGTAGACTATACTAACCACATGATTATTAAATCTTGTATCCTTTGATCCAGGGACTCCTTCCAACATCCAATAGGTAAATACCTAAAACAAGTAACCAGGAGCCCATCTCGGACACTCTTTCGAAGTAACGACTGTGTCTCCTAAGGCTTTTACAGCCTCCAAGTTATCTAACACAGCGTTATGCACAAAGCTTGCTGGTTAATAAACACCTTTAGTTAAAAAGAACTAGTGAATTTCTACATACCAAGTCAATATATGCTTGTTCATTTTCTAGCAATCTGCACCATGTAACCTTACAGAAGTCAGCCTTAAACCACTTCTGTAACCTATTTACAGAGTATCTGGTTTCATCTGAGCTCAAAACTGCCATTAAGAATCTCTTACATACATCTTTAATAGTTCTTGTGTTCCTCAGTGCTAGTATTCTAACAGGTTTCAGGATCCTGTCTCTTAGCACTCTAGATGAAGATGAGGAAAGTACAGATATCAGACACGACCAAGTATTATGTTCTGATCTTGAAGCAACTCAGGCAGTTGAGAATCATTACTGTTTTTATGAATTTGGAATTCCAATTCCTCATTCTGTAACTCAAAGGGAAAATTTAAATGGTTTAGCTGTGTTGAGCTCCAGGGACTGTCATCCTCCTCCTTTCTGAAAATTCTTTCTCTGCCTTGTGTGAGTTTCCTCACACACATGTGCTAATTAGTAGGTCAGCTTCAGACTTGAGGGAAACCCACTATTCTCTAATCTACCTTTGACCACTGTCAACAGAGACTATTCCTCCTACAGTTTTCTCTGATAATGCTGTATCAGAGAATACAATATAACCAAAGGTTATTAACAGTTCTACTGATTTAGAACTATTTAATGAGGTAATCCACGATTATGATTTTAACTATTATCATTAATCCTGTTTGTGAAAACCTGGAAACTGGTATTTCCATAAACTTGCACTTCTTAAGTCACAATTCAGAGTTGTTCTTTTACTTCACATTCTATCATCTTCAGATTTTTATTACCTCTAATATCAGCTCAGTTAGTGCTTAAAATTATGGCATCAGGTATCAGCCTTTGTAATTACTTATATTAGCTTTTTAATTATATTCACTAGGCATAATACCAATGAAATTATATTTATAAAAAAGTTAAGGCAACTTATTCTTAAAATCTTTATATTTAAATAATAATTTATATTTTTTGAGTATAAAATCTTAGCATCGATTTTTAAAAATTTCTAGAGTTTACAATCAAATTTGAAAATTCACACACGTTCTCCCTCGTCCAATTTCTCACAATGTTATTTAAATTTTGCATATCAAAAAATGCTTAAAGAACAGGGAAATTTGGGTGTCGTAAACTATGGATAGTAAAATTTAACATTCCACCCCATTTAATATGTAAATAACGTGAGGACATTTCTTTTTCATAATCACCAAATATTCAGGTCCAAACTAACTTGCAAGGGTCACTGAACAAAGCTTCATACCTCATTAACTGTTATTGCATTTGCTCTTAAAGCTCACTCTAATCATTATTCCATTGTATTACAGTACGTACCTTATGTGAATCCATTTCAGCTTTTAATTTGTTTTGTGCCCACTTTACTTTGATGATGTGAGAGTTAATGTCTTCCTTTAATTTGTCTATTTCTCTGATGAGTCTAGTCGTTTCACCTTCCTAAAATAATATCACTAGATCATATATTTGCATTTATAGAATCAATTAATTATGTGTTTATCTTTTATATCTCCCACAACGTAATCAGTCCAGTAATACTATAATCAAGGGCTGGCACACTATGGCCCACAGACTATAAAACTAATTTAAAGTCCAAATGATGAGAGGGTAGTAAAATCCTAAATCCAATTAATAGAAACAAAGAACAAAGATGTTTAACATTTACATTTTAACCAACTGGACGTGTTGTCAACATAACATACCTTTATGATTCTTAACTGGCTGGCATTAAGGTGAAATTTGAACTAAATTGGTTTTGTGAGAATTCCTGAGAACGATGACAATATTCCTGAACTAAAAGCTAATGAATAAAAAAATAACATTTATCATTGAAAAATGCTAATGCACTGGAAATATGACCGTTGAGAGGCTGCTAGTTAACAGGAAGGGTTCTGAATAGGTGGCTCAGTAACGAAATCTCTTCAGACAGTATCTAAGAAAGACATGTTTTTCGTAAGAAAAACATAAATTCTCTTCTATGGTGGTCAGTGTTACATTAAGATTATATAAAATTATACTTCTGGCTCTAAAACTATTCACATTTGACACTACTATATACATATTTTACCAAAATATAATCTTCCCTTGAGAAGCAAATTTCTCCAACATACAGATTTTAAAAGAAAGTTTTTAGAAAGCTCAAGAAAAGGTTATCTAATAAACCTGTGCCAACACTTCATCTTTTCCCTAGCAAACTTTTTCTCTGCAGACAAGTAATAAAACACTTGAATTACTAAAATATTCATGGTTTTAGAAGCTAAACTAATAAAAACAACTTTACATTTGAGTGTTAACCATGTTAAATTATGATTATTTGATTAAATACGGAAAAGCAAACAGAACAAATTTCAAATAAGGTCAACATATTTCAAATAGCGCAAATTATACCTTAGTTTCATACAGCTGGTGCAACCGTCCTTTCTCCTGAGAAAGCTGCTTAATTTTATTAGTGTTTTTCTCAAGTTCCTTATTTGCATCTCTAAGTTTTTTCTCAAGTGTCTCTTTTTCCTTTCGAAGGTCTAATGATTCCTTCTCACCTCTCACATACTTCATTACCATTGCTTCTTTTTCTTGGCGTGTCTCTTCACATTTCTTGTTGGCCTTCAAAAAAAAAATATTACTTAGCATTAATGAAAAGTAATTTTCCAAATGGAAATGTATCAAAATATCGAAATACGTGGTATTTGTCTCTTATATTACCAATGCATTTTTTTTTTTTTTTTGCACAACATTCCCAGGACTTGTGCCATGAAATTTTAAAATGAAAGAAAAAATTCAAAATTATAGAAAAATTGTACAATATCCCTAGCATTTGCCTTTACCCTTTCCTGTTCCTTTTACTTTGGCTAATATGGTTGCTGTTTTTCATGTACTCCTCCAGATCCCCTTTCCCACTTTTTTTTAATTCCACCTGGTGTCCCAGGAACATGACATCATGAACCCTATCAATGAGCTCTCTTGACCTCAAACTTCCAGTTGGGTTCAGCCAACAGAAGGCAGTAGGCAGAAGCTTGGGAATGTAGGCAGAGTGAGATCTGGCTCCTCCAGAGTTCCCACAGGTTGGCTGAGAGCCATTCCTCTTGTCAGGTGCCCTCTCCATACAACTACCCTCTGGGGTGTAATACCTGCTCCTTGTCCAGCAGCCCTGAAATTCTGCATCTTCCCTTTTTGGGCTCCCTAAATCCTGTTCACACCTTGACAAAGAGTCTTTTTATTAAGTTATCTTCAACACCAGTTTAAGTGTGCCATCTGTTTTCTGCCAGGACCCTGACTGCACAGCTGACAATTTCTAAAATTTTAACTCCCCTTCGAAAATTAAGTAGCCATATGCTAACAAATGACCATTTAATTTCCTATTTATGAAAAGCTTTCTGAAGCATTTTACACTTAATAAGAAATACCTAATTGGATTAAGTATGAAAACTATATACTCATTTAAAAATTGTCTCTTAGTATGAACCAGAACTCCATATTATGAAATTTCACAGAATGAAAACTTCTACAAATAGGCCTTGTTTGATGTAAACTCATGGTTTGCAAATACGGTGAAGCACATATTTATTTTACAAAAGATAGAACTTCAAATTTTAGGAATTTTCAATATCTTTTGTGGTAAATACACACTGATAATGCAACTGAATTGAAGAAGGTAATTATTAAAGTTAGCAGAATGTAGGAAAAGCTTCTATGCTTTGATGAAAAATGGCTGACAAAAATGTTTCATAAAGTTCTGACACTGTTGATAAACACATCTAGTCAACACTGAGAATGCTATACATATACATATAAGTACTTTAAAAATCTCCCAATTGGGATTTGTTTCCATCGAAATAGTCCACTAATCTTCAACTTAAGAAAGACATTGAATTAGGGATATGATAGGCCCCTGAGGATGTAACAATGTGCTTGTAGACAAGGACTGAGAAAATTATGCTGGACTTGGCCAACAGAATTAGATTTTTAGACAACTGAGTATCTGTACTTAGAAAAAGTCAATAGTTCATGATCAACTTTAAGAGAAGTCTGGTTTCATAATAATTTAATATTCAGATAATGTATCGGCTATTGGAAACAAAGTAGCAGTCGTGGCCTCTGAGAGACCTCACCATCTGGTGAGAAAGACATATAAACAAACATTATAATATAATACAAAAAATTATAGTAAATGAATGTACAAAGTCCTTCAAAACACGAAAATACTTACATTCCCTGGGAGGAGTTGGCAGGAAGGGTAAAAGATGCTATACTTGAGCTAGGTATTAAAGGCTAAGCAGAATTCAATAGAATATAAGGGGTGAATCAAGGAAAGGAATTAAAAATAGAGTGAATATCATGTGCAAACACCTACAAGTATAAAACAGCATGACACATTTAGGGGATATCAAGTTATTTTATAGGGCTTAAATTTGGTGTGTTAGCTGGAGTGGGAAGGAAGCAGTTATGAAAACGAAAAGAAGTGTAGATTAGATCCTGAAAGGAAGAACTATTTCTGTCATGGTAATCATGGTAATCAGTTGAGGTTTTATGCCATAGTCAACGTAAAGCCAAAGAAGAATTGACGAATCAAGCTCTAATTAAAATGTGTGTTTTAGTAAGATAACTGGTATCAGCACGGGAGCTTCTCTGAAGTTGAGAGATGGGGGGCAGAAAATAATCGAAAACAGACAATTGTAATAGATAAGGTGAAATATTATGAGGGTCTTGGCTGGGTGCAAGGGGTCATGCCTGTAATCCCAGCACTTTGGGAGGCTGAGGTAAGCAGATTGCTTCAGCCCAGGAGTTCGAGACCAGCCTGGACAACATGGCAAAACCCCGTATCTACAAAAAAAAACAAAAAATTAGCTGGGCATGGTGGTGTGCACCTGTAGTCCCAGATATTCAGGAGAGCTAAAGCGGGAGGTCTCTTGAGCCCAGGAGGTTGAGGCCTGAGTTAGCCATGATTGCACCATTGTACTCCAGGCTGGGCAAAAGACCCTGTCTCAAAAAAAAAAAATAAACGGAAAACATTATGAGAGTCTTTACTATAGCAAGGAATGGTGCACCGGATAATAGCTCTGTTACTCGTGGGGTCATCCATAGATCAACCGCAAAGGAATAACCTGGGGTGCTTGTTAAAGTTCACACTCCTGGATCCCGCCCCATTCTGCTAATGGAAGCACCTACCTCATAGCATTATTGGGAGTATTAAACAAGACAATACAATAACTGTTATTTAAGCTATTATAGAAAGTCCATTTATGGCACAAATAAAGGAAGACAGGCCAATTAAGGTATTTGGATTTATCCACTATAAGTAAGATGATTATCATTGACTTGGATAAAGATAAGTAAAACATGAATAAGATAACCAACAGATAAAATAAATGAAATGTAGCTTCTACAAGTATGGCAGATAAACCCTCCTCATAAATACCAAAAATTTTAGATGAAAAATACAAATACCTTTTAATATATACTTGAGCTCACAAGAAAGTATGGGAAATTTCCAGGGCTAAAAGATGTAAGACAAAGTAGAAATCCAGAATGGTATACTAGGGCTATAAAACCTTCACTGCCCTGTGATATTTACTGATATCAGGCCATGGGAGATGTGGGTGGGGGAAATGTTATCAAGTCCCTGAGAATTTATAATACAGCTACACCCTCTTGTAAGTAGGGTTCAAATTCATTCTACCTATCTGGTCTATGAAATGAGGAAACCTTGGCCAGGCACAGTGGCTCACACCTGTAATCCCACCACTTTGGGAGGCCAAGGCGGGCAGATCACGAGGTCAGGAGATCAAGACCATCCTGGTTAACATGGTGAAACCCCAACTCTACTAAAAATACAAAAAATTAGCCGGGTCTGGTGGCGGGTGCCTGTGGTCCCAGCTACCCGGGAGGCTGAGGCAGGAGAATGGCGTGAATCCAGGAGGTGGAGGTTGCAGTGAGCTGAGATTGCGCCACTCCACTCCAGTTTGGGTGACAGAGTGAGATTCCGTCTCATAAAAAAAGAAATGAGGAAACCTCAATCTGGATACTAAACAGCGGGTGAATGTGTGTGTGCATATGAACATGGGTAAACACATATGGGAATCTATTTTTAAACAAAACTTACTAGGTTTAGTGACAATAGGTGAAAGATAAACAGGTGTTCATTTTACTAATCTGTCACCTTTTCTATATGCTTGAAAATTCTCAAAAAGTTGGGAGGAAAGGTTAGGGGAAAACAGGAATGAGGCAGATCTATTAATAATTAAATAGATCAGTTTTCCAAAATCTACTTTAATAATATCCACTTCCTAGGGTTGTGAAGATCAAGCAAGTTAACACTTGTAACGTATTTTGAACATGGCTTTGCACACAGCTAAAACTCAGTATATCAGCTACTATTATTAGCATCACCTACACTCTTCATCATTAAGGAGAAAACATATGTAGTAGTGAGTATAGTATATTGCCATTTGTTTTTTAAAAGGCAGGGAAGGAAAAAAGAAAAATACACAAGTATCTATGCAACAAACAATTTTGGAAGGATACACAGGAAACTGGCATCAGTGGTTACCTTTAGGAAGGGTTAAAATGTTTGGAAGAAGACTTCTTCAAATGTTTGAATTGTTACCATGTACACCAACTACTATTTTATTTTAAATATTAAGCTTCAGAGAGTTTTAGGAAGGAAGGAAACAAGGTAGGAAGGAAGGAGAAGGGGAAGGGGAAGGGGAAGGGCAAGGGCAAAAGGAAGAGGAAAAGGAAAAGGAAAGGAAGAAGGAAGGAAGGAAAGCTCACCAGTTGATTCTAATGATTGGCTGGCTATTTTTTGCCTGCTAAAACCAGTTACTTCTTAAGCTCTCCGGCTCTTTATTTCCCTTCAATTAGTACAAAAGGGTTCAGAACTGATAGGAGGAGATTTAAACATAACATTTCTAATGCAAGAGGTCAGCATGTTTTAAAGAATCATCCAAATAAAGGCTGAGGATAATGAGTTTCCTAAAGTCCTTCCTTCCAGAATGCCATCTGCAGTAGCAGCTTCAGAGTAGAAAGGGTGGGATCCACCACAGTCAAATAATGAAGGTGTGAGTTAAACCTTTCAGATTCAATTCATTGTGAGGACTAATTGTTGGTCAGATACTGTGCTATGTTTTGTGGATACAGAAATGAAGATAACAAAGATGTCATCCATAGAGTTCAGGCAAGTAATAATAAAAAAGCACTGCTTAAAATGACCTCTTCTGAGATCATATATACCAACTCAAAAAGAACACCAAGGTATATTAAGTATGGGAAAAAAGGTTACAAAAAAGATGTACAGTATTATTCCAATCAAGCAGGGGGAAAAAAGTATATGACCATGCACAAATAAACAGGTGTGACTTGTACATGTATATGTAGTAAGATACATAACCAAAATACCAATAATTAGCTATGGAACAAGGAATGGGATATAAAAGGATTGCAGGCAAGGGAAGAAGACATAGAGATTTAAAAAAAATTCACTTTTTATTCCATATGCTTTAATTTATTCATCTGTATGTATTTACAAATTGATTTAGAATTTCTAATGACTTATTTTATTATTTTTTTTTAGACAGAGTCTTGCTTTGTCACCCAGGCTGGAGTGCAGTGGTGCAACCTTGGCTCACTGCAACCTCTGCCTCCCAGGTACAAATGATTTTCCTGCTTCAGCCTCCCAACTAGCTGCGACTACAGGTTTGTGCCACCACGCCCGGCTAACTTTTATTTTTAGTAGAGATGGGGTTTCACCATGTTAGCCAGGCTGGTCTCAAAATCCTGACCTCAGGCAATCTGCCCGCCTCAGCCTCCCAAAGTGCTGGGATTATAGGCGTGAGCCATCGAGTCTGGCCTAATGGCTTATTTTTATATAAAAGAATTACCTAGTATTAATACAATAGTGAGGTCCAAAATAGTCTAACAGTGTTAGCTTATTTTAACAAACAAGAGTCACCAGAATATCAAGTTAATAATGACAACGATGTGAGAAATACCTGTTCCATCCGTTGCGCCATCTCTTTGTGTAACTGCTGAATTGCATTTTTAGCTGTAATGTCTTGAGCTACTAGTTTATCTTTGGAAGCTTTAACTTCTTTATTAAGTTCTTCTATTCTTGATTCTAACTGTAAAGAAAATTATTTTCAAATTATTTTTATAGCTATACCAAACAGACCACGAATACCGCAAATAAATATAAACAAAGTAAATAAACACAAAGAATACAACGAATATACTTCAGCTATAGAAATAAAAACTTTCAGCAATGCTTCTATATCTCATTGGCATTTAGTAAAAATCTGGAGATAACCGTTAAGTTAAAGTATCTGGCAACCCCTAGAATATCCACTAAGGAATAACGCAAAGAAACACAGTAGAGTCCCGCCTTATCTGTGGCTTCACTTTCTATGGTTTCAGCAACCTTCAATCAACCACAGTCCAAAAATATTAAATAAAAACTTCCAGAAATAAACAATTCACAAGTTTTTAATTGCATGACATTCTGAATAGTGTGATGAAATCTTGTGCTGTCTTACTATGTCTCACTCAGACTGTGAGTCATCCCTTTGTCCAGCATGTCTGCACTGTACACACTATCTGCCAGTTAGTCACTTAGCAGCCATCTCAGTTACCAGATTGACTATGGCAGGATGACAGTGCTTGTGTGCAGCAACACTTAGCCCTTAATAAATAAGTAAGTTTACGTATTAGTGGCCCCAGAGTATAAGAATAATGATGCTGGCGATTCACAAGTGCCAAAGAGAGGCTTTAAAGTGCTTATTTTAAGTGAAATGGTGACTTGAAAGAAAAAAAATAATATGCTGAGGTTGCTAAGATCTACAGTAAGAATGAATCTTCTATCCATGAAACTGTGAAGAAAAAAAGAAATTCATGCTAGTTTTGCTGTCACACCTCAAACTTCAGAAGTTACGGCCACACTGCATGAGTGCCTTGTTAAGATGGGAAAGGAGACAGGCAGTGGCTTACGCCTGTAATCCCAGCACTTTGGAAAGCTGAGGAGGAGGAATTGCCTGAGGTCAGGAGTTCAAGACCAGCACAATCAACACAGCAAGACCCAATCTCTACAAAAAATTTTAAAAATTAGCTGGGCATGGTGGTCCATGCCTGTAGTCCCATCTACTCAGGAGGCTGAGGCAGGAAGATTGCTAGAGCCCAGGATTTTGAGGCTACAGTGAGCTGTGATCCCACCATGGTACGCCAGCCTGGACATCAGAGTGATGAGACCATGTCTCTGAAAAAAAAAAAAAGAAAATGAAAAGGGCATTGATTTGTCAAGAGCAGACATAAACAGAAACATATTCTGATTAATGGCAATCGGGTTCAGTGCTACTGACAATTTCATGCATCTACTTAGGATCTTGGAAGAAATTCCCCTCAGATAAGGGGGAATTAATGTACTGTATAGAGAAAATATCATGAAAGAAATATAAATGTTATATTAGACAACATTCACTTAATGCAAAAGGCGGCAGTGAAGGGGGAATGGGGAAAAAGAAGACTTGAAACATGGAAAACGAACGATATGGCAGACATAAATCCCACCATCAATAATAACATTAAATGAAAGTAGATTTAATAACCATATAAAAAGGCAGAAATTAACAGACTTAATTAAAAAAACAAGATTCAACCATATGTTGTCTACAGAAGGCATTTTAGGTTCAAAATGCAAACAAACTGAAAAGAGTGGAAAACATATATAATGCAAACAGCAATCATAAAGAAGGAAGAGTGGCTATACTTACATAAAAAACAGACTAAAATTAAGAATGTTACCAGAGATAAAGAATAGCTCATAAAAATAAAAAAGATCAAGCCATCAGAAAGATCTAACAGATAAATGTATATGCATCTAAGAATGTAGCATCAAAATACATGAGGCAAAAACTAACAGAAATAAAAGGGAAAACAGACAAGTCAACGATAGTTGGAGACTTCACTACCCTACTTTCAAATAACGAATAGAATTAGGCAGATGATTAACACAGAAATAGGAGACTTAAGCGCTACAAAACAATGGAATCTAATACATCTACACAACACTCCACCCAGGAACAGCAGTGTATACACGTTCATCAAGTGCACATGGAATATTCTCCATGACAGAGGATACGCTAGGTTACAAACAAACTTCCATAAACTTAAATGATTAAAATCATATGGAGTATGGTCTCCTACCATAATGGAATAAAATGAGACCTTGGTAACAGAAAGAAATTTGAGAAATTCACAAATTTGTGAAAATTAAACCACATACTCCCTAAATAAACACAGAAGAAATTGCAAGGGAAATATGGAAGTACTAGATGACTAATGAAAATGAAAACATAATATACCACAACTTAGGAGACACATCTAAATGAGTGCTTAGAGGAAAATTTATAACTATAAATACCTATATTAAAAAAGAAGAAAGGGGGCCAGGTGCGGTGGCTCACGCCTGTAATCTCAGCACTTTGAGAGGCAGAGACAGGAGGATCACCTGAGGTCAGGAGTTCGAGACCAGTCTGGCCAACATTGTGAAACCCCGTCTACCAAAAATACAAAAATTAGCTGGGTGTGGTGGCGGGCGCCTGTAATCCCAGCTACTCGGGAGGCTGAGGCAAGACAATCGCTTGAACCCAGGAAACCAAAGTTGCAGTGAGCTGAGATCGCGCCACTGCCCTCCAGTCTGGGTGACAAGAGTAAAATGCTGTTTCAAAAAAAAAAAAGAAGAAAGGGTATCAAATAAATAACCTAAACTTCCATCTTAAGACACTGGAAAAAGAGCAAACTAAACCAAATACCAAGAGGAGGAAGAAAATAATAAAAACTAGAATGGAAATTAATGAAATGAAGAATAGAAAAACAGAGACAAGCCCAGGTGAAGTGGCTCATGCTTGTAATCTCAGCACTTTGGGAGGCTGAGGCAGTGGATCGCTTGAGCTCACGAGTTCGAGACCAGCCTGGGCAACATAGTGAAAACCCGTCTCCACAAAAAAATACAAAAATTAGCTGGATGTGGTGGTGCATGCCTGTAGCAGCAGCTACTCAGGAGGCTGAAGTGGGAGGATCACTTGAGCCTCATAGGTAGAGGCTGCAGTGAACCAAGATTGTAACACCATGCTCCAGCCTAGGTGATAGCGCCAGACTGTCTCAAAAAAAAAAAAAAAATAGGAAAGAAAAGAAAAAGAAAAACGGAGACAACGAACAAAACTAAAAAATTGGTTCTCTGAAAAGACGAAAATTGATAAACCTTTAGTTGGAATGACTGAGGAAAAAAGATGACTGAAATTACTAGAATCAAAATGAAAGAGGGACATTACTACTGACCTTATAGAAATAAAAAGAATTGAATGAATAAATACTATGAACAATTTAACTTAGAGACAAAATGAACAATTCCTAGAAAGACACAAACTACCAAAACTGACTCAAGAAGAAATAGAAGATCTAAATAGACCTATAACAAGTAGAGATTGAATCAGAATAACAAAAAAGAACAACAAAAACCTACTCACAAAGAACAATTCAGTCCCAGGTGGCTACACAGATAAAATTCTTTAAAACAATTAAAGAAGAATTAATACCAATTCTTCACAAATTTTTGCTCTTCCCCCAAAAAGGAACACTTCCCAACTCATTCTATTCATTCCTAGGTAAACACCTGAGAGAAATGAAAGCATATATACACATAAAAACTAGTACGTCAATGTTCACAGAGGCATTATTCATAATAGTCAAATGGCAGAAAAAACCCAAATGTCCATCAACTGATGAAGGGGTAAACAAAACATTAAAACATCAAATATCTATATAATGAACTACTATTCAATCATTAAAAAGAATGAAGTACTGATACATGCTACAACTTGAATGAAACCTTAAAACACTATGTTAAATAAAATAAGCTAGATAAAAAGGGGTACTTATTATATAATTCCTTTTATATGAAATGTCCAGAATAGGGAAATATGTAGAGACCAAAAGATTACTTGTTCCCTAGGGCAGGGTTGAGGGAGTACTGTTGGAGGGAAACGAGAAGTGACTACTAATGTGTGCTGCATTTCTTTTTGGGGTGATGGTATGTTCTATAATTGTGGTGGTTGTACAAGTAAAAGTCACTGAATTGTACACTTAAAATAAGTGAACTGTGTGGAAAGTTAATTATATCTCAATAAACCTGTTGAAAGAGACCTAAATCTTACTTTATCGTACACATATACTAATTTTCCTTATTACAAAATTATCTAGAGTAACACTGAGCAATAGAAGTACAGGCCACATGTGGAATTTAAACTTTCTAGTAGTCACACTTTAAAAAGTAAAATTCTTTTTACTGCTGGGTGCAGTGGCTCATGCCTGTAATCCTAGCACTTTGGGAGGCCAAGATGGGCAGATCACCTGATGTCAGGAGTTCAAGACTGGCCTGGCTAACATGGTGAAACCCTGTCACTACTAAAAATACAAAAGTTAGCTGGGCGTGGTGGCAGGTGCCTGTAGCCCAGCTACTCAGGAGGCTGAGGCAGGAGAATCGCTTGAACCTGGGAGATAGAGGTTGCAGTGAGCCAAGATCGTGCCATTGCACCCCAGCCTGGGCAACAAGAGTGAAACCACATCTCAAAAATAAAATAAAATAAGATAAAAAGTAAAAAGAAACAGGTGAAATAGTTTATTAAACCCAATATATCCAAAATATTATCATTCCAATATTATCAATCCACGTGAAAAAAATGAGTTGTTTTCTTTTTATACTAACTCTTCTAAGTTACGTGTGTATTTTACACTTACAGCACCTCTCAATTTAGACTAGCTACACTTGAAGTGCTCAATAGCTATATGCAGCTGGTGGATGCCATATTAGATAGTGCAGATCTAGAGATAAAATTAAGAAAGAAAAGTCTGTTATACTGATTTTCTATTTAGAAGTATAAAGTTATTGAAATGCTAGCAAAAGAAAGGTGAATCCAATTTTCTCTGGGAAAAAAAACAAAAATAAGCTCGTGAAAGGAAAGGCTCTGGTTCCATTCTACCTGTTCAGTCTGAAGTTTCTGGTCATTGAGTGACCTGACTACCAAAATACGGATTCAGCCTGTTATTAAGCCTCCCTCACACTTTACCATTCTAACTTTGGTTTATATGTGGGGACCCTAGAGCACATAAAAATCAGGATTAAATACATACAATTTTACAAATACAGTCACCTTCCAATCATGCATCAAGTAAAAACTTGTTTTACCAAATGTTTACTGCTATTTTTGTTATATAACTTTCTGTGAAAGATGAGACAAAATAAAATACTATTAAGGCTAGAATGCTTCTAATCCTTTTCACAGAAGAAAAAGCACCTCAAAAATAAAGAGCAGCTCAGCTTTGCTATTAGTCTGAATATTCACTTCGTTGATTCATACATCAGAGGAGTTCATTTAAAAACTAGAAAGAGGTGGGGGCAGTGGCTCATGCCTGTAATCCCAGTACTTTGGGAGGCCAGGCTAAGGCAAGTGGATCACCTGAGGTCAGGAGTTCAAGACCAGCCTGGCCAACATGGTGAAACCCTGTCTCTAATAAAAATACAAAAACTGGCTGGGTGTGGTTGGTGGCTGTCTATAATCCCAGGTACTTGGGAGGCTGAGGCAGAAGAATCACTTGAACCCAGGAGTCAAAGATTGCAGTGAGCCGAGATTGTGCCATTGCATTCCACCCTGGGTGATGAGAGTAAAAAAAAAAAAAAAAAAAAAAAAAAAAAAAAAAAAAAGAAAGAAAAGGACAGGCTAGGAAAGCCAGTAAGCCAGATGCAATCTAGCCTTCACAACATAGTGTTTAAAAATACTGAGAATGGAACCATACCAAAATATAAACTTAAAAACATCCTAACGTAAGACATAAACTTTTATATTTCTATTGCTTCCTCCCTGTTGGCAAAAACAGTCTAGTTGACTGTCAACTCAAATCGTCTTTTTGTTTATTTTGAACATAACAGAATGTGTTCTACTATATGTAGTACAGCAGTCACACATATAAGAATAAACTTACATAAAAGGAAATACATCAGACTATGAGTCCTACTTTGTAAAAGAGAATGGTTTAAATGCCATGCAATTCTCTGCAATTAGAATATGATTTACCTTATAGAACTTCAACTTATACAAAAGTTTTTTTTTTTTTTTTGGGACAAGGTCTCACTCTGTCACCCAGGCTGGAGTACAGTGGCATGATCTCAGCTCACTATAGCCTCGGTCTCCCAGGCTCAAGTGGTCCATCCACCTCAGCCTCCTGAATAGCTGAGATTACAGGCGCATGCCACCAGATGCAGCTAATTTTCTGTTTTTTTTTTTGTTTTTTGTTTTTTTTTTGTAGAGACAGGGTTTCACCATGTTGCCCAGGCTGGTCTCAAAGTCCTGGGCTCAAGTAGTCCACCCATCTTGGCCTCCCAAAGTGCTAGGATTACAGGCGAGAGCTGCCACAACCAGTTGCCATGAATGTATTTATTTTATTAATTGAAGTATGGTCTTTGAAGATTTTTTTCTTTTTTACCTGTTTAATTGTGTTCATATGCTGCTTCTCTGTTTCTGTTCTTTTTTTTAGTTCTTCTCTTAAATTGTCTTTTTCTGAACAAATGTCTACGAAGAGCTCCTGATGCTTCTTATTTTCTTTAATTAACCTAAATACAAAAAGGGCAGTATATGTAAAATATAATTTAAAATGGAGATAAAATAATACATAGAATATAATTTGTTTACAGACTAGGGTATAGATATCTATAATTATTCATTATAATGTTAATAAATTAACATTCCTAAATAATCATTTTATAGTGAAACATAATACTTTGCAAAAGATTCTCTGGCTAATTAGGCTATTAACTTTTCCCTAGAAATATGAATATTTCAAATCAAAATATAATCAGATGAACAAAAAGCATACTCTTCCAAATGTATACCTTCGGGTATCTCAATTATGCACCAATCCTGTCAGCACTGACATTCTTCAAATAAGTGGTTCTCAATGATGGGCAATTTTGCCCTTCCAGGCAAGTTTGTCTGAAGACATTTTTGGTTGTCATAACAGGGGTAGGGGCTGCTACTGGCATCTAGTGGATGGAGGCCAGGGATGCTGCTAAAGATCCTACAACACACAAGACAACTCCCACAACAAAGCATCTGGCCCCAAAGTGCTAACGCTGAAAAGTCTTGCTCCAGATTTTAACACTATTTTAATGATATTCTAATAGTTATAATGTACAGTCAATGTAAAACAGCAAAATAAAATCTAGGCAGAAATATCATCTTGAATTCCCCTAGAAAAATAGAAATAAAATCTCAAAAACTGCCTGCAAAGCGCTAAGATACCTAAGAAAGTTAACAGCAAGTACTCGAGGCCTTAGCTGTAACCTGAAGCTTATTGCACATTTGCTATTGGTTAAATTGTTTTTTTAGCTTAAAAAAGTGTATTATTTCACTTAGTATTCAAAATAAGTATATGAAATTATTACTATCACTTCTGTTTTACAAATTAAAAAAAAAAAAACTAATTAGGCATGATGGCTCACGCCACGAGTCCCAGGAGAGGCACTTGATCCCAGCAGTTCCAGGCTGCAGTGAGCTCCACTGCACTCCTGCCTGGGCAACAGAATAAGACCCTTGTCTCTAAAAATAAAATATTAATAGCAAAACAAAACTGAAGCCTAAGACTTGTTCCAGGTCACACAGCTAGTAAGCAGTTGAACTTTGAATTTTGTTTTGGATCCAGGTATAGTTCCAAAGCCCCAGGCCTTTCCACCTTCCACTTCGAAGATCACTCATTAACTCAACAAGTACTTACTCAGCATCTATTTTATGTGGGAAATATGTCAGCAAATAGTCCCTGCCCTCGTGGAACTTACATTCATTCTAGGGGATAAAATAAAAATAGACTATAGATATATAACAAAATGTCAGCTGGTGATTAAGTTCTATTAAGAAAAATAAAGGAGAGTGAAAAGCCAGAGAGTGACTTGAGCTGCTATTTTAGATAAGTAGTCCAGACAGGCTTCTCTGAGAAGACGACAGTTGAGTCTAGGAATACGGTGAGGAAACAATCATACAAATGTCTGGAAAAAAGGCAAATATATGCATGCTTATTCAAGCCTTTTATGACACAGTGGTTTATCTTAGATCATCTATGTGAGGCATACTTAATGTGCTAAAGAAAACTGCTTGAGACACAAGAGTCCTGGCCATAGTTCACAAGCAAACAAAAGGGAGGGGGAAGTGAAGAGCAGTAAACACTCAATTTGTTACTTATGTGCCAAATGCATATAACTATTCTTAATTAAGAATTTTGATACCAGCACTTTGGGAGGCCAAGGCGGGCAGATCACAAGGTCAAGAGATCGAGACCACTCTGGCAAACATGGTGAAACCCCGTCTCCACTAAAAATACAAAAATAAGCTGGGTATGGTAGCGCGTGCCTGTAGTCCCAGCTACTCGGGAGGCTGAGGCAGGAGAATCGCCTGAACCTGGGAAGCAGAGGTTGCAGTGAGCCGAGATCCGCCACTGCACTCCAGCTTGGCAACAGAGCGAGACTCCGTCTGAAAGAAAAAAAAAAAAGAATTTTGGGCTGGTCACAGTGGTGCATGCCTGTAATCCTGGCACACTGGGAGGCCAATGTGGGTGGATCGCCTGAGCTCTGGAGCTCCAGACTAGCCTGGGTGACATGGTGAAACCCCATCTCTACAACAACAAAAAAAACAACACAAAAGTATTAGCTGAGCATAGTGACGCATACCTGTAGTCCCAGCTACTTGGGATGCTGAGGTGGGAGGACAAATTGAGCACAGGAGGTCAAGGCTGCAGTGAGCTGAGATCACGCCCACTACACTACAGCTTGGGAGAGAGAGAAAGACCCTATCTCAAAAAAAAAAAAAAAGGACAATTTTGGGCCAGGCGCGGGGGCTCACACCTGTAATCCCAGAACTTTGGGAGGCTGAGGCGGGTAGATCACTTGAGGTCAGGAGTTTGAGACCAGCCTGGCCAACATGGCGAAACCCTGTCTCTACTAAAAATACAAAAATTAGCTGGGTGTAGTGGTAGGCACCTGTAGTCCCAGCTACTTGGGAGCCTGAGGTGGGAGAATTGCTTGAATCGAGGAGGCAGAGATTGCAGTGAGCTGCAGTTGCGCCACTGCACTCCAGCCTGTATGACAGAGTGCAACTCCACCTCAAAAAAAAAAAAAGAATTTGGTTGGAAGCTTAGACAGTAATATTGATGGGTTCAAAAATCAAGGAACAGAAATAAAGAGAAGAATGGTGCTTGCGAGGGCACAGGGGGTGAGGGAAAGGGTAGATGTTGGTCAAAGCCTATAGACTTTTCAGTTATAAAATGAGTAAGTCCTGGGGATCTAATATACTCCATGGTGATAACAGTTAATAACATCATATTGTACACTTGAAATTTGTTTAGACAGTAGATCTTAAATGTTCTCACTACACACACAAAGGTAACTGTGATGTGACAGATGTGTTAACTAACTTGATTGTGGTAATCATTTCACAATGTATATCAATTCATCACATTGTACTCTTTAAATGTATACAATTTTATCAGTTATATTTCAATAAAGCTGGGGCAAAAATGGGGGAATAGGTGTATACACAAAGATATCTGGAAATAGATGCATTCATGAAAATTTCAAAGAAAGTAAAAGGAAGTTTTCTTCATAGAAAATTAGATGGAAAAAAAAAGTTAAGAAAAAAATCTAGTTGTTTTAGAGCTAACCTGAATCATACAGCATTTTATCTGGAATTTAAAACACTATGTGTATAACCAGAGATTAGCCTCCATTTAAAATATCACTTGACATTTGTGTAATGTCCTAATGTCCACAAACAATTCCATCAGGTAAGTACTGTCACAGGTGAAAAAATCTTTCACTCAAAAAGGCTGACTTGGCCAAGACAACAGAGCTGGCAAATGCCAATGGGTATCTTCCAAATACCAGACATCAGAATTATGATTATTCTACTCACTCGCTCTGCCACTGTTCTGACAGGATGAAGCAAAAAAGAGAAACCAGTTTTCTACTCTATTTCTAGTATTTTCAGACACATTTAACAACTTGTAACTGGCTCATTTCTAATAACCGTATTTTGAAAAGCTCTAAAGCCCCACTAACAAAGCTTAGATTTTAACTCTGCATTTGTTAGCATATGGTCTTAAACAAGTTATTTTTTATCTCTCTGTGCTTCAGGTAACTCATCTGTACAGTGGGGATAACAATACATGTCACAGAGAGTTCTTGTGAAGAATCCATGAACTAATGTATGTAATATACCAGGCACATAATTATCAGCATATACATGTTTACCGCTATTATTATTAAATGTAAAACATCTTATAATTTATAAGGTATATTTATAATTTATATATGAAAGTGGCAAGAGTCTAGATCTAAGTAAAGTGGGAAGAGGCATCAGAGATAATCTCAAGAGGAAGGTCTAAAAGATTAGGTACAGACTACAGGAAAATGAGAAAGTTACCCTATAAAATGCAGAACAGCAGCAGCACTGATGGTTCAAGTACAAAAGCATATAGTTTATTCACATAATATAGTATTTCAGTAATGAATAGCAATAGCAGGGAGTAGTATTAAGAAGGGCCTTGGAGTACTTGCAAACCCAAGTTCACAGTAGCATTATTAACAACAGTCAAAAAGCAGAAGGAACCCAGATGTCCATTAATGGATGAATAAACAAAATGTGGTATATACATACAATGGAATATTATTCAGCTTTAAAAAGAAATGAAATTCTAGCACGTTATGACACGGATAAATGAGGACATTAGGCTAAGTGAAATAAGCCAGTCATGAAATGACAAGTATATGATTTCACCTACATGAGGTATCATGAGTAGTCAAACTCAGCAACAGAAAGTAGAACGGTGGTTGCCAGGGGCTAAGGGCAAGTGGAAATAGTGTTGTTGCTTAACGAATACAGTGTTTCACGTTTGCAAAGTGAAAAAGTTCTGCAGACTGGTTGTCCAACAGTGTGAGTATATAATAACACTACTGAAATGTACACATAAAAATGGTGAAGATGGTAAATTTTAAAGTATCATGACAACAGAATTTCACAAATCCAAAAGTCTAAAACTATATTATTATTTACTGAATGACAATTATTCTGTTCTCTAAATTTTAATTTTTTAAACCAATGAATTTAGAATGGAGATTTTAAGAAAAAGTTTTGGAATTTTATGACTTGTCATTTCCTTTTGAATTTCTCTTAGTTCTGACAATATTATACTTCTACATTCTTTCAAAAGTGAATTTGAGTTGTCTATAAAAATTTCTAGCACATTTATACATTTACACTATTTAACATATTAGATATTTGAAAAACTCGACATTTGCTCACACATTAACTATACATTTATTGTTCAACTACTATGTGCATGATTCTAATGTGGAAGTAAAAATGGACAAAATGGTATTTTCCTTTAAAGAACTCTATCTCGAATCCCTGTGGGGGGAAAAAAAAATAACCTAAAGGTATAAAAAACTTACTTTTTTATGATATGTTCCTGCTGCAAATATTTATCTTGCACACACTTTTCAAACAGAACTAATGCATGTTCTCCCTTATTCATTCCATTTGGTACTCGATGGTCTACAAACTCCGTAGATAAGAGCTCAGATTCTATTTCTTCCAACAAATCTTCTGATGCTGAAACGCTCTTTATTTTTGAAATGAACTTCTTGGTGCAGTCTGTATCATAGGGGCTTTCTGAATAAGTCTTTTCATTAGCTGATTCTGGAAATGTAGATGACCTTAATTCCACTAATATTTGTGTTACTTTCTGTTCTGTTTCATTTGTTTTTGAAATCTGTTTAGCAGAATTTCCACTAGGAAAATCAGCTGTTTGTTCAGAATTTTCTAGGCCTATGTCTGTTTTGGCACAAGAATCCTCACCTCCACCACGATCTGGAATATAGTTTTCCTGGGCTTCAATTTGATTATTATGCTCATTAGGTTGACATAAAGTTTTATCAGTGTTTAATGACAATAGTTTGGACTCATTTTCTAATTTGCTGCCTTCATCGCCAGAAAATAAGTTGCATGAGTCTTCCTTTAATTCACGTGTTTTCCCAACATTTTTATCAGAGGAAGCAGAGGCTATGTGGTCTGTCTCTGACATGCTGACTGGCACCAATTCACTTTGTAATTCTTCAAATCTGCTCCTGATCTTCGTTTTACATCTAAGAAATTGAAACATCAAAATTAAAAACCACTTTAAATCAAAACCCCATACAAGCTTGAACATACTCTGTGATGTGGAATAACTAACACCACAAATTTTATCACTAATAATTCCTTTAAAAGCCTTTCCTTGAAAAAAAAGAAAAAGGACTAGGACAGCTAACCCAAGCTGGCTAGCTACAAGCAGTAAGGCCATTGCAAAGTCTGTCTTTCCTCCCTCAATTCAAACAACTTCATTAATTTACTTCAGTTGTAGTCTGCCATTCTCCAATCATCCCCATAAGATGTTAGGTAAGGAGTAACGCTAGCAACTAGAAGATGAGTGCCAAAGAATGCTAAGAATTCCTTCAGCTCTGTAAAGAAAAAAAGACTACCTCACAAATCTGTAAGAAAACACTGGAGAAAGAATACACCAATAAAAGCACGAGGAGAGAAATCACAAACCAAGATAACAAAACAATGCACATTCAAGAAGATAAAAATTTACTAAGAAGGAAACCTAAATAACAAGACACAACTATCTATAGCCCAGAGATCTAGATTTGAGCCATAATGAAGTCAGGGTATAAAGAATCCCTGGTAGAAATTAGTTTTCCATCCAGGCAGGAATTCACGAAGTACCATGGTGATTTTCAAACATTTTCATCAGGAAAAAAACAATGTCCAGTACAAATAAAATGGAGCCCATATGCACTGCCTAGGTCAATAAAAACAACTTTAAAAATTAATTTGACAAAGTTAGAATATATACACACACACACACACACATATATACACATACACACACACACACACACACACACACATATATATATTTTTTTTGGGGACAGAGTCTCACTATTGTTGCCTGGGCTGGAGTGCAATGGTGAGATCTTGGCTCACTGCAACCTCTGCCTCCCAGGTTCCAGCAATTCTCCTGCCTCAGCCTCCTGAGTAGCTGAGACTACAGGGGCACAACACTGCGCCTGGCTAATTTTTTGTATTTTTAGTAAGAGAGGTCTCAAACTCCTGACATCAGGTGATCCACCTGCCTTGGCCTCCCAAAGTGCTAGGAATACAGGGGTGAGCCACCACATCCAGCCTAGAATATATTTTTATATTGTTTATAGAGGTTACTATTCTAGCCATTTCATGAAAATTAGTCACCTTCAAATATTATCCTACAACATATAATTATAAAATATTTCCACAATCTTGATAAAAAAAAAATTGTTGACTTCTTTTGTCAGGTATCAACAAGGCATGTACGAGGTCATGAGTTACTGAAACTATGTGAGGTTAGATTAAAAAGTGGGCAGATCATAGTTTTGACAGAAATAACAGAGCAATAATTCCAGATGAGAGACACACTAATGGAAAATACCTCTAGTTTATACATGAGATATAAACTAATGGAAAACTAATGGAGAGATACACTAAATTTTTAAGTAACAAAACGTGCATGGCTACATCAGGCTGGGATAAAGGTGGTTATCAGAGGATGATGAAAAGAAAGACAGAAGACTGGTCAGGTAGACTCCATAGAAGGCTAAGCAAGAGTGAATTTTGTTAAGAACAAATCATGGTAAATCAGAAAAGACTTGTATACTTAATTATAGTGCAGAGTTTCTAGCACATAGCGGGTTCTCACATATTTGTTCAATTAAAGCTTGTAAGCACAGAAATGGTAACACTAGTATTTGAGAAACATTATTCTAGGAATCTCAAATAAGTGTAAGAAAGGAAAAGCAGACCAGCTTATTAAATATGCTAATTTCTAGACTGCCCTCTGAGGCATCAATTAATATAGCCATTGGCCTAAATACTCTACCTCTCTATATAAATATGTTTCCAAACAACCAAATTATCATTATCTTGCTGCAGGTATTTTATAACCAAGCCAAAGCACACACTAGTATTAAAGGCTTGGTTTAGACAACACAAAGAAAGGGAGTAAATAAAAGACCTCGTAAGTACTCTGTATTCCAAAATCTAGGACAAAATAAAATAATTCTCAGCGGCACTGCCACCTACATTACCTCACCCAAAGTAACTCACTTTAAGATATAACTTGTGGGCTGGGTGTGGTGGCTCACATCTGTAATCCCAGCACTTTGGGAGGCCAAGGCGGGCGGATCACGAGGTCAGGAGTTCAAGACCAGCCTGGCCAAGATGGTGAAACTTCCCTGTCTCTACTAAAAACACAAAAATTAGCTGGGTGTGGTGGCAGCTGCCTGTAATCCCAGCTACTCGCGGACTGAGGCAGAGAACTGCTTGAACCTGGAAGGCAGAGGTTGCGGTGAGCCAAGATTGCACCACTGCACTCCAGCCTGGGAGACACAGCAAGACTCTGTCTTAAAAAAAACAAAAAACAATTAGCCAGGCATGACAGTGGGTGCCTGTAATCTCAGCTACTCAGGAGGCTGAGGCAGAAGAATTGCTTGAACCCAGGAGGAGGAGGGTGCAGTGGGCTGAGATCACGCCATTGCACTCCAGCCTGGGCAACAGAGTGAGACACTTTGTCTCAAAAACAATAAAAAAATTAAAAAATAATAAGGAGAAGGAGCACGTCTTTGAGTCAAATTACACCTCCTCATGCCAAGCAGCTGGGAACAGCTTCAACTCTTCTTCAGAGAAAACAATGAGTTTGTGACTTCATTTCTTTTATTTTAATGGCTAGAACCTGTCTTAATTTCTGGAATAAGTTTTTTGTAGTAACCAAAAGTGGCGTAATAGTTACATCAGACCAAGAGATTCTTAAAAGGACTGCACTTCAGAAGGAAGTACAGAGGTTAGGAGTGTTTTACACTGTATGACTGGAGACCTAGTAAGGAAAAAATAAAACCATTTCATGTTTATATCCCAGATTTAAGATTCCTCAGTAAACCAGTTGTACTACTTTTCCATTCTTATCTCTCAACACATTCCTGAAATCCTGGCACTTCACTATACTTCACTAGCCAAACCAGTCTAACTCAAAGATTCCCCCAATTTGCATATTAACATTTCAATGGTTTTGTTCTCAACTAGAATGTTCTTCCCTTAGGTCTATCTAAAGCCTATGTTTAAAGGACCAATTCTAATGTCACATCTTCCTCCAAAGTTTCTCTCATCACAAGTACAAAAATAGTCTCTCAGGGTAAATCAAAAAACACTGCATTTATACTCATCAAGCACATAGAGCCTTTCTTTTGACCTTTTTGACAAGGCAGCTTTAGCCTTTTAAATGACCTTTGTCCTTGCATGAAGATGGAACTTCACTCTGAACTGAATCAAACTCTTAAGTCTCATGCAATATAATAGTAATAATATATCTAACAAACATGTTCTCTACTACATTTACACGCATTTTTGCAAATGCTCTTCAGTGGTTATAAAAATGAAGGTGGGGTCAACCGGGTTTACACAGTGATCTAGGGAGCAAACAGCATTCAGTGGATGGAAAACAGGTTGTAAGATGACAATGTGCAAGACAACACAGAACAACAAAAATGTGTCATCCTGCTGGATATTCATCTAGATTTAAAAAGCTGTTTATTTGGTTACCTAAGCTTAGAATCTGTTTTATATATCCTTCTCCCGTAAATTAAGGAAGACTCAGATTAACCTCAAAAGGCAAGTACTTTCTGTAACTTCTCTCAGCAATATGCTCATGACCTTTAGAAAATCATGTAAATTGGCATGTGATAACTACTTAGCTTGCAAGCTGTTTTTTTTTTTATTTTATTTTTGTAAAGACGGAGTCTCACTCTGTTACCAGGCTGAGTGCAGTGGCACGATCGGCTCACTGCAACCTCCGACTCCCTGGTTCAAGTCATTCATCTGCCTCAGCCTCCCAAGTAGCTGAGATTACAGGCACAAGCCACCATGCCCAGCTAATTTTTGTATTTTTAGTAAGATAGGGGGTTTCACCATGTAGGCCAGGATGGTCTGTCTCTGGACCTTGTCATCCGCCCACCTCGGCCTTCCAAAGTGCTGGGATTACAGGCATGAGCCACTGCACCTGGCCGCTTGCACACCTTCTGATGATGCTCAAATGAATACTGTTTGGCAGCCAAAGGAAAAGGAGGGGGTTAACAATGGTCTATGTGTATACATGCAACAAAGCCATCACCATAAATAGCTGCACAAGAGTGGCAGCAGATTAGGGGAAAAAGCGATGAACTTGATTATGTCCACAGTTAACCAGAAGAAAAACAGTTGGCTGAGTCCTCATGCAGGCCTCCAGTTGACAATACTGATGAAGGCCAATTTGGTTGCTATTCAAGTTTTTTGGGGGGAGAGGGGTATGGGGTAAAAGGGGAGCCGTCATCGAGGCTACTAAGGATAGAATGGCAGGTAGTAGACTAAAGGGAAGAATGTAAAACAAGACATTCATTTGTAAGTTTATTTTAAGAAGTGCTGGTACATCGGGGGTGCAGTGTGTAATCCCAACACCTTGGAAGGCTGATGTGGAAGGACTGATTGAGATTAGGAGTTTGAGACCAGCCTGGGCAACATAACAAGACCTCATCTCTACAAAAAAAAAAAATTTGTTAAAGTTAGCTGGGCATGGTGGCATGTACCTGTAGTCCCAGCTACTCAGAAAGCTGAGGTGGGAAGATCACTTGAGTCCAGGAGTTCAAGGCTGCAATGAGCTATGATGGCACCACTGCACTCCAGCCTGAATAAGAGTGAGACTAGGTCTCTAAAAAAAGAAGTGCTTGTACAAAGCAAATTTACACTCATATACATATATATATATATATATAGTAATTACAATTATAGATTATACCTTTTAGCAACTCTTACTCATTAGGAGAAACTGTATTTAATACAGTACAGTCACAAAATTTCTTTTAACTCAAGTACTTTTTCTCCCCTAGAGTTGTTTCTGTTTCTGACACAGTACTACAGGACCAATTCACACTTCGAAATCATTTCAGTGGGTGAGAACTGGTTTCGCTCTTACTGGAGCTCATCAGCTGTAGGCAACTGGTCAAGAAACAACTTTTACTTGCCTTAAAGTCAACCATTACCCACTTTGGAACTTATTTTTTAATGAAAGAACTCATATTTCTACAAAATTATTTCCACACAAGAACCATATAAATGAAAACACTGTCTTTTGGTTCCATTTCCTGTTTTTCTAATTAGCAGTATAAACAACAAAAAATTTAGGTTTATTTGATAAACTGCAAATATTGCCCCTATATATAACATCACTATTGTAAAATCTAAGATTGGTGTTCGAGGTATTTTTCAGACCCTGCATTTTGATGCACCAGCTAGTGCCTGCCACCTGGACCACTAAACTGGCTCAACTGGTCTTGTAACTTGGCACAAGAAGACAGCTTCAACCCCCTGTGAGTCATCCCCGACCCAACCAACTAGCATTCCCCATTCCCTAGCCCCCTGCCCACCAAATTATCCTTAAAAAACTCTAGTCTCCTAATTTTCAGGGAGATTGATTTGAGTAATTAACTTCTTACTATTACTTGGCTGGCTCTGCATTTATTAAACCTTCTCTATTGCAATACTGCTATCTCAGTAAACTGCCTCTATCTGTGCAGTAGGCAAGAACCTGTGAGGTGATTACAAACTCACAGACACTCAGTAACAGGTTATCAAACAAACTAGTCTCATACGAAGGTACTAAGAAACACATTTCCAAACTAGATGTTCATTTTTACCAAATACATATTAAGCATCTATTAATACGTGCAGGCACTATTCTAAGTGTTGGGAACATGGCAGTGAATAAAATAGAAATCCTCATTTTATTCTTCGTGTTTTACTGCCAATAAACACTAAAGTATTGTGAATTCTACAGTATTTAATGTTACAGTATTTTAACTTTAAGGTTTGCCAGGGCTCCATCAGAAGCTAAGAAAGAAATGCTTAAGTGTTTTAAGTCTATTAAGAGAAATCTGGCTTCATTCACAGACCATAAATTTTTAAATTATAAACTGTAGTACCTTTCTTTTTTTTGAGATGGAGTCTCACTCTGTCACCCAGGCTGGAAGGCAGTGGTGCCATCTTGGCTCACTGCAACCTCTGCCTCCTGGATTCCAGCGATTCTCCTGCTCAGCCTCCCGAGTAGCTGGGATTACCGGGGTGTGCCACCACACCCAGTTAATTTCTGTATTTTTAGTAAAGATGGGATTTCACCATGTTGGCCAGGCTCTCTTGAACTCCTGACCTCAAGCGATCCGCCAGCCTCAGCCTCCCAAAGTGCCGGGATTACAGGCATGAGCCACTGCGCCCAGCCCATACCATTCTTAAATAATATCAGCTGTATACTTCTCAAGTAATATCCATTAAGCAAACTGAACTTGAGACCACTCCTGTTCTTCAATATAATGGCTTACTGTCCTTTGTAGGAAAACTACCTACATCAAAAGAGCTTTAAAGTATTCTCCAAAAACACCTTGAAAGCAGCATAAACGAAAGAATAACATCTTTCTGACTAGTTCTATCAAGATTTTGATATTGCAATTAATGTCAGAACTAAAATCAAATCAAAAAAGTATGCACATAGTTCAACGTAACCTGCTCACAACCCCCAAATAACTGATTTTTGATAAATAATTAACTTTAAAAGACAAACTTTCTGGATAAAGCTAGCTAGCTATTTACTTATTTATGTTTAGAAATACGGTCTCATTCTGTCACTCAGGCTGGAATGCAGTGGTTCAATCATAGCTCACTGCAGCTTCAAACTTCTGGGCTCAAGCAATCATCCCACTTAAACTTCCCAAGTAGATAAGACTACAGGTGCATGCCACTTTACCCAGTTAATATTTTTAACTTAGCTTTTTAAAAACAGAATAATAGGATCGAAAAGAACTTGCGTAAGAAACATGAAAATGTTGTTTCACGTGATGAAAATATCTGACACTTAAGTTTCATACAAGGTGAATTTATGCAGATAAAATTCTGCTTTTAAAAGATAAAAACCAAGGGGGCTATTTGAAAAAAAACTGTAAGCTCTACAAAAAGGAAGAAATGATTTTTAAAGTAGTCACATCCTATTAAGCTTTTGGGGAAAATTTAACTTTTTATTTTATTATTAGAGATAGAGTCTTGCTCTGTCACCCAGGTTGGAGTGCAGTCAGAGGTCAGTGCAGCCTCAAATTCCTGGGCTCAACTGATCCTCCCACCTCAGCCTCCTAAGAAGCTGGGACTACATGTACATGCCGCCAAACCCAGCTAATTTTTTAAAATGTTTTGTAGAGATGGAGTCTTGCTATGTTGCCCAGGGTGATCTCAAACTACGGGCATCAAGCAATCTTTTCACCTTAACCCCCCAAAAGTGCTGGGATTACAGATGTGAGCCACCATGGTTGGCACAAATTTAACTGTAATATACTGAGTTTCCTTTAAGTGAAACATAGCACTAGAATAAGAAAGTTTCCTTTAGTTCACCAGTTTGAAAAGTTTGTTTTACGAGACCACGGTTATTTATCCCTGTGGAGGTATGTTTAGCTTTACACCTAAGGCGCAAGGCAAGAACTTTATGATATATGCATTATATCACACACAGACACACACAAAAAGATGTTTTTAAAAAAAAAGACTTGAGCAATAGAAGGGGGAAGACCCCCAAATTCCACCAACTCCCAAATAGTACCAAATCCTGTGATAGGATAACAGGACAAAGAGAAATTATGGTCCATCAAAATTCCATGAAAAAGAGGGTCGGTGGCTACATCATAGTTCACATTACCAAGTTATGCCATATATGTCATATCAGTTCAGTAATTTTACATATCTCCTATAAATACTTTAAAATACTAAAGCAGAAAGTTATCAGAAATAATTGCCTACTAATATAGAAATCTAATTTGAAGACTGCACTTGCACTTTAATGAGTCGAAGAAAACACGAAAAGTATTATCAGCTAATTTTCTTCCAAATCTGAAAACGAATAAAGAACGTAAAACAAATGGCTCACATCTGTAATCCCAGCACTTTGGGAGGCCGAGATGGGAGGATCAAATGAGGCCAGGAAGTAAGAGACCAGCCTGGGAAACACAGCAAGACCTGGTCTACAAAAAATAATAATATTTTTTTTTAATTAAAAAGATTAGCATGGTGGCCTGTGCCTGTTGTCCTATATACTCAGGAGGCTAAGGCAAGAGGATTGCTTGAGCCCAGGTCAAGGCTACAGTGAATTATGACCATACCACTATATTCCAGCCTGGGTGACAGATTGAGATCTTGTCTCAAAAAACTAAACAAAACGAAGGCTAACATCTTTTAAAAAAATTTTTTCAAGTTATAAGCCTGCATTATATTAAAAAGTTTGGGTTAATGTTTAAATTTTGAAGCCACCTTTGGCCAGGGTTGGTTAATTTGGTGTGCTCTAGTTTATTAAAAACATGAACTGATAGTCTACTGTGGGATTATGTAGTTAAGTGTGGTGGATGTTACACAGTCTACATAATCCTACAACTATCAGTTCATGTGTCTTAATGATAGATGAATGTTAATAATAAACTCACAATCCAATCAAAACTATGCTGGGGCTGATTTCCACTTTGTGTCTACTGTCCCTTCACCTCAGTATTTGCCCTTTTTTTTTTTTTTTAATTTTTAGCCCAAATACATTTTTAAAATCTCAGTAGCTAAGAAAGTTCAAAGCAGTTTGAAACAATAGATTAAATTATCTATGCTCTCACTGCTGCCCCTAAAATGAATACTAAGTATAACATTTGCAATACTGTAAACTCAATGATATGTTTATGAGAAACTGAAGAACCAGCTTTAGTTATTTTAAGGTAGAGATAAAAGAAAAACCTAAGTTCTACTAAAATAAAAAAAATTTTCAGAGTAAGGATTCTTACTTTAACACAAAATCGTTGCATGAATTTTAGAAACTAGTGCAGATTACTAGTCCTTCTTCAAAGGGAAAGATTATTTTCTAAATCTCCAAATAAAGCTGCTTTGTGTTTCAACCTACTGTCTCTTCCCTAGAGTCAGTATACTGCAACGCTTTTATCTTCACTCCATGATGTCAGCATAAAGCTGCAAATAGATGTTTCTAAACTGAACATACTAAGCAATCATCATCAGCTATGCTGTCACTGCATAGCATTAAAGAACAACTCTTCAGTTTATGGGTGAAAGAACTAAAAGGTCAGAGTGGTCACTGTGATACACAGCAGCCAACCCTTTCCGTTAGCAATAAATAGGACTCAAAAGCCAATGACACACTATGGAATCTCCACTGTTTAAAGAAACCTTAAGTTTATATGCAGTTATTCTGAATTTAACAGGGCCTTTAAAAAAATAAACACAATCCATGCATTTCCAGGGAGAATCTTCAGTAATTATACGTTTGCCTATTATGCTGTAAAAAGAAGTTTTAATTCTTAATACTGAAAGATTCGTGATCTAATATTTTCACTGAATTAAAAATAACATGAAAAGACCAAAAATAAAACAGAAAAATGAACCTGGCCAATCACTATTGTTTTTTATTTGTGTAATGTTGGATAAAGAATTGAAGTTACACAGGGAACAGTGTACATTACACCCAGAGATAGTTCAGTTTCACTATCAATCTCTCTAGAACCTGAATCCTTCCCACGAGATGAACACTTAGGTAAATATTAAGGTGTAGTTAGTCGCTGGGAAAGCCACACCCACCTATTTAGCATACCTAAATAGATAATAGCAGATTAATTTCTTCTGAATGACTACCAGCCCACCTCCTGAAACCCTAATTTACTGCACACCTGAGAAGACAACACCCGGCCTATCGTTTTGGAAGAAACAAAAAGCTGGGCATCAAAGGAACATGACACACATGCAGAGAAAACGGCCAAGTACCTGGGACTGTACTGTGTATTTTTACTATATTCTCTCTTCTGATTCCCATAGGTAACAAGATTATGAAGTGAAAGAAGTAGGATTCTAATCCAGATGTTCTGATTCCAAATCCAGGACTTTTTCCTCTAAATAAAGATGGGAATGTATTAGCTGAAGTTGTTAAACTGTTAACAGCTAAGCAATACCTGCACTGTTTCCCAAGATTGCTACTTTAGGGACACGGGGAAGGGTTTCTGTTTTGTTTTTACCATTTTTCACTACTGATGGAGACGTAAGTTTGAAACCCCGTCCTTACCAACCAAGGTTTATGAAACGCCTTGATGTCCTTGAAAGACCACATAAAGAACAGTATCCACACTCCAAAGAATCATTTCTAAGGAACTTAGAGTCACAGTAATGGAAGTGTTTGGAAGAGGGTAACAAGCCATCACAACAGTAAACATAGAACACCCACACATGGTTAACTCGAGACGAAAAGCGAAATCAGCGATTGAGTCTAGGAAAGATTCTCGAGCAGGTGGGGCTTGGCTGCAGTTCACACGTAGCCCAGGCAAAGGGCTCGAATTCGGACGCTCTCCAGGCACAGCCCCCACGACCCCCCGCTGACCCCTCTTCGCCACCTCCAAGGTCCCGGAACCGAAGGAGGAAGGCAGGGAGAGGAAGGGGCTTGAAACTCGTTCCCCAGCCCTCCCCTTCCTCCACGCCCTCGAAGGAGCCCGGCGGGGAGCCGGTTCGACCTAGCCCTCGCCCTCGCCCCCACCCTGGGACCTGAGGAAGGAGTGGAAGGTTGGCAGCCCCACCGCACCGCGACCGCGACTCCCTGGTCTGCCCCGAGCGCCCCTCAGACACTCACCCCACTTCTCCAAGCCTCAGGCCACACCCTAACAAGGCTGCTGGAGCTCTGGCTCAGGGGCCAACTTTTCCATAACGGGGTCCGACCAGCCAAGAGTGGGAGGAAAAGACCGCGGTGAGAAACACAGCCGACGCCTCACTCTCAGCCGCTGCTTCCCCAAACCCCTGCGGAGCTGACACATCAACAAAGATGGCGGCGACGCTGAAGCCGGCCTGGTTACAGCTGAGGGGGCGGGGGCTCCCTGGAGGAACCAATCAACGCAGCGCGGGCGGGGTGACGCGGCACACCTTGAGGTCCTGGGTAACCTGTCTGCAGTAGGCGGGGCCGGCGGAGCTCACCTCCCACCTCGCCGCCCGGGAGGCCCCGCCCCGCATTCAACCGGGCTGGGCACCCACGCCCCCGCGACCTGGAAAGCCGACTGTCCTGCCCCTTGGTCTTGTCTTTCCTCTTACGCTCCTCCCGAGCCACGCAGGTTGTTTCTTTCTACAGGACGCTCTTGTTGGCTATTACTCCTCCTCACCCTTTGGCCTGCATGAGTCAGGGACATAAAGCAATAAAAGAGAATTTGAAATTGGTGGCTTCCCGGCTCTGGTGCGTAAACCTTGCACCTTACGTGGGCGGAATTGGCTGGAGCAGGCTACCTGCCAGGTCGACGATTCAGCCCTGGGGGAGACCTCGGGGGTTTCCATAAGAGCGCGTTCGTATCTTCAGCGTGGCGCTGCTACCATTGTTTAATAATAAACTGTCGGTGCCTTCGTCTCTGGCTCCAGACTGAGCGCACTGTTGGTAGGAAGTGACCTCTCGTGGCTGGGTAACCTGGCACGCAGCATGGCAACAAAAAGTGTATTGGGTACAGTTGCCTCGCCGGAGCCAGAGAAGGAAAGTCAGCAGTTCAGTCTCTGGAGGTTTTGCAAACCTCCTCAGTCCGGAGAAACAGTGTTCTTTGGTTTAGGACTTACACACATCTCATGAATGAAAATAGCTAACTCAGAGGATTCTGCAATGTAAGAGTTTGTAAAGCAAAACTTACTACTGCTCTGTTAAATTTCTTCGATACTGTTGGCAAAACACACACACGGAGGTGTAATGGCACCTCACTCCTCAAATGAAGGTACTACATTGAAGCACATTTTGAAGTTAAAGTGTCTTGTCACAGAAAATGAATGATTTGACTTTAAAACAAATCGACCAAACCTTCCTAGGGAGACATTAATCCAAGTGGAAAAAACTGAAGAAACCTTAAGCTATTTTCAGTACTCGTCAGTAATAACATTGGTATTGCTACTTCTGAATATTCCTGAATTTATAATTAGTATAAAGTATATATATCTTTGTGAACCAAGTTTTTCACTATAAAAGATACACAAATATAAACCAAAGACATTACATTAAAATTCTGCAATCCTATGTTTGAAATTACAAAAATCAGAATTAACTCATTGTACATATTTTTATGAAAAAAAAGGTGTGTCCACTGAAAACTCCTAGAACAGTGACCAACCCATTGCACACTCTTATTCTCCAGATTATGATCTCTAAATAGCATTTCCCAGAAAAAGTTACGTTGGCTCCTCTTGGAGGTGAAGTGCTGATTCCCAGTAGGGGCAAGAAATATGCAAGATAGCCTAGGACATGTTGGTTGTAGCAGAAAGCAAGGAAGAAAGCAAAGATAACATGAACTGTGCCCAAAAGACTCAGAAGGCATTTCAAAGATGCTCCAACTTCTCAAACAGGACAAATTTAGCATTCAAAAATAATAACAGCAATGGGTTATACATTATGTAAAAAATCAGTGAGTGCATTTATTTTTTTTAATGTCATTGACCCTCTTGGAAAGATGACAACAAGACATTACAATCTGATAAAGGTAAAGAATCAAGCATTCATCCTACCTTTCCTGTTGCAAACTGAATGTCAATCAGATAGTCAATGTGGGGAAGTTCTCTATAGAACTCCATGTAATAATTGCAGAAAGAAAGATAGATGATCACCATTTTGCAAACCCTGACGAGCTAATGGATCTAGGTACTGATCATCTGTGAATCTAGAACCATTAGATGAAAAACTGATAGGAAGCTTCGTATTGTAATGGATGGATGGGGCTGACACCACTTGAACCTACTACATCAATCTTAATATCCTCCAAGGTGAACCCACTACATACGATGTATTTTCTGAAATGCTGCAATAGAGAAGCACACCACCACCTGTGAAGTAGTCCTGCCAGGGGGATGCAATCAACAAAATTGAATGGGGAAAAAAACAAAAACAAAAAACAAAAACAAAAAAACCCCTGCAGTTACTGTAATAAATAAATTGCAAGAGAAGTACAGTATTTAAAGAGAAACCTATTTTAAAAATAAATCACTGAGTGCAAATACAGGATGTTTTGATCCTGATTTGAACATATCAACAATTTAAGATAACACTTGAATGGCTGGGTGTGGTGGCTCACACCTCTAATCCCAGCACTTTGGGAGGGCGAGGTGGGCTGCTTGAGCTCAGGAGTTTGAGACCAGCTTGGGCAACACAGTGGGATCCCATCTCTAAAAAGAAAATTAAAAAATAACATTTGAGGTATCTGGAAATGTTTAGTATTAATTTTATGATATTAAGAAATTATGGCCAGGCACTATGGCTCACACCTGTAATCCCAGCTACTGAGGCGAGGTGATGGCTTGAGTCCAGCAGTTCAAGTCTGCAGTGAGCTATGACTCTGCCACTGTACTCTAGTCTGGGCGACAGGAGGACCCTGTCAGAGAGAAAGGAAAGGAGAGGAAAGGAGAAAAAGGAGAAAGGAAAGGAAAGCAAGAGAAATTACTGTTTTTAAAGTTGGGATAAGTTTTGGTGATGTTACTTAAAAGTGGTAATCTCAAAGACACCCACTTACAATATTTTTGGATGAAAAGATACAATATCCCAGAAAGTAAGAAAGTGCTTAACAAATAAAATACCACCTGATGATAGCATGTGAAAGAACAGAAACCAACTGAAAGAGCTCCCTGTGGCCAAAGCTGGAAAAATCCGAGCAAGGAAATACAGTAGTATTGGATTATAAAAGTATAAAATAAATATCCATGAGTCTATTATTAAATTAGTAAATGGAGAAGAGACAAATCTCCCGTGCAGAAGAATTTCAAATAATTTCTGCAGATACTGCACCCTCAAAGAGGGACAACATAACTCCCTACTCCTTAAATGTGGGCTTCCAATAATAGCTTCCTTTCAAAGTGTATAGTATGAAAAGGGAAGGGAAAAAAAAAGAGTATAGTAGAAAGACCTAACAAACACTACCACAGTCAGATGACCAAGTCCTACATCAATTGTCATAATCATATTCATAGGATGTATGCTTGATATGATGCAATAAAAATGGCATTTTTACCTCTGTGATCTTCCTTCCAATAACCCATAACTCCTTTCCTACCAGCAGAAAAACATCAGACAAATTGCAAAAGTAGGGCATCCTACAAAACTCCTGGAAGCTTGACATCAAGGTCATCAAAACAAAAAGTCTAAGGAAGTCCCATGGCCAAGAAGAGCCTAAGGATCTATGAAAACTAAATGAAATATGATATCCTGATGAGATCTTGCATCAGAAAAGGGACAGTAGGTAAAAACTAAGGAAATCAAAAGGATGGACTTTAATAATGTATCAATGTTGGTTCCTTAATTGTAACAAATATATCATGCTAATAGACCATGCTAATAATAGGGGAGATGATATGACTTCTGTCAGAACTTTGTCCAGCACTTTCCTTTCTTTTTCTTTCTTTTTTTTT